>NC_047517.1:1524686-1849295 GCF_902827115.2 Pseudochaenichthys georgianus
TACAAATTTACAAATATCCGCAGATCTTCAAATGGGGGTAAGTTGGAATCAGAGAACACTTTAAGATGACCCTGGATGAATCAATGACCAAAATCTTTCCTAATCATTCTTTTTGATGATGGACCAATGATTATGGATTATTATTGATGACCAATTATTATTTATATCACCTCCAGGTCTGATATTTGCCTGAAATGGCAAAGCGACTTGTGGAGGGTCAATATGTGACACAGTCATGGCAGGATTCCCATGGGAACCAGAAATTATTATTATTGTAAAAAAATGTCATCTTTATTTATAAAAAAAAGTGAAATGTGGTTCATATATATTTTTCTGCAAAACTAATGTTAATAGGTCAGTATACTGATCCTTATCCTTCAGCATCAGTTTGCACTGCACACGTTATCATGGAGCGGAGCTGAGCTGAGGGAATGAGAGGGGACCCGTCGGTTGAGGGGGGTGCAGAGGCCGAGGTGTGCAGCAGGACAACTACTGCTCCCCTCTAAAAACACCCCGCCTGAAGGAGAATTTCACAAATATAATATACTGAATCTTAGGCCCCGTCCACACGGAGACGATACCAGTTGAATCCGCTAACGTTCTCTATCGTAAAGACGGTTCGTCCACACCAGGCCGACAGGGAAACGCGGATTCGGAGCCCGAATCCGATACATGTTGATGAATACACAAAGTGGGTAGGTCTGGGGACGAAACGCTTGCGGCTCCGTGTGTACGCCCTATAATCTATACGATCATTCCCTGAAAACGATGACGCCATAGCCTCGCCTCTCCCCACCTCTCCTGCTCACCCCCGCGTCATTGCTGATGTGCTTCGCCAACAACAACAATGGCGGATCAAAGGGTTGCGTTCGTGCTTCAGATGCTACTGACCATGATACAGATTTTACTGCAAAATCTACAGCTCCTCTACCACAACCATCAGCAACAATAATAATATAATATAATAATAATCGTCATCGGTCTTATTCACTGCTTTTGGTGTATTTTGTGGAGGAAGTACAGCGCCACTTACAGGCCCGGCATATGTACTACAGCGTCTCCAGCGGGTCGAGTGGTCTCGTGTGGACGGACACGTTTATTGAGCCGATTCCGTGTTAACGGAATACTTTTTTGATATCGAATTCGGTTCGTTTTGGTCTCCGTTTCGTCTCCGTGTGGACGGAGCCTTAAAGCCACTGGCTTTATTATGAATGTAGAGTAATTGAATCATTTACAGGAATACATTAGGAGCAACAGTCCTCCTGGGGGGGTGAGGATGTAGACCAGGATAAACTGGAGTGTGTACCATGGTGTGTATCTGCTGTGAGCAGTGCTGGAAGAACAAGAGTTAAGCATCACTCTGAGGGACAACATTTTTGTTCAAGTTAATATTATTGCTTTCAACTAGATTCAAGATTCAAAGGTTTTGTCACAAACGAGCTGAGGACCAAAATGCAGAACACGGGGAACCAGGGATAGTCGGTAACCAGCTTTATTGATGGCAATAGGCTGGTAGGAGACAAAACGGCAGGTAGTAGGCAAAGGGCTGGTCGGGGACAGGCGAGGGTTCCAGGAGAAAGCAGGACGGGAGTCGCAGGTACAGAACGGGTCAGGGAGCAGGCGAGGCAGGCTGGTCAGGGACAGACAGGGTCGAAACCTGGAGAGCAATCTGAAGGGTAATGCGGGAAAGACTGGCATGCTGCAAAGTACGATCTGGCACTGAGGTGAAAGTGAAGTGGGCCTAAATACTAATGGAGCTGATGGGTGTAACAGAGTGAGAGAGAGACAGGGTGTGACTACCAGGTGACTAAGGAAAGTTAATGCAGAAAATAGGTGAGTGAGAATGCAGACTGTGACAGGTTTTAATGTCATATGCACATAAGTTACAGTGTAGAAATGGAATATGAATTGGTTCTTTTCATATTCAAATCTCATTTGGATTGATTGACAGAGACAAGATACTGATAAGAAGAACCCTTTCTAACATTAAAGTGTTTCTTCTTTGGAGAAATAAAGATGACATCATTTATTGTATTAAACATGCAAAATCAACGTTTGTGTTCCCATGGGAATCCTGCCATGACTGTATCACATATTGACCCTCCACAATAGGCTTTGCCATTTCAGGCAAATATCAGACCTGGAGGTGATATAAATAATAATTAATTCATTCATCCATCATCAAAAATAATGATCAGGAAAGATTTTGGTCATTGATTCATCATTAAGGTCATCCTAAAGTGTTCTCTGATTCCAACTCATCCCATTTGAAGGTCTTTAACCTAATACAATTATGTGAAATGTGTTGAACGTATCAGTTTTTTCAGTGTACTTTTACTTACTGTAAGTACATCAAAGCACTGCTCCCCCTCTGGCTGTTGCTGAGGAAGAGAAAATGCATTTGAAATGTGGCACACAATGTTTTGCAAATATTTTTTGCAAATATTCTAAGTTGAATCCTGTTTGTATTTTCCTTTATTAGTTTAGTTGTGCTTCTTCCGGCAGAGAAATTACTGTAGAAAATCAGGGACCGTCCAGTTGTTCCTTGAAAACTGAAGCTCTTTTGTGAGCAGACCCAAAGAAACCAATCCTCCCCACTGTGTCTTGGGAATCTCCCTGAGGAAAAAAAAGGTCACATTTATGCCGCCTCCCCCCTCTACACCCCCAGCAGCCACCCCAACCCATTCTCTCCCTTCACCCCAAGTCCAATTAGAAGGAAGGTCAGGGAGGTTTTGTAAGCGGGGGATTTCGGGGGGAGTGTGTGTATGTCTGTGTGTGTATGCACGTACAGGGCCGTCAGAGCAGCAGACCACCAACACATTTGCTTCCATCACATGATCCGGTCTTTAAGCTCAGGTCTTAGCGGGTTAATGAAAGGCTACATCCTGTCTTGTTTTTAGTATCTGTTTTTTTGGTCTTTTGTTTGTGCGTACTCTGGATTAACACGCTAACAAATCTCAGTGAAGACGCGACCCTCTTTAAACAGACTAATCCAGCAGGTTGAAGCTCTACAGTTACGGATCTACAGGTTGTGAAAAACCTGCATAGTTTAGTCATTGTGCTTCTTCATAAAAAATAATGAATCCCATTAAGTAATGAGGGGGAGTGAGGGGAGCGGAAACCCCACCAAAGCAAGGGTTCCACTTGTGTTTTCGGTAAAACACCTTGCATAAAGCCATGAAATAACTGTAATCTGCAGCACCCTTGCAACTGTATTGTATGGGCATGTAGTTAGCGGTTAAGAATACCAAGATATTTTCATGTCGCTTTTACAATTTCAACAATCCTCTCAATGGCTACAGTGAAACTTCTACTTTCCTTAATTAGTGTAATAAAAATGGTTCATGTCATGCATTTGGACCCCCCCCCCCCCCTACATGTCTATATCACAGAGATGGTATTCGGGTCAATTTGACCTGGCAGGGAAAGTGGAGGCCACACACACACACACACACACACACACACACACACACACACACACACACACACACACACACACACACACACACACACACACACACACACACACACACACACACACACACATGAAAGTGGAGGCTAGAAGGGGTCAGAGGGTTCAAATGCGATATACAGTATATATTAGGGCTGTCAAACGATTACAATTTTTAATCAGATTAATCACAGCTTAAAAATTAATTAATCATGATTAATCACCATTCGAACTATGTCCAAAATATGCCATTTATTTATGTATATTGTTGTGGGAATGGAAAGATAAATGAAAGAAGGCGGATATATCAATTTAACATACAGTATCTATGTTTATTATAACATTTTTCTGCATGTCAAAATGAAAGACAACCCACACACCTATAAAATCATCAAACCGTGGGGTCTTAATTCATTACGTGTTGATTTCTATCAACGGGGGAGTACTTCAGGAAAGTCTACAGAGGGGGGGGGGGCTAGTGGAGTACTTCGTGACCACAGATGCCCCTTTCACACCAGCGCCTTTTCAGCTCCGGCTCGGAGCTAGAGCCTGAAAAGCGCCGGGTTTTCCAGTTCACACCGGAGCTGCGCCGGCTCTTAGCTCCGGAATCCGCTTCATTTCCAGCTCCAAAAAATTGTCGGTCCAGAGGCAAGAGCTTTGGAGCTAAGAGGTGACGTCGCTTACGTCTCTCTTACGTCGAGGCGTGCAGGAAACTAACCCCACCTCCCCTGAACATGAGTCGACTGTTATGCCTGCCTACAAGCAGTAGTGCCTATAAACACACTTTATAAAGTCAGGCAACACTAACCAGGCTTCGTGTGATTCTGTTTATTTGTGCCTTACTTTGACCATCCGTTCGCTGTTATCGATCATTGTGGAGAGAGGCAGACGTGTTGTTTTGTATTATTGCAGCTATCGGATGCAAGTAGTCAGTTTAGCTTCGGTTGCTATGCTAACATCACCCGTTTTATACCAGAGAAACTTTCATAACAGCGTTGTGATACCAAACAGTGTCAATTCAGACTGACACACATTCACTTAGGCTAAGGGGAACTGGGGATATGCATCAGCTGCTTGTGTGAGTCGGACAGTGATACTTTAGAGCGGCCGCTGCAGTGCGAGCTAACGGGAGCTAACGGGAGAATAAACTCCCGTGGAAGAGCAGCCAGCACTGCAGCGGTCGGTACATGCTGCAGAAACACATTAATAAACAATGAACCACGGCACTCTGGAGCAAAGTATAAGGTTGGAGAAGTCGTTATTCAATTTATTCTGGCTTCGTGTGATTAAAAGCAACACGATCATCGACCCGACGCAGTTGTTGTTGTTGTTGTGAGCTGCCGTTGGGGGGCAAATCAGCGATGTAAACGGTGACGTCATGACGCAGCAAGGGCAGCTCTGGGGCGCCAGTGGGCGGTGTGCACAGAGCGGGAGCTGAAAAGGGAAACCGGAGCTGAACCAGAAAAGCTCCCGCTCGGAGCTAGAAACTGAAAAGCGCTGGTGTGAAAGCCGCAACAGTGTGAACGTTGTGATCAGCTGTTTTAGCGCAATTCTCCAGTGAAGGGGGGGGGGGGGGGGGGAGTCTCCCTCCGCAGCGGGTTGGCGTAGTTTTGGCACAAGTCCGTTGTACAGACCGACGTTAACAGCAGCCCTGTCTGTGCACACGGAGACCGACTCTGGCGTCCGGTGATCTAACCGCCTTCTGGAAAAGCTTCACAAGTACGTCGGTACGCAAATGCACTTTGTGACACAAGTGACGGTACGCATTTCAGATTACGCACATAACCTGCGTACCAGTTATGTGTACATTTTACTGTACCTACAGCAAAAGTATTCTCCGTCAGGACTTCCTGCAACAACACCACGCCATTATCAAAGATGTTATATTGAGAAGACGATCACTACGTGACAAAAGTTTTCAAAACCGTGGCTACTGAAATCAATCTTACTAACTGTGCAATTTACTCCGCGCGAGTTGGCAGACTTTATTTTCCATACCCTGGCGCTGCCACTGGTGGCATGTATGGGGCGCGCCATTCTGCACATGTGTGGCGGTGTCGCTTTCATGTAGAATGCTTGGTTTGCTGACAACGCCACCTGGGGGAGTTTCGCCCCCAGGAAATTACTAAAAAAAAACTAAAGTTATACAATTTAATAAAAGGTAATCAGGTTCGTTTGAACACCACAGGCAGAGACAGTATAAAGGATATTACAACAATTGTTATTTTATTGGTACATAATTATATTCCTAATAGTACACAATATAATGTTATAAAAGTTCTCCAGGGAGGAGGGAGAAGGACAGTGCTGGGGCTTACCACGGCGGCAATTAACAAAACGGGGAGGAAGGGGTCAAATCAAAATCACCCGTGACACTGCACATCAGACAAAACGGACACGTGAAGAACACCACCACCAGGGATTGGGTTTGCCGCCTCGAGCCCACAGCACCTGTCCGGCACAAGAGAAACAGTTAAAAATCAGTAAGATTATAAAACTTGGTTGGAGATGAATAAACAAAAGGAAAACAACTAAAATAAACCAAATCTAAATAACCGTAAACAACAAAGACTTGAGTAAACTAATTAAATCAAATGTTAACAAAAGAAAATAAACAAAATCACACAATAACAAAATACTATGAATGTACTCAAAACATGAGATGCACAAAACAGCTAATCAAAAGAAATCAACTAAACAATAAGTGTCCTTGCAATTCCGCGACCTCAAAACGGCCCTGGTGACAGTCCAACACGGAGTAGTCAGGGCCTCGAGAGCTCGCCGAGCCAAAACAGCAGGTAGGGGGGTCTGTCTGTCTGACAGACAGACACCCTGCACCTGGCAGTGAAAGTGGAGGCTAGAAGGGGTCAGAGGGTTCAAAAGTGATACATTGTTAATTTTTACTCTCACACAAACACACAAATACACACACAAATACACACCGCACCTGTTAGTGAAAGTGGGGGTCAGAGGGTTCAAGTCTCAAATGTGTAATGGGTATGCTCCTCCCACACTGGGATACATTATACTCTGCACTTAACGTACAGTATACTCACAATACTATCAGACAAAATGAGCAATGCAAGTGAAGAGAGGACAGCCCTGGGCTATATGGAATACATCCTTGAGGAGGATCACGACAGCGAGATAGAGGAGAACGTTTCCGAGGATGAAGACTACCTTGAGGTAAACGATGAAGATGAATATTCTGATTATGATCAATCAGATGAGGAAACTGATATTCGCCCAGATGACATTCATGTCCAAAAATGGTGAAATTCAGTGGTCCTCATCCCCTAATGGACGCCAGGCAACACATCGGCAGCAAACATAATGAAGGCAGTGCCAGGGCCCACCAGTCTCTCGTGTCACAGACATCAAGTCTGCTTTTGAGCTGGTAATTTCGAAGACAGTGCTGAAGATCGTTCTGGATCAACACGTTCTCACTCCCAACCCGTCACATGTTGACGGACGGTCAGGGCCCCTCCCCGTCACTTTATTACGTACAGGGTACCCCTTGCGCGTCAGTTGTCAACAGGCAGGGCGTCCCATAGACCTTCATAGACCTCCCATAGCGTTGATAATAGACGCCATGAGAACGCTCCCCGACGGTCGGTTGTTATTGTCAATATTAATATAATAATTATTTATTTTTTTAATACTCACACTCGATTTCGCCGATTTTCTTGTTGCCCCAGCTGGTCGACACCTCTTTTAGCAGAAACAAAGGCTACATTAATGTATAAAATCGATGTTAATCCATGTGTGTGGTTGTGGAATTAATGGACGTGCCGTTGTGCGATTGTGTTGCCAGGCAACGCAATAATTTACTTACTCTTCAACTACAACCCTAATCATATTTAAAAACATTTTAGAAGGCCTCACGAAATACTTTAAAGGTCCCATGTCATGCTTTTCTGGTTGGTACCCGTCCCCTTGTGTGTTATGAAGGTTTTTATGCATGTAAACGGTGTGCAGAGTCAAAACCCTCAAAGTACACCCTGTAGCGAGTAAAACTCTAAAACAGAAAATACCTCCCCAAAACGCCTCGTTGGAGATACGTCATTGTCCATTTGACAAGTACGTCAACCGTACCTGGAACGAAATGGACCAATCCGCGGAGCCGTTACGTTATGTCCGCGGAGCCGTTACGTTAAGCCCCCGCTGATTGGTCCAAATTGACCAATCCACGGACTTCCTCACACACACACTCAGTGCAAGCAGCTCTGCTGATTTCTCCTCCCTGGCTGCAGGCTGATAACAGACAGTTGGGATCGCGGCGAAATTCTCTCTGCAGACCCATTCTCACAGCGTTTATCAACCTTTTTCTTACTCAATATCAAGCCACACTTATTGTTTTTACTTCGGCTGTGACTTTGTGTGTGCTCAGGATGAGTGGATCAGAAATATATTAGCAATTAAACAAAATCTTCAATTTATCTTCACAATATAAGTCTCCTTGCAGTATCAATACTAATTCGGCTGACTTTTATATTTGATCCAATCGGTATATATGTATATATGTACACCATAACGGTGCACAGCTAGATAGAAAGGGACACCCGGTGGTTAAAGCACGTTATTGAAATGTATTATTTTTATTATTAGATATTAATAGGAGACACAGACAGAAAGACTAATAAGACTTTATTTAAACATTAAAGAATACTTTAGGTTAAGGTCTGATAGCTTTGTTCGTTATTCTCGCGTCCAGGAGAGAAGCTTTAAAAGTAGAGTCTCTGAGAAGGTTCACATTACATTACATTACATTACATTGCATTTAGCTGACGCTTTTATCCAAAGCGACTTACAATAAGTACATTCAACCAGGAAGACACAACCTTGAAGAAAACAGAATCATATAAGTACATCAGGTTTCATAGAGCCAAGCATTTCAAGTGCTACTCAACTGGCTATAAGCCAGTCCTTTATTAGTATATAAGTGCTCTGTTAGCAGTTCTTTGTTAGTAATTCTATTGCTCGAGGTGGAGTCGAAAGAGATGAGTTTTCAGTCTGCGCCAGAAGGTGTGTAAGCTTTCTGCGGTCCTGATGTCAATGGGGAGCTCATTCCACCATTTTGGAGCCAGGATAGCAAACCCACGTGTTTTTGCTGATGGGAACTTGGGTCCCCCTCGCAGCGAGGGTGCAGCGAGTCGTTTGGCTGATGCAGAGCGTAGTGCACGCGCTGGGGTGTACAGTTTAACCATGTCCTGGATGTAGGAGGGGCCAGATCCATTTGCAGCATGGTACGCAAGTACCAGTGTCTTGAAGTGAATTCTAGCAGTTACCGGAAGCCAGTGAAGGGAGCGGAGGAGCGGAGTGGTGTGGGAACATTTAGAAAGGTTGAAGACCAGACGAGCCGCTGCATTCTGGATGAGCTGCAGAGGTCGGATGGGTACTTTAATTAAAATGGCGCGGTAATGTTACAAACAGAAGGTAGTGAGGAGAGAGGGATGTAAAAAGCTCCCAAGCGGACTCACCTCTGGGTAATTTGGGAACCATCAGTTCCATTTGAACTTTTTCACCGTAAAAATCATTTTATTACTTTGAATTATCACTATAGGTATTCATTCGATCCAAATACAACTGTTGTGAGAAAAATAATAGTCCCGAGCGAAAAATGCTAACCTATTACTGCACCGAAAATCACTCCTAGCTCCCTTATTACTTATCTTAGCTGCACATTCAACACATTGTTTATGATCGTAAAGACACAGAATCTAACGGTGCCCACCTCAACACTGAAAGATACAAACTCGCGACGTTATCAACAAAAACGTACATCAAAACAAGTGGCGCTAGCGCTAATGCGCTAGGCTAACATGACTCACCTTTGTCTGGTCTAAACTGGTCTTCAATGGCATTAAAACGATAAAAATGATGATGTAGTTAATCCATAGGTTAATATCCAATGTGGCTGTGTCCCCTTTGAAATGTTCTGATAATCTATAAGCAATAAAACTGCAATTCCGTTATCTGCTGTCCGCTCTGTGCTCCATGCGCTCTGGGTCCTGCAATTCCTGCTTCCTTACGTAGTAAACAATAAGTAAAGTCTGCTGCGTAATGTACTTAAACTGGCTAGCATTCTTTATACTTTACGCAGGACCATATCTCTGGAACCCATTGGTCGATTTGGGTGATTTACACCTTTTTCTTAACCATTACATCTAATAGAATCGATGGGCAGTTCCCAAATCCACGTAGACATTACCATTGCGGACGTAATAGAGAAGCAAACGAAACATATCTGAAAGTACAAGCCTGGACGGCAAAACTTTATACCCAGTATATTGCCATAAATATGATGATGGATTATCAGTAAAAATGTCTACGTGACACAAAGACATTGGATTAACGTTGAGCGGCGTTTTTATTCCGTTGAACACAACTTTTGATCACAAATCAAAAAAGGTAAGACGTAATTATTGTAATATTTTTGAAACCGGATGTTGTTTACTTTCTCTTTTCTGGCTGATAGTTCCAGGAATTCGAGGTCATACAGTGATGACATTACATGTGTGGAATCTGTGGAGTCTCAGCTTTAAATCGTATATCTTGTTTGTGCAGTTAAGATAGTAATAAGGGCATTTCTACCGTGAGTTCTGTGTAAAAAAGCGTTAGCATTAGTTAGCATTTGTTCGCTCAATGCTAATTCAAAGGCTTGGTATTACTCTTGTGGTTTTTTTAGCTAACAATTGTTCTTATTGTCAGTTAGCGGAGTTTCTTACCTTTTAAAAGGGTATGAAACATTAATAGTTTCATAAATGTTAAGAAGCCCTGAGACATAGTCTCGTAAAAAAATTGTGGGAGGGGTCCACTGGGGGGACCTTCGGGCTTAAGAGGTTAAGGTATAATTACAGAGCCTGTCCATTTATAAATTGAGGAAATCAATGTGAATATGTTAACCAAAGTGCAGCCATCTATCTATCAACTATCTGTTATTAAAGATCAGAGGAAAATAACAGAACGAGAGGGGTAAATCCAGAATAAAAATAAAGAAGTGTAGCAAGATGAGAGTCCTAATCCCTTGTAAAGCATATTCTCCTCGTTTGGCTCTTGTGAGCGTGTCGCCGCCAGGGGGCACCCTATAAAGGGACAGAGGTTTCTAGCTGGCTGTCTCTTGTTTGTTGGTACACAGACCCGCCCCACTTGCGTGTTTTCCGTGTTTGCTTCCGCCACCGGTGCAGCCTGTCAACGCAACCATAAAAAGCATGAAGCTCTCCCCTCTCTGCGTTATCGATAGGAAAGCCTGATCGGGCCAATCCAATGGTTAAGGGACATCTGCTGTTTTGCTTCGGCAGTAACGTCACAACTGCTGTCGAGCCTGCCTAGATGTTTGGGCTACCGTTACCACATTGTGGCTCCTGATTGCTGCTTCTGGCCAACTTTGCGTCGCCTACTGCGGAGGCTCGCTCACCAGTTAAAGTGCTGCTTTAACTGCACGCCTTCCTGCTGCCTTGCTTGGGCCGACACTCGAAGTGTGGACGTCACTGAACTCTGGGGCTAACTCCCTCTATAACTTGTCCTTACTTTGGCCAACTTGATTTAAATTAGTTTGTTTATTTATTCTAGTTAATTGTTTATTTTGTTTAACTGAACCTTTTCTCTTTTGATTTGTTTTATTCTTAAATGTTTATCTGCTTATGAGAACATATTTGATATTGTGTTTGTTTATTACTTTGATTTACTTATTTAGCCCCCATTAACTGTGTTCCCCTCTTGTTTCCCTACTTAGTTACTGAGAGCTGAAGGTGGTGGTGCTGGTGTCCAAGGTGGTGGTTTTCCTCTCTTCTTTTGTGTGTGATGTGCTCCCCCGGGATTTGATTTCCTGCACGTATGACTGGGGTGATTTAAGTTTGGTTTGTTTGGGGATCCTTCCACTCATTCGTCGACCCTATCCCCCCACTGGTAAGCCTCAGCCCCAATTGTGTGACTGTATTTAACTGCATTTTAACTAGTGACTTGTGCCAAATAAAATTGTATATTTTTGATAACTTGAAACCGCGTCTCCTGCTCCATTGATATGTGTCCTCTCTATAACTGAAAGAAGTGTTAATATTTCCTTGGGTGAAACTCCCAAGGTGGCGTTGTCGGAATTGTGAATGGTGTAATCAAACCAACTTTAACAAATCCATTCACCTATCCTCCCCTCTGCGGCTACTGCCACAAACTGGCGTGTGTTTCAATTATTTGTATTATTACTAGTGTTGCATTGTGGCCATTGCTAGAAGCTAGTTTACCCTGTATTAATTGTGTTATTGTATTCCCGAAGCAAAACAGCAGTTGGTTTCTTGTGGACCTTTGGTAAGTCACTGTGTTTATTATCGTGTATTTCCTGTCCATTTTGTCGCCCTATCTCCTCATTTAAATTAGGAACGGTGTAGCTATGGAGGAAGAGTTACAAGAATTGAGGGATTTAGTTGCCCAGTTGAAAGCAGACAATGAGAGGCTGTGGCAGGAACTGTTACGATTGGGTGAAGCAGGTAGGACTCAAATGCAGAATTTAACGAAAAGCGAGCTTTATTAAATAATATAAAGCTGTGGCAAAAAAGGCAGTATCCAAAATATCCAAAACCAACGAGCAGCACAAGGAACACAGACCGTGGAATAACATGGAGGGGAAACAATGAACCGACATGGAACACAGGGGAAGACTAGACTAAATACACAGAAGGGTAATCACAGAACAAGACACAGCTGGTCAGGGGAGGAGAAACACAAGGACAACAGGTGAACACAATTGGGTAATCAGGGAGGGAAACAGACAGAAAGCAGACAGGCAGGAAACGGGGGTGAACACTTTACACAATAAAACAGGAAACCCAAAGACAAGAAAAACACCAACACAGACAAAACTACAAACGTGACATAACATGAGAATCGTGAAAGAACCCCCCCCCTCAAGGGACGGATCCCAGACGTCCCAAAAAAAAAAAGTCCAGCAGGGTGGGTGGAGGGGGACCGGAGGGAGGACACATAACTAGGGCCAAGAAAGGGTGGGTGGAGGGGGTCTGGAGGACGGGTCTCGGGCGGACGGCCCGGGGGAAAGGCAGAGACCAAGGAGGGGGTCTCGGGCGGAAGGCCTGGGGGCAAGGCAGAGACCAAGGACGGGGTCTTGGGCGGAAGGCCCGGGGGCAAGGCAGAGACCAAGGAGGGGGTCTCGGGTGGACGGCCTGGGGGCAAGGCAAAGTTCAAAAGGGGGCGAAGGCCACAGCGGGCAAACTCAGGGGGCCGAGCATGAGGGCGAGAGCAGCGGCAAGAAGAGTCAGGGGGCCGGGCCCGAGGACGAAGACCGCAGCACTCAGGGTGCCGGGCTCGAGGGCGAAGACCGCGGCTCTCAGGGGGCCGGGCTCGAGGGCGAATACCAGACAGCTCCGGAGGCCGGGCAGGACCCGGTGTCGGCCGAACAGGAACCGGAGCCAGTGGGACAGGCTTCGGCAGGATTCCCCACGGAAGAGGACCAGGAGTTGGCAGGACCCCCGGCGAGACAGGTGATGGTGGGGCTCCAACGGAACAGGACAAGGGGTTGGTAGGACCCCCGGCAGAAGAGTTGTTGGCGGGACCCCCAGAGGAACAGAACATAGGATTGGCAGGACCCCCGGCAGGAGAGCAGTCGGCGGGACCTCCAACGGCACAGGACATAGGGTTGGCAGGACCCCCGGCAGAAGAGTAGTTGGCAGGACCCCCGGCAGGAGAGTAGTCGGCGGGACCTCCAACAGCACAGGACACAGGGTTGGCAGGACCCCTGGCAGAAGAGTAGTCGGCGGGACCTACAACGAGACAGGACAAGGAGCTGGCAGGACCCCCGGCAGAAGAGCAGTCGGCGGGGCCTCCAACGGCACAGGACAAAGGGTTGGCAGGACCCCCGGCAGGAGGGCAGGAGGCGGGACCTCCAACGAGACAGGTCAAGGAGCTGGCAGGACCCCCGGCAGGAGAGCAGATGGCGGGACCTCCAACGGGACAGGACAACGGGTTGGCAGGACCCCCGGCAGGAGAGTAGTCGGCGGGGCCTCCAACGGCACAGGACATGGAGTTGGCAGGACCCCCAGCGGGACCTCCAACGGACCAGGACATTGGGTAGGGACTTGAGACGTGACTCGAGAGGGGAACTAGAGAGGGAACTCCAGAGGGGACTAGAGGAGAGACTAGAGGAGGAACTAGAGGAGGAACTAGAGGAGGGAACTCGAGAGGGGACTTGAGAGGGGAACTAGAGAGGGGACTCAAGGAGGGACTAGAGAGGGGACTAGAGGAGGGACTAAAGGAGGGACTAGAGCAGGGACTAAAGGAGGGACCTCGAGAGGGGACTGAAGAGGGGACTCGAGAGGGAACTGGAGATGGGACTAGAGAAGGGACTAGAGAAGGGACTTGGGAAGGGACTAGAGAAGGGACTTGGGAAGGGACTTGGGAAGGGACTAGAGGAGGGACTAGAGGAGGGGCTCGGGAAGGGACCAGAGGAGGGACTAGAGAGGGGACTAGAGAGGTGACTAAAGGGGGGACTGGAGAAGGGCTAGGGAAGTGACTAGAGGAGGGACTTGAGAAAGGACTTGAGAAAGGAATTGATTAGGGACTAGAGACGGGACTAGAGAAGGGACTATGGCAGCTGGGACCAGGACTGGGGCCGGAACCATGGCTGCTGGGACCAGCACTGGAGCTGGAGCCGCTGGAGTACGGGCTGGAATCCTGGCCTTGCATCTTCCAGAGACCTTTTGGAGGCTCCGTGGACCTCCAAACGCCAGACGGGTTCCTGAGAAAAGGTCTGAGGTTGGAACTGGAGCCGCTGGAACTGGAACAGAGGCCTGGACCATTGCTGTGTGGGCCAGGTAATCGAGCAAGGAAACATAGCTCTGCGGGCCGGTACAGGTGCATGGATCCATGGCTGTGGAAACCGGAACTGAAGCCGGGATCATGGCTGTTGGAGCACGGGCTGGAATCCTGGCCCTGCTTCTCCTAGAGGCTTTTTGGAGATGCTGTGGACCTTCAACAGGACAGTAGTCGGATCCCAGGAAAGGGTTAGAAGCTTGTGACAATTATTCAGGGCTACTTGTAAAGGTTTGTAGCCACTCAGGCAACAAGCTCCTGAGTCAGGGCTTGCGAGCAACCTCCCGGCGTGCCTCCTTCAAAGCAGCCTCTTTACCCCGTCTAGATGAGGTGTTCTTCGAGGTGTAAAAAATGTACTCCAGAGAGTACCCAAGACATTCCGCCTGTGGAAAATCTGCTGAGTCCAAATTTGGTCGGTTCATTCTGTTACGATTGGGTGAAGCAGGTAGGACTCAAATGCAGAATTTAACGAAAAGCGAGCTTTATTAAATAATATAAAGCTGTGGCAAAAAAGGCAATATCCAAAATATCCAAAACCAACGAGCAGCACAAGGAACACAGACTGTGGAATAACATGGAGGGGAAACAATGAACCGACATGGAACACAGGGGAAGACTAGACTAAATACACAGAAGGGTAATCACAGAACAAGACACAGCTGGGCAGGGGAGGAGAAACACAAGGACAACAGGTGAACACAATCGGGTAATCAGGGAGGGAAACAGACAGAAAGCAGACAGGCAGGAAACGGGGATGAACACTTTACACAATAAAACAGGAAACCCAAAGACAAGAAAAACACCAACACAGACAAAACTACAAACGAGACATAACATGAGAATCGTGACAGGAACAGGCTGCGGCGATGACTGGTCCTAGTGCTGCACCTCTCCTTGCTGCTCCGCCAACTTCTGCTATTTCCCATGCTAGTGCCCCTTCAGCGGAGAGACTGGTTTTTGTGCCCTGAGACAGGAAATGTCCCATGTTTAGGGGAAGAGCAGGAATAGGTTTGAGTGAATGGATTGAGGAAATACAGGCTTGTATGAGAGCGTGCCGTTTGGCTATATCCGATCAGGCATTTTTCCTGTTTGACCATCTCGAAGGAGAGGCCCATGATGAGATAAAATACCGTTCAAGTGCTGAGCTGGAAGACCCTGTTAAAGTCCTTGCTGTGTTGCAAGAGCTGTATGGTTGTTCTGATTCTTACGTAGCTTTACAAGAGGCTTTCTTCTCCCGACGACAGCAAGAATGGGAGACTTTGCAGGAATTCTCCCTTGCGTTGCTTAGTCTTATGTCATCTGTAAAGCAGCGGGCGCCTGACAACATGCCTAATGCAGAGGTTTTGCTGCGCGACCAATTTGTAGAGCATGTCATTGACGGTGCATTGCGACGTGAGTTAAAACAGTTTGTACGTCGGCAACCTACTGCAGCATTACTTGATGCCAGGGCGGAAGCAATCAGGTGGGAGCAGGAGGGTTTGCCTGGTGCTAATAGGGGCCGAAGTCACTCTGTCCCTTCAGTTCTTGGTCTGCAGTATGGAGTTCAGGGTGGTCCTCAGGTGGTGACTGGCTCCCAGGTGTCTGAACTGAGTGAGATGAGAGAGATGCTAAAACTCCAGCAAGAGCAGCTTAACACACTTACTCAAAACATTTCTCGTTTCCAGGACTCTCAGCTGCGCAGTCGCCCCCCCTATAGGGGCGCCATCATTTGCAGACGTTGCCAGCTACCCGGTCATTTAGCCAGAGAGTGCGATGGGGTACGTACTGCTCCTCGTGCTCGACCGTCCTCACCTGCTCAACAGTCTAGCGGGCAGCGCCGTTTCACTCAGCCATCGGAAAACTAGCGACAGCCGAATTACAGAGCCACAGTTCGGGGGGTGGAGTCACAGGCTTAGGAGAAGCTTTTAAGCCCATGTCGTCTTGTCCACATTTAGATGTCAGCATGGGGGGAGTTATGGTTCCTTGCTTGGTGGATACTGGGTCCATGGTCTCCACTGTCACAGAGAGCTTTTTCCTTCAGCACTTTGAGCCCTGGGGCCAAGAGAAGCTTCAATCTTGTCACTGGCTGCAGCTCAGGGCAGCCAATGGGTTAGCCATCCCTTACATCGGCTACTTGGAGCTGGACGTTGAGCTATGTGGAAAGGTAATGGCAAGCTGTGGCGTGTTGGTGGTCAAGGACCCCCCCGGTGGTGTCTCTTCTGCAGTCCCTGGTATCTTGGGGATGAACATCATTCGCAGATGTTATCAAGAGCTCTTTGGACAGCATGGGTTGGCCTTGTTTTCCTTACCTCCTGTATCTGAATCCCCCCAGTCATTCATTGAGGCTTTGCAAAAATTCCATCAGTCCAGTGTGCAGCCCCCCCCTGGCGTCTCAGGAGGGGTAAAAGTGCGTGGAAGGAAGGCTTGTCGTATCCCTGGTGGCATGATGAACATTGTTGCAGCCACATGCTCAGAGCAGTACTCAATTGGCACTGTGTTATTTGAGCCCTTGGATTCGGGTCTTCCGGCTGGATTGCTTGCCTCTCCAGCTCTGGTTCGGGTAGAAAGGGGCACCGCCTATATTCCTATTGTGAACATAGGCTCCGTAGACGTGTTGCTCTATCCCCGCACACTGGTAGGCACACTCGATGAAGTTAGGCTGGTTAACTTGCCTGTTGGTGTCACCGAAGTACCATCTAGTGTGCCCAGAGTGGCATCCCAGGCTGCCTTTCCCTCTGTGCCTGACCAGCTGGATGCTCTGGACCTGTCTTCCTTGCCTGTTGAAGAACAGGTTAAGGTATGGTCTCTTTTGACAAAGCACACATCTGTCTTTTCTGCTCACGAAGGGGACTTGGGTTGCAACACCTTGATCTCTCATGACATCCCTCTTCTTGATGACGTCCCCGTGAAGCAACGCTATAGGCGCATTCCCCCGTCTGAGTACGAGGTAGTGAAGGAGCACATCAACCAACTTCTTGAGTCACAGATCATAAGAGAGAGGTGCAGCCTCTACGCATCCCCCATCGTGCTAGTGAAAAAGAAAGATGGCAGCCTGCGCATGTGCATAGACTACAGGCAGCTGAACAGCAAAACCAGGAAAGATGCTTTTCCTCTCCCTCAAATCGAAGAGTCCCTTGATGCGCTGACCGGTGCCCGCTGGTTTTCCACTATGGATTTAGCCAGTGGGTATAACCAGGTGCCAGTTGCAGAAGCAGACCGGTCAAAAACTGCGTTT
The DNA here is from genome assembly GCF_902827115.2 of Pseudochaenichthys georgianus. Lineage (NCBI taxonomy): Eukaryota > Metazoa > Chordata > Actinopteri > Perciformes > Channichthyidae > Pseudochaenichthys > Pseudochaenichthys georgianus. The sequence goes on from NC_047517.1 coordinate 1,542,170, forward strand.
TGCACCCCGTTTGGCCTTTTTGAGTGGAATCGGATGCCCTTTGGACTCTGCAATGCTCCTGGCACCTTCCAAAGATTGATGCAGCGGATCTTTGGGGACCAACAATGCCAATCTTTGCTTTTATACCTTGATTACATTGTGGTATTCTCTTCCACCGTGGATCAACATCTTGAGAGGTTGGAGGTCGTGCTGAGAAGGCTACAGCATGAGGGCTTAAAGGCTAAGCTATCAAAGTGTGCTTTCTTCCAGCGAGAGGTACGTTACCTGGGCCATGTGATTTCTGACCAGGGTGTCTCTACTGATCCCAGCAAACAGGAGGTGGTAGCCTGTTGGCAGCCCCCCACTACCATCTCTGGACTGCGGTCGTTCCTTGGTTTTGCCAGTTACTACCGTAGGTTTGTGGAGGGCTTTGCCAAATTGGCGGCCCCTCTACATACGTTGGTGGCTGAGTTGGGAGGCACCAAGTCCAAAAAGAAATCAGAGCGTGAAATCGCTGGGAACTGGACTGAGGAGTGTCATAGGAGCTTTGAGGCTCTCAAGACAAAGCTCCCCACGGCACCTGTGCTTGCCTATGCCGACTTCTCCCTCCCATTCATTCTGGAGGTCGACGCAAGCTTTGGTGGCCTCGGAGCTGTGCTATCACAGGAGCAAGGTGGTAAGGTCAGGCCCATAGCTTATGCCAGCAGAGGTCTGAAGCCCACTGAACGCAATTCTGCCAACTACAGCTCTATGAGGCTGGAGTTCTTGGGGCTCAAGTGGGCCATGGCTGAGACATTTAGGGAATATCTGCTTGGTCATAAATGTGTTGTCTTCCCTGACAACAATCCCCTTAGCCACCTGTCCACGGCAAAGCTTGGAGCCACTGAACAACATTGGGCAGCCCAACTTGCGTCTTTCGATTTTGAGATTAAGTACCGCTCGGGTAGAAGTACTGGAAATGCTGATGCCCTGTCCCGTCAGCACCCACCAGGGGTGCAAGATCTTGAAGCTATGCTCCCTAGCACCTCGCTCCCCTTGCCTTTACGGCAAGCCTTGCCAGTGGCACATGCAGCCCAAGCAGCTGTCATAGCCTTGCCTCATCATACACAGTCTGATATGGAGGCACTTCAGCAAGCCGACCCCGTCCTTCAGGAACTCTTGGTGTTCTGGAGAAGGAGGCAGCGTCCCAGCAATGATGAGAGGAAGCAGTTGTCCCGGCAAGCATTGGCACTGCTCCGTCAATGGGACCGTTTAGTTGAGAGGAGTGGGGTCCTCTATCGTCAGATCTTTCGCTCTGATGGGGCTGAAGCAGTTCTGCAGCTGCTTTTGTCAGCTGTTTTGAGAGAGCAGGTGCTCACCGAAGTCCACCAGAGGCATGGCCACCAAGGTATTGAAAGAACCTTGGAGCTACTTAGGCAGCGGTGTTACTGGCCAGTACATACCTGGTGGTACATTGGTGCAGCAGTTGTGAAAGGTGTCAAATTGCCAAGGACACTCGACCAGCGGCTCGTGCTCCCATGGGACACTTGCTGGCTTCTAGACCCAATGAAATTCTAGCCATTGACTTCACTGTCTTGGAGCCCACCTATAGTAGGTTAGAAAATGTCCTTGTAATTACCGACATTTTTAGCAAGTACACTTTGGCCTTTGCCACCCGTGACCAATGAGCTTCCACTGTGGCTCAAGTTCTGGTCACAGAATGGTTTTCAAAGTTTGGTGTCCCAGCCCGTATACATTCAGACCAAGGCCGGAACTTTGAGAGCATTCTTATTCAACAACTTTGCAGCCTCTATAACATTGAAAAATCGCGCACTACTCCCTACCATCCGGCAGGCAATGGTCAATGTGAACGGTTCAACCGAACCCTAAAAACTGCAGCAGAGCGCAGAAAAAGGTGCCATGACCAGTATGTCAAAGATGTCCCATTGAACGAAGGCCAGTTAGTTTGGTTGCGAGATTGTGGTGCAAGAGGGCGCCATAAGATCAGGGATATTTGGAGTTCTGTCAGGTATATAGTGGTGAAAGCACCAAACGGCGGTTCGGTGTACACGATTGCACCTGCAAACGACCTGACCAAAACCAAACGGGTCCACCGCACTTTGTTGAAAGCTGTGATTGGTACACACTCTCTAGATGATGTCCCTGTCCCTCTCTCAATTCCTCCTGACTCACCACAGTCAGATGATGAGCTTTCCTTTGATGGTGACCTGTGGGTTTCAAGAAATGAAGCTCCGAATCGTCCTTTTATCAGATCAGCTTTCGTGACCCAAGAAACCCCTTGGTGGCTGCCTCCACCATCGGACGAAGCCTCCATTGAGGCCGGTCCTTCGGTAGCTCTCGCTGCCATGCCAGAATTGCTTCCCCTCGCTTGGCTATCCCTCCATCCACTTGTCCTGATTTTAGCGCAGTGACCTTGCGACGAACACCACGGTTAACCGCTGGGCAGCATCCTAATGTCCATCATCTCCCTAGAGCGTTGGGAGAATTGGCGCCTGTGGCTGAAAACTCTCCTGGTCTGGTGTCTAACTCTGTGTCTGTCATCTTTAGACCTTGGGCCTAGGTTAGCTAACCTGGGCTTGATATGTACATCGTCGGGGCGACGATGAAAATGGGGCGGTAGATTGTAGCAGGATGAGAGTCCTAATCCCTTGTAAAGCATATTCTCCTCGTTTGGCTCTTGTGAGCGTGTCGCCGCCAGGGGGCACCCTATAAAGGGGCAGAGGTTTCTAGCTGGCTGTCTCTTGTTTGTTGGTACACAGACCCGCCCCACTTGCGTGTTTGCCGTGTTTGCTTCCGCCACCGGTGCAGCCTGTCAACGCAGCCATAAAAAGCATGAAGCTCTCCCCTCTCTGCGTTATCGATAGGAAAGCCTGATCGGGCCAATCCAATGGTTAAGGGACATCTGCTGTTTTGCTTCCCCGGAGAAAGTATGTTTATCGGCAGTAACGTCACAACTGCTGTCGAGCCTGCCTAGATGTTTGGGCTACCGTTACCACATTGTGGCTCCTGATTGCTGACTTGTGCCAAATAAAATTGTATATTTTTGATAACTTGAAACCGCGTCTCCTGCTCCATTAGTATGTGTCCTCTCTATAACTGAAAGAAGTGTTAATATGTCCTTGGGTGAAACTCCCAAGGTGGCGTTGTCAGAATTGTGAATGGTGTAATCAAACCAACTTTAACAAATCCATTCACCTATCCTCCCCTCTGCGGCTACTGCCATAGAAACTTGGTGTGTCAATTCATTACATTGCCAGTATTTTTCGTTGTTGTGAAAAAAAAATCGCCCCCTCGGATTTTTTAACAGCCCCCTCAGTAATTTCATCCTGGAGCCGGGTCTGCATAGGAGACTTCCCCCCCTCGGTCTTCTGTGTCCAATATTGCGTTAAACGGAGGATTTCGACATTTTACATTCATTCCTTACTTCCACATGCGTTTTCTCCTCCTTATCTCTTTCATAACTTTATATGTAATACATGTTAACGGCGTCAATAGCCACTTTAATGATACTATTGGACGGTAGTCACGTATATGTCGTCATGCAGGATTTTCAGAATAAAAGCTTGGTATTGAGAACTTCCGGTTTTTCCAGAATAAAATAGTATTTAAACTGACGGTATGTTTAAACTGCATTATCCCATCAAAATATTGATTTTAATTTCTAACAGGTCTTATTTTGAATAAGAAAAAAGCTTTGGGGGTATACATATTAAGCCTGACAAAGTACTAATATATTGCTTTCCTGCAATGTTAACTACTGTATGTTTAAGCACTTATTTTAACTGATATTATACATATCTCTTATAAGATGTATGTACATAGCACAAGAAAGGTGCAGAATACGACAGTTTAATGGTAGAGGTACACACATATTGATAGATGTCTTGTAATGCACTGTTGAGGAACCTGCGGCCCAAGTTGTTCATCTCCGACCTTGTCAGGTATTGAACATTCAATAAATAAAGAACACAGAATTATGAAATATAAAACACAGAATTTGTGTGATTATACTAAATGATTTACAAATAAACACCACTGCATATTTACAACTGTTACACATGCTGATGTAACGCAAATGTTTCCAACTTGGGATCAATAAAGTATATCTTATCTTAAGATGATCGATGGCTACTGCCATATTTGCACAATGTGCCTCTGAACCTTGACAAGTGCATGTTTCAGGCTTATCAATGAACAGGAGGGGTCACAGACATAAGACCAGCTGTTAAATAAAGCTCTTCTGACCTTAGCTGTCATGTGGGTATATAATGCTGCCCATTATGCTTACAATTTTCACCCCATTTATTAATTATATGTTTTAAATTTGAGTGTTTCCTATCCCCTAAACCTCCAGGGATGTACACAGTTTAATACTGGCAACTTCTTATTATGGAAAATATGAAAACGTCTTTTAAAACTACAATTCCCAGTAGAGACGTGCCATAGAACATGTTGCGAAACACACAATAGTGTGTAGTTACTATACAGTTACTACATGTGTAGTTCTGGGGACGGGGTGGACCCGTTCAAATCCAGTTTTGGACAGTCTGCCGTGGTTCCATCCCATTTCAAAGTGCTGTTCGACACTCGGCGCAACACTCGGCGCACACTCGGCGCACACTCAAACATCCAATCAGAGCTTGAGGGCTATCACGGGGTTTGTCAAGCGAAGCGGAGAGAATACTTACTTCCGGGTGTAAAATGCTCTAAAGCAAATGAGCTGCTCCGACCCTTGGTCCTGACGGACTCCAACTTGTGTTTATTAATCAAACAAATAAATAAACACAAGGATATAATTATGTCTTATTGTTGAGTAAATGACAGTGTGTGGTTTAGAAAAGAATACAAAATTAGAAGGAAAAAACGATGAAACAATACAGATTTCAGTATTCTGAGCCCCTACTCTCCCCGTAACTGACGGCAACAAAAGTCCTACATTATTCAATTAAAATAAAGAAGTAAAAACAATAAGTGTGGCTTGATATTGAGTAAGAAAAAGGTTGATAAACGCTGTGAGAATGGATCTGCGGAGAGCATTTTGCCGCGATCCCAACGTGTCTCAACGTTCAGGGAGCTCTATGCACAACAATGGCACACCCGGCCCGTTGAAAACTGATGCGCAAGGGGTACCCTGGGGGTACCCTGACCATGGGAGTGAGAACGTGTTGTCTGGATATGACCAATCTGGAAGGGAGACGTGTGTATGGGGAGGAGTGGAAGGAGCTGGACTAAATGCATTTATATTTTGCGTATTTGGGTCTCCTCATCCTGGCTGGGGTCTACAAATCCAAGGATGAATCGACAGCCAGCCTGTGGGACGCAGACAGGCAGGAATATATTTCGAGCCACAATGTCTCTGGGGACTTTCCATATTTTCTCAAGAGTGATCCGATTTGATAATCGTGACACAAGAGCTGGCAGACGTGAGAGAGACAAGCTGGCAGCTATAAGGACAGTGTGGGACAAGTGGGTAGAGCGGCTTCCACTTCTCTACAACCCAGGACCTAATGTCACAGTGGATGAAAGGCTGGTGGCATCCAGAGGTCGTTGCCCGTTCAAGCAATACATGCATTCGAAACCGGCAAAATATGGCTTGAAAATATGGGCAGCTATGCACTAAACCTGCAGGTTTACACTGGAAAGCCAGTTGGAGGAGCCCCAGAGAGGAATCAGGGCATGAGAGTTGTGCTCCACATGGCACATAGGGTGACCAGGTCCCAACAAACCAAATGTGGGACAAGGAGTATGTTTGTGTGGGACAATGTGGGACACCCTCTCAACAGCACACACCCCCCCCCCCCCCGGGAAAAAAATCTCTATTTCTATACTGTTTCATTTGGTTTATTCAACAGCATCCAATAAACAATGCCAGAAAGTGAGGTTAAAATGCAGTAATAATTTAGTATCTTAATAAAGAAAAGTAAACTAAGGCTAACCAAGGCAGCAGGCATTATTCACTTCAAGTGTTTAGAAATGCATCTTCCTAATTCAACTAGTGTATTACCTGTAAAAGTAGGCACAACATACATTAATAGATCAAATAAAACCATAAGTACGAATCAAAACTGGCCAGGAGGGAACAAAAACATAATAATACATAAAATAAAATAGCTTTCAGTTTTGTCCATCACAGCAACAACAGGTGGGCCCCCCCACAGTGTGTGGGCTATTTTGTCACCAAGAACCACTGGTGTCTTTAACTCTGTCAAACAACAACTCTCCACAGAGGCAGGGGCAAGCACATCTGTTCTTATGGACGCTGCTTTTGTATGACCACATGACATTTTCTTTACTATCTCAGAGTCTGGAAAAATGGTCGGCGCTAGCACAAGTTACCACAGTCACTATGGTAACACTGGTTATTTCTGCTGCTGTTACCTTGTCTGAGTGACCATCATTTTTTGGATGGGGTTGGAATGTCTCCATAGAGTGGGATGTCTCTTTTTGAGCGACACGTTTCTTGTGAGAATCGTATTCTCGGTGTCTTTTGACGTCGTATTCACCGCCATGTGAAATTGAAAAATTACTCTTGCAAAAAACTCCCTCTGAGAGTCGCCCTGCACTGGCTTCACCCACGGGTAAGTGTCTTCCCAGTCTTTGTTGTATGTGCATCTTCTTTTCTTCTTAGCTGTAGTTTCAGTTTCCTCCATTTTCCATAACCTGCTGCGTCGCCTGCGTTATTGACAGACTTTCGTTGTTGTTGTTTGGCGGGGCCGCGGGGTGTGTGTGAGTGAGTTACTCTCATTGGTTAACACTTGACCAGCACCCGCCATGTGTTACAGTTTGATTGACAGCAAACACACGCCCGTGATGATAGCCTTCCCTGCTTTCTCAACAGCCATTGGATGAATCTGATTTTAAAATGAAATATGCGGGACATGGTCTCAATTTGCGGGACGCACCAAAAGTCGTGAAAATGCTGTGCAGTCCCGCACAAAGCGGGACATCTGGTCACCCTAATGGCAAAATGGTCAGAAGCCCCAAAATTGGAAAAACCTTGATATAAAATACATTAGTTTTGCATAACATACATTTTTTAAATTAATTTAAAAATGTTCCAACTTTTTTTACAATTGGTTGATGTTGATAAATAGAGACGAGACACCTCTTCTGTTGTTGTCACATAACTTGTGACAATTTCTTCACGTCCTACAACCTGGGTCAGGGGCTCCTGAAGAGAAAGCTAACAATGGTTGGAACTGTACGAAAGAACAGAACGGAACTCCCTGCCGAATGCTGGTGATCAAGAACAGGGTCCCTCAATCCTCCAAGTTTGTGTTCACAGACACCACAACCCTAGTGTCTTACTGCCCCAAAAAGGGAAAAAATGTGTTGCTCATGAGCACTCTCCATAAGAATGCTGAAGTCAGCACCAGAGAGGATCATAAGCCGAACCTCATCCTGGACTACAATGCCACCAAAGGGGGATGGACAACCTGGACAAAGTCACAGGGACCTACAGCACCAAAAGGATGACGGCACGCTGGCCTTTAGTAATGTTCTATAACCTGATCGATATATCGGCCTACAATGCATTTATTATCTTCACGGAGATCTCCCCTGAGTGGAACAAGTCCAAGCTGTACAGGAGGTGCATGTTCCTTGAGGAGCTGGGGAAGGCACTTGTCGTCCCTCATATTAAAAGGAGGCAGAACATGCCAAGGACCCCAGCCGCTGTGTGTGTGTGTGTGTGTGTGTGTGTGTGTGTGTGTGTGTGTGTGTGTGTGTGTGTGTGTGTGTGTGTGTGTGTGTGTGTGTGTGTGTGTGTGTGTGTGTGTGTGTGTGTGTGTGTGTGTGTGTGTGTGTGTGTGTGTGTGTGTGTGTGTGTGTGTGTGTGTGTGTGTGTGTGTGTGCGTAAACACTAACATGGAGATGGAGGAACGTTCTTTATTCATTGTGAGCAGTCCTTGTATTGGTAGCAAAGAATACAATTGTTCCTACATCTCCATGTTAGTGGTTCTTACTATGCACTAACATCAGCAAAAACATACTCATCTGTCTAGGTTGCCGCTGGGGGAAAGAGGAAGAGGAAAAGGTGCCAGGTGTGCAAGCCGTCTGATGACACCAAGACCAGCATGACATGTGTGCTTTGTGCAAAATACATTTGCGTAAAGCACACATTGACAACATGTTCCTCCTGTGCTGTATAGACACACACACACACACACACACACACACACACACACACACACATACACACACACTCTTAATTGCTGTTACAATAAAATACTTTCAATATAAATCCTTATGACTCATTTGGCTTGATTCTCAGTGAACGGGTCAATTTGACCGTGAACAGAAGAGGTGTCTCGTCTCTATTTATCAACATCAACCAATTGTAAAAAAAGTTGGAACATTTTTAAATTAATTTAAAAAATGTATGTTATGCAAAACTAATGTATTTTATATCAAGGTTTTTCCAATTTTGGGGCTTCTGACCATTTTTGGATAATTAAACATGCACTGGGTCAAATTGAATTGCTGTTACAACAAACGAATATAACAGATTGACCTATACTAGTGATGTATATAACTAGCGAACTAACTATGTCATTTAAAAGATGAAACCAAAGTGAATTGTAATACGGATGCAGTTCTCCCAAGCTCTATGGAGCATTTTAAGTCGTTTTTGCTCTTTGGTTTATTCTCACAATTTGGATTTCTAATATCAGGTTAAGGCTTCAATTAAAAAAAAAATAATCCATAAAATAACAAGGGAAATGTTCTAACAAGGGAGGATAGCCTAACATTTACTTAAACACTAGCTTTGGTAAAGGCTCTGTCGCCAAGTCCAGGACTTTGGAAGATGTGCCATACAAAATGATGTAGATTTCTATTGTGGATGTAACGAAAAGATGGTTCAACATTTGGGGCAGCAGAGAAGGACTGTGATGGACGGAGGCTAAATGTGTAAAGTGGAAAAAGACAACTTGATGCTCCATGTCAAAGAATAAATGTTATCTAACATATATGGAATTAACCGGTTCTTGGAAAAAACACATGAATTAACTACAATTAAAAAAGTGAGCTGAGGATGCTAATGTAAAGTCAACGCTGGCTAGCGCTCTTGTTGCTACTATATAAATAAATAAATCATTGCCAGCGATAAAACCACATTACTGTGGATGTTTAGTTTCTCATCAAAAGATAAGCTCAGAGTTAACTGTATTTTTAGTGAACACATGTTTCCAGCATCTGGATGGTTCTCTGCACTAGAGAGAGCATGTGGCTGTGCTAATGCTAATGCTAGGTGATCTGAAGTAACAGTGTGAGCAGTAATGCTCAGACCATAGACTGTAGCCTATATATAAAGGTTCAGACACAGTTTGGAATTGACAACTTCCTACTGAGGTCAGTCTACTGTATTTCTGCAGAGCAGGCAGAGTTTTTTTCACATCTTTAGCAGTGATGTTCAGACGACTATAACTAACAAAAAGTTATACAGTACATCACTATTTGTACAGAGACCAGATGTAAATCGTTGCTGATAAATGTAGGGGAGAAGGGGGTAAATTGAATCAGTGGGTAAATTGAACCACCCCCTGTAACCAGGCAACGCCTTATAGGTGTAATCAAGTGACCAGAAATTATGCAAGCTCCACCCATTTTTCATTGCCTGTGAAAGAGAGATAGGCTACTCAGTCATGAGGTCAGGGGCCTCATTTATAATGCCGTGCGTAGGATTCACGTGGGAAGGTTGCTTACGTAGTAGAAATCCAAAAAATAGGTACAGAAATGTTCCGACATTTTCCGATTCACCAAAGGTTTCCCTTTATAAATCACAATCGACTCGAAATGCGGTGCAGCTTTTGCGGGCTTCACGTAAAGCCCATACTATAAATAGTCAAAGAAACGCCCATTCATTCTGACTGACTTTATGAAGAAGATCGCAGGAAATGACGACAGAACAGCTAAAAAAGACGTCTCACACGTGTCAGATTTTGGTTATCTTGGGGAGGTCGAGATAAATCATATTGTTTGGTGGATGCCGTTTGAACCAGAGTAGCAGCATGAGGTCGGATCGTCACCAAAATAAATAAATAAGTGGTCCGAAAAAGGTTCATGACAAAAAAAATACACATAGCCTTCCTCAGGCAGTAGGCTTGTTTGAGACAAGCAAGACCTGCGCAGACCTGCGCAGTTGGGATCAACGTTTTGCTAGTGCGTTGCATGATGGTTAGTCATTTTGTCCGACTTGCTCTGGAGGCTCGCCCACATGAGACTTTGAAATCTCGCGGGACAAAGACGCCCGCAGCCTTGAGAGCGAGGCGAGGCGAGTTGGCGCAGTTGCTCTCCACGAGCTGCGGAAGCGAAATGCTTGATGGGAAACGGTTCACTGGTATCTCGAGCTGAGCGCTCATTGGTGGTTTTTACCCCGTGCTGCTGATGAAACTCTCCAATTGGCTGGCAAAAGTTTGTTGTTGTTTTGTGTCAGTTTTACGTCGCCACATCCATTCCCATTTTTCATCATTGTTCCACAATGTTTATCATCATGAAATTAATATCTATATATTTTATACTATACTGCTTACCGTTTTCATACTTTATATATCTTCGCATATTCATGCACACTGTTCATACTGCTCACAGGCTGATATCTAGTGTATTCATACCCCACTGTTTATTCATCATTCAATTCATATGTTATTCTGTAGATTGTGTACATTACTTTCCACTTCACTGCTTGTTGCACCTGGTTAGAAGCTAAACTGCATTTCGTTGTCTCAGTACCTGTAATATGTGCAATAACAATAAAGTTTCTCTTTAAGTTAAACCAAATCATTAAAATAAAATCTATTGTAATGTAATGATTTGGTTTAACCTTATTTATTGAATACATCATTTAAAATGGCAAGATTAAATCAAATTACATCCATGTTGTACACATCATAAAGCTTAAAGTGGCAGCTAAAGAATTAACACAGCAGCAGGTCTGTTCAATTCATGCTCATTAAGCTTCATGTGTGCGGATCTGAAGGACTGATCATTTGTAGCCTGTCCACCTATCAGTTTGCAAACATTAAGAGGGAGGAGCATTTATAATTATGGAACCCAGTCACTGGTGTGGTTCCTCATCATGACTGAATTAACAAACCTATACAAAGCAATGGAGATCACCTTTGTCTACAGTGGGTAAAATGGAATTTCCGCCATTGCAAACCCAGCCAGTCAAGCCGACTCCGAGTCCGAGCTGTCCGACTTAAGACGAGCTTTTTGACACCTCCCCCGGCTGCGATCGGCTACTCTCGTCTACTTTCGAGGCGAGCCGCAATGTGTCTCAAACAAGCCTAGTGTGTTTGTACCGGGGACAGGAGACACTCCCTTGATGAGAAACTGTAAGAAATGATCGGGGAATCCCTCCGGAGTGGAGTCATGACGACTGGATCTGAATTATGTTTTCGTATTTGTTGGTTTGTGTCCCACCTGCGATCAGCTGTGCGCAGCGTCTCCACTGCAGCCTGTGCATCTCAACGCCCCCCCGCAGCAACTCTATATCCACCAGTTAGAGGAAATACAACGAATGTGTTGTGTTATATTAGCTGTACAATTTACCACATATGATGTTCTTAGTTTCCATACTCCTGTGTTTTATGAGCGATTTATCAAGTGTTAGCAAACGGCATAAAACACGATTAAACATGGTAGTATATAAAACCATGCTCGTACAACCTATAGAAATGCAAAACCGCATCATTTATGAGAAAACATTTCATAACATTAACACAACATATTCGAGGTGGTTTAAATAACATAGGCTATCCGTATTTATTTATTTCTCCAAGTTATGTTTTTGTGTGCACTGAGGAGTCTCAAACAGGCGTTTGTTTAATCATTTTAAGATTGGCTTTAATCAATGTTTGAAGGCCGAGGCTATATACAGGACGGTCCTGTACACAACGCCAAATGGCTATATACAGGACCGTCCTGTACACAGCTCTCTGAAATGGCTGTATACAGGACGGTCCTGCACAGAAGCCCTGAAATGGCTATATACAGGACGGTCCTGTATATAAGGTCTCTGAAATGGCTATATACAGGACGGTCCTGTGGATAAGATATCTGAAATGGCTATATACAGGACGGTCCTGTATATAAGGTCTCTGAAATGGCTATATACAGGATGGTCCTGTATATAAGGTCTCTGAAATGGCTATATACAGGACGGTCCTGTATATAAGGTCTCTGAAATGGCTATATACAGGATGGTCCTGTATATAAGGTCTCTGAAATGGCTATATACAGGACGGTCCTGTGGATAAGATATCTGAAATGGCTATATACAGGACCGTCCTGCAGCTAACGTCAAATGACTATATACAGACCGGGCTATTATAGCATGCTTAAGCAAGTTTCGCGGGTGGTAATGTAGGGATAGGATTCACAGATAAATATTCTCACGACAACATTATTTTCAATGAGTTTCCCCTCAATATAAAATTGTGGCAATTAAATCTCTTTCCATGCCAATTGCTTAGCTTTTTATGCTGATTTCAGTCTTTTTTTTGGCTTATCTTTTTATGTTGTTTCAATCATTTTCTACTTTATATTTTTCAATGCACAATGTTTTACTTGTAAAGGATATCACTGCATACTTTAAAGACTACTCGGTTTTATTAAAACTGAAGGTTTTTTTTTAAAGAATACGCCGACATTTCGTTGACGTGTAGTGATTTTGCATTGAAAGCAACACAAATCATTTATCGGCTACGCCGGCATTTTTATTTTAGAAATCGGAGAAACCGTCTTTTGAATTGTATGTAGTATGCTGTACATTTTTGTAATTTATCCTGCTGTAAACGTTAATTGTACACCAATTATATCCATATTTCTGTAGACTACATAACAAGCCATTTCAGGGCTTCTGTGCAGGACCGTCCTGTATACAGCCATTTCAGAGAGCTGTGTACAGGACGGTCCTGTATATAGCCATTTGGCGTTGTGTACAGGACCGTCCTGTATATAGCCATTTCAGAGACCTTATATACAGGACCGTCCTGTATATAGCTACTCCCATGTTTGAAAATGAATTCTTCATATATGATAAATGAGAGGTAACATTTTATTTATGGTATTATTTCCACACATTTCTCTCCATTCTTCCTTCTGCCAACGGTGTCGCAGTTTCTCGTATCTCCCGTTTTTGTGCTTAGTACGTACGCATATGGGTTAGAGTTTGCGTGGAGGACCGCATGTTTTCCCGTCAAGTTAGTATTTTATAAATCGCAAACATTGCGTAGAAACTGGCGTACGCCATTTTTTGAGCGTATATCCCTTTATAAATGAGGCCCCTGATAAGTAAACATCTTTACAAAAAAAACGTTTTTTGCTTGTCAAAGTAAATGTTCTAGATGTCAGCTATATCGGCTGTCATGTCAAAAAAAAGTATCCAGGTTCAAACACATATATTGTATATGTTGATGTGTTGGCAGCGTATTAAACCATGTGAGTCATTAAGCTAAAAATTACTCTGAATTGTAATGCTAGGCTATTTTTTCTAAAATGGTGGCTATGGGGTAAAGTGAACCATGGGCCTTGGGGTAGCCTAAGTTGAGCCAGTTTTTCAATGGAGAAATTAATGAAAGCAGGACAAGTTGATAATAAGAGCTCATTCTAGGCTACATTTAAAGTTGAATTTACCCTGTGTTTGATTGGTAAGATGTATGAAATTGTATCACCATTTGTATGATTACTTTTCCTTTTAACATAAAAAAAAATCAATCAATTCAATCGAAATTTATATAAAACATATTTGAAAACTAAGCTTGTATTTGGTTTGTTATTTATTGTTTATAGTTACCTTTAAGATTTGTTGTAGGTATGCCCAGGTTTGAACAGGTATGCCCAGGTTTGAACCGTGGTTCAATTCAGTCCCTGACCTGGATCAACTGACCATGGGGCAAGTTGAGCCACAAGACTTTTTTTTTTAAAGAAGTAATATTTTCACTGCTCTTGATCAAATATTAATTATTATCATTGCCATTGATAGGAGACATCTTGAATTATAGGTATGTGTTTTCATTTTTACTATGTGTCATTTCTCCTTGCTTAGAGGACAGCATAACTAAAAAATGGCTCAACATATCCCACTCTACCCTATATGGTAGCTCTATTATGAGACACGTGAATTTAGAGACCGAAGCCTCCACAGTCACATGCATTCCGGGGGCCAGAGCGGGCGACGTTGAGGCGCATCTTAAACTGCTGGCTAAAAATAAACGTAAATACAGTAGGATTATTATTCACGTCGGTGGTAATGATGTTCGTTTATGCCAATCAGAATGCACCAAACTTAACGTGGAGTCGGTGTGTAGTTATGCTAAAACAATGTCGGGCACCGTAATCTTCTCTGGTCCCCTCCCCAATCTGATCAATGATGACATGTATAGCCGCATGTCATCATTTCAGCGCTGGTTGTCTTGGTGGTGCCCAGCAAACAATGCGGGCTTCGTAAATAATTGGACAGCCTTCTGGGGAAAACCTGGTCTGATTAAGAGAGACGGCATTCATCCTACTTTGGAAGGTGCAGATCTAATTTCGGCAAACATTTCAGGGCTTTGTGGACTTAATCCATGACAAACTGGAGTTGAGACCAGGAGGCGGAGTCGCAGTCTTACACGCTTCTCTGCGCTCTCTCCTAGGCAGTCATCCACAGGAATCCCAATAAAATACCCAATATTAACGGTGTGTGTGTCTGCCCAAGGACAATTTAAGGTAAAACCTAATAGAGGTGTCACACATAATAACCTAATAAAAGTAAATGTAACAACTACTACAGTGCAACAAAACAGGAAGATTAAATGTGGTCTCTTAAACATAAGATCTCTAGCATCTAAAGCAATATTGGTAAATGATTTAATATCAGATTATAATATTGATATGCTGTCTCACTGAAACTTGGTTGAGACATGAAGAATATGTCAGCATAAATGAGGCCACTCCACCCAGCCATATCAACACTCACATTGCTCGAGGCACGGGCCGAGGAGGTGGAGTTGCAGCAATCTTTGACTCAAGTTTACTTATCAATACTAAACCAACATTAAATTATACCTCCTTTGAAAGTCTTGTTTTTAGTCTTACGCATCCGACCTGGAACACTTTGCAGCCAATCTTATTTGTTACAGTGTATCGTGCACCAGGTCCTTATTCAGAATTCTTATCAGAATTCTCTGAGTTTTTATCAACTTTGGTTCTTAAAACAGACAAAGTAATTATCGTAGGTGACTTTAATATTCATGTTGACGATGATAAAAATAGCCTTACTGTTGCATTTAACTCTATATTAGATTCTGTTGGTTTCTGTCAGAGTGTAAATAAACCAACCCACTGTTATAATCACACACTCGACCTTGTTCTGACTTATGGTATTGAAATTGAGCAACTATTAGTCGAACCGCATAATCCTGCTTTATCCGACCATTTCTTAGTAACTTTTGAAGTACTATTACGAGACTACAAAGCATTAGTCAAAAGCTCTTGCAGCAGAGACCTATCTGTTAGTGCTATAGCCACATTTAAGGAAGAGATCCCACCAATACTTAATACCCAGGGGGCAAAACCCACTTTTTTAGGAAATCAGACATGGAATGTTGTAAAAGGTTGTCCACCAGAAATGATATCTAGGACCTTCAAGGATCACAACCTGGGTGGACAACCCGGTCAACTAGCTACTGGAAAGCTACAGTGAGGGTCCAAACAATGCAACCCCTATATGAAAAAAAGTCAAATATTCTGGCTCGATCAGATGCCATCATTCTCTTTCTGATTGAATATCTCTGTGACAGTTCATAGTAAAGACAAACTGAGCCAACCTATTGAAAGAGCAGAAAATAAGCTTTCAGGTGATGCCTTGGTTAAGCCTGTTCTCAATAAGGCCACTAGATGGCGCTGTGCCTTTTTTGTCTCTCCAAAGCGAAATCCATTTCAAGCAATGCACTTGTGGTCCTCTGGATTGTTTGCTGTGTTCAAAATCGGTAAATATACTTAAAAGATTATTTCTATATAACATATTGAAGGGTTTACATTAATATACACAAGGTTTGCTGCCGATGCTAAGTTGAATTGATTCAATGTTTACAGATTTTTCAGTTTACAGTCTGGAAAGCTAAAGGCAGCACAATTCAAAATGGCCGCCACTTTCTTTGCAAAACCCTTTAATTGAAGGTTTTATGTGTTATAAGACAAGGCAAACTGAGTTAAACTTAACTGGAAGTTGACATTAAGTTCAACTTAATGTCAAATCAATAACCTTTTATTATTTGTGCAAATTAATGTCTTTTTGTGAAAAATATCCTATTTTGATCATGAAATAAACAAAATTCCTGGTGGCAAAACATTTATTTCACATACTCTCTTCTTAGTTATTAACTAAAAATCAACAGATATGATCAGAAGTTGAACACAAAATAATCATTCACATGGCCCAGAACTATAAAAATGTGAATTTTTTAAGAAGAAAAGAGAGAAAAGTAACCTACACTGAATATACAGTACAAATGTTTTCAATGTACACATGGTGGTATTCATGGTAGTGTCCCAGAAAGCTTTTTGCTTTCTATTCATTTTCTGAGTCACAGCTGCTGTCACTGCTCTCAAATGTGGCAGTGTGTATCCTTCTGCATTTGGTTGCCAGTCCTTGGCAACGGCACCCTCTGTAGCATGGAACTGCCTTATTCTGACAGCCACATGAGATTGTCTTATTCATCGACACAGGGCAAGCTGGCTTTGTATATGGTATCGGAACTGTCCAGAGACCATCCCAATTCTGTGCATGGGGGGATTTATGGCTTGGCGATGTGTGCGTTCTTTTCAGGTGCAGCAAAAATGCATTCTCTATTGGGGGTCGTAGCTTTAGGAGCGTCAATTTGTTGTTCAGGAACTTGTATGCTCTCAGTTTGCCCAGATCAGAACCCTCAAAGTGATCAGCTTTGGATGTATATACAGTTATGGTGAGGTCTCGTGCCTGATTGAGGAGGTCATCTGTTATGGCATCGGTGGGGTTCTCACCAAACTCTTCAAGTGCAGGTATGTCCAGACTCATGCTGCTCTTGAACCATGCCCACTTACCAGTGAAATATGGATAACTGGTGGTATCTCTACCACTCAGACTGTGGATGAAGGGCTTGGCAAAACACTGTGAAGATCCCAGTGCCACAACCATTTCATGTATGGGCAGGTATATACATTCTGGCCTGTTCTCACCCACAGCTCTGTTAGATCACTGAGGTGCGTAGCACCATAGTACAGACATGTGGTAATGATGGTGGTGTCATTGGCATACGGCAACTCTGTCAACTCCCTCATTCTGGACACTGTAGAGAGTGTGGAGGAAGATCCTAGTGTCAGCCTCATGCTGTGTTGATTCAAGAGCAGGAACATCCATAACAGACCATGCCGTGAGCACCACACTCTTCGTCTCTTCTTTGAATCCACCACCCAGGTAGAGATGAGTGGGGCCAATACCAGGTTCCAGTTGTTCATCCGCACACCACTTATCACAAAGGAAGCTCAGCAGGTTTGCTTTGCTAGCAGACACTGCAAAAAACTCCTTTGGATCCAGAGCTGTGTACTGCTCACTGACTTGATACACTTTCGCTGGTTTGGATCTGGCATATCTCTGTTCCTGCTCAGCTGACTTGAGGCTGGTTGTACTGTATCTGTCACAACAGAAGTGTATGATATCAGTGCCAGGAGGCACATCATTCAGCAGCAGGTGCCTGTATCGCTCAGTGATCACTCCAAATCCTTCTCCTCTGTGGAAAGTCCAGTGTCGTATGGCGGACATGGCATCTACGACTACTGCTGTCTTGAGGCAGTATTTGGGCAGATCAGGGATGCTGCTTACTTTGGTTTTCTCTTTCAAGATCTTCACAAGGCTCGCCTTGGTCCCTGTACTCATTCTGCCATCTTCCTGGAAGAGGGATGGGGGAACAATGTTGAGTTCTCCACCACTGGCAATGATCTGGGTCATGCGCAGAAGGGCAGTGACTTCATTGCTCTTGCAAGGTGAAGAGGTTTTCCCAGACTTCTTTGGTTTCATCCTGTTTTGTGTATGAAAGGTGTTTAGCTTTACAACACTTGTCTTCTTCTGGTCACTGGACAGTGACTCTGACAATGCCTTCAAACCATCTGCTTTCACACTTGTCAGATTGTCCTTGACTGTGGCATCTGCACACTCACCAGTATATATATTGATCAGGGATGGTGTGGCTGTAGTGAATGGGTTGGTCTCTACTGCTGCCATGACCTTGACTACCATCTCTGCATCCCTGTTGACACGACTCCAACCAGATTCATGGTGGGGGCTGGAGGAATGGAGGTGCAGCATAGACTTGAGCTCTGCAGAGATAGCTGCAGTAAGTGGTTTTGTGTAGACCCACTTCATCCTGGCAGCACGATTGAGTGTAATGTCATCCAGACCACTTGCCTCCTTGGCATCTGCATTATATGTCTGCTCCAGAAGCATGTCAGGAGAGACACCATTGTGGTTGCCATCTGCTCTCCTTCCAACAAATGCACCTGCCATCAGTGCTTCATGTGCCTCAGGGGCTGTCTCTGGCAGTTTCTTCATCTCAGACAAATACAGACGCAAAGACTGCTGCTCATATTTGTAGTGTCCTGCTGCAGTGAGGTAAGGTAGCATCCGTGCTGATTCACAGAGATCTCCTGCCCAGTAACCTTCCCGCTGGTAGTAGACGAACCTGTGGAGAATGTCTGACATCTCCAGAAAGATTGACCAGAAAACTGCAGAGATTCCTGGAAAAGTAACATCTGTTCTTGTATGATTGATATCTGTGGACGTGACATCTGGATGATCACCAACTTCTCAGTAGCAGTGGTGTCTTTCTCAAACAACATCTTCACAACATGTTCTACTTGTGACTGCCAGTGTTGTGTTTCTCTGTCTGATGCACATGCCTCAAATGCTTGCCAGTACAAGCGCCACATGGCATCACTGAGGATCCTGAGAGCATGCATGGTTTGGTAGTGCTCAGCCTTCTCACCAAACATCTTCTTGACAGTCCCTTCCTGAAACAGACCAGCTGCAACAAGAATACCCTCTGCACCTGCATCCCTAGTGATCTTGCAAACAGCCTTCATGTAGTTATGAGCTTGGTGAAATCCTCCCAGCAGCAGGACTACATTGCAGAACTCATCTCTGTGCTTGTCTTTGATGGCAACTGCGAGTTCATATGTAGCCTGATCTCCAATGATAATGGTATACTTGTCTCCCAGTGCATGTGATGTCTTGATCAGCCATTTCATTTCTTTTTTCAGGACAGCAGGATCAGTTAGAGATGCTGGGATGAGAGGAAGATAGCCAATGATACTGGCCGGTATGTGTGGGTGGAGGTCTGCACAGAAGGCAGAAAAGCCAGGCAGTCCTGCTTCTGCATCTGGAGGAGCATCCAGCAATTCTGAAGTTGTAGCCATTCTTGCTAGATGCCACATAAGTAACAGGTCTTTCGGCTGTGCCTAAATGCCTAAACAGAATAAGATCTGGTGTTGGACGTGCAAAAGCCACTCTCGCCAAATGGGGATACCTAAATGACGGGGATGTTGTGTGTGACTGCGGCATTGAACCACAAACCATGCAACATCTCCTGATATGCCCCCTGCACAACATCGGACTTGGCAGAGTTTAATGAGAAGGGACAGCAATGTGTTCAGCTGTGGCTGAACCACATCTAACCAAGCCCTGTAACTGACTGCCTTGTGGACAGGATAAGAAGAAGCTGTGCCATCTGAGGAAGTATCCAGACTCTCTAGCTTCTCATTATGCTCAAGTGACCTGGACCTCTGCCTGTCTTTAGCGGAGACGTGACACATGGGAGCAGGTACTGAGAGAGTCTTCTTTCTGTCCGAGGTAGAAGTGGGGAGTCTGGCACCCTCCTGGACCCGCACAATCTTTTGGTTTTCAATTATGATTGCAGTGGTGGCATTCAAACTCCCACCCTCCAGTGTCTTCTTCTTCCAGTCCAGATTGTCCATGGCAAACACATGGGGGATCTCGCTGTTTTTCATCATGGTCTCTGGGATGTAAACACCATCAGTTTCAACCTGCTGCATGACCTTCTCACTTTGTGCTGTCAGCTGACGCTGCATACGTTCATAACTGATCCCAAGCCCCAATCGGTTGTTCATCATAATGAGTGATTTACTACGTGTCTGGTTGAATAAGTGGTAGGTAGTGACTATGCCCAAAGGTGTTGATACGCCAGATGCTAAGGTAACGCTAATGTAGCGTTAGCATGTTTTTGTAAGGTTTTGATTTAGACGCTTGGTGTTGGAATTGTGTTCCGTTAGGTAAAATGGTTATTATCCTCTATTAGCTGAGTTTCTTCCCGTTAAGTGGGTATGCCACATGAATAGGTTATTAAATATTAACAAGCCCTGGGATGGTGTTTCTTACAAGATGCTGCGTCTGCCCCCGGTACCGGGGGCAATCGCGCTCAAGAGGTTTTAAAGTGTGAATGTCAAGGTGGCATGGTATTCATCTATACAGCACTGCACAAACAAAAAGATTACACACATGAAACACTTAATCAAATGATAATAAATATATATATATTGATTAAATGAATAATACTGTAAAACTGATTTACAAATTATTAAAGAATTGTTGCTTACAGTAACAGTGCTGGCTAGCTAGCTAGCTAGCTAGCTAGCTAGCTTAAAATTCTCTCACTTGCTGGAACATCTGTAAACATTGAATCAATTCAACTTAGCATCGGCAGCAAACCTTGTGTATATTAATGTAAACCTGATCAAAATAGGATACATTAATTTGCACAAATAATAAAAGGTTGAGTTGAACTTAATGTCAACTTCCAGATAAGTTTAACTCAGTTTGCCTTGTCTTATAAGTAGTGCATGACATTAAGGAGTTTGGGAGATGGCCCTGTGGGCCATCTAAGGTAATTTACAGATGGCCCTGAGCCATCGGGCAGCCCTTAATGTCGAGCCCTGGCTTATAAAACACATAAAACCTTCAATTAAAGGGTTTTGCAAAGAAAGTGGCGGCCATTTTGAATTTTGCTGCCTTTAGCTTTCCAGACTGTAAACTGAAAAATCTGTAAACATTGAATCAATTCAACTTAGCATCGGCAGCAAACCTTGTGTATATTAATGTAAACCCTTCAATATGTTATATAGAAATAATCTTTTAAGTATATTTACCCATTTTGAACACAGCAAACAATCCAGAGGACCACAAGTGCATTGCTTGAAATGGATTTCGCTTTGGAGAGACAAAAAAGGCACAGCGCCATCTAGTGGCCTTATTGAGAACAGGCTTAACCAAGGCATCACCTGAAAGCTTATTTTCTGCTCTTTCAATAGGTTGGCTCAGTTTGTCTTTACTATGAACTGTCACAGAGATATTCAATCAGAAAGAGAATGATGGCATCTGATCGAGCCAGAATATTTGACTTTTTTTCATATAGGGGTTGCATTGTTTGGACCCTCACTGTAGCTTTACAGTAGCTAGTTCACCGGGTTGTCCACCCAGGTTGTGATCCTTGAAGGTCCTAGATATCATTTCTGGTGGACAACCTTTTACAACATTCCATGTCTGTAAAATGACTTTGCCCCCTGGGTATAACTCGATAGCATGTCTGCATGTAGGGGAGGAAACTTATACAAAATGTACACCACCCCAAATTGATCATGTTGTTGATAGTGCTATAGATGCGCTGCGAATAAAATTAGACTCTGTTGCTCCTTTGAAAAAGAAGAAAATAAAACAACATAGATTAGCTCCATGGCATAATGCCGAAACCCGCAAAGTAAAGCAAAAGTCTAGATAACTTGAAAGGATATGGCGTTCCACTAAACTTGAAGAATCTCGTTTAATTTGGCATATTACTCTCAATGAATATAAGAAAGCACTGCGTAAAGCGAGAGCAGCCTACTACTCTTCATTAATAGATGAGAATAAGAATAATGCAAGATTTCTTTTCAGCACTGCAGCCAGGCTGACAGAGAGCCACAGCTCCATTGAGCCTTCTATTCCCATAGCACTCAGTAGTAATGATTGTATGTGCTTTTTTAAAGATAAAATTGTTACTCTTATGCGGCTTTCACACCAGCGCTTTTCAGTTTCTAGCTCCGAGCGGGAGCTTTTCTGCTTCAGCTCCAGTTTCCCTTTTCAGCTCCCGCTCTGTACACACCGCCCACTGGCGCCCCAGAGCTGCCCTTGCTGCGTCATGACGTCACCGTTTACATCGCTGATTTGCTCCCCAACGGCAGCTCACAACAACAACAACAACTGCGTCGGGTCGATGATCGTGTTGCTTTTGATCACACGAAGCCAGAATAAATTGAATAACGACTTCTCCAACCTTATACTTTTCTCCAGAGTGCCATGGTTCATTGTTTATTAATGTGTTTCTGCAGCATTTACCGACCGCTGCAGTGCTGGCTGCTCTTCCACGGGAGTTTATTCTCCCGTTAGCTTCCCGGTTAGCTCACACTGCAGCGGCCGCTCTAAAGTATTCACTGTCCGACTCACACAAGCAGCTGATGCATATCCCCAGTTCCCCTTAGCCTAAGTGAATGTGTGTCAGTCTGAATTGACACTGTTTGGTATCACAACGCTGTTATGAAAGTTTCTCTGGTATAAAACGGGTGATGTTAGCATAGCAACCAAAGCTAAACTGACTACTTGCATCCGATAGCTGCAATAATACAAAACAACACGTCTGCCTCTCTCCACAATGATCGATAACAGCGAACGGATGGTCAAAGTAAGGCACAAATAAACAGAATCACACGAAGCCTGGTTAGTGTTGCCTGACTTTATAAAGTGTGTTTTTAGGCATTACTGCTTGTAGGCAGGCATAACAGTCGACCCATGGGAGGTGGGTTTAGTTTCCTGCACGCCTCGACGTAAGAGAGACGTCACCTCTTAGCTCCAAAGCTCTTGCCTCTGGACCGACAATTTTTTGGAGCTGGAAATGAAGCGGATTCCGGAGCTAAGAGCCGGCGCAGCTCCGGTGTGAACTGGAAAACCCAGCGCTTTTCAGGCTCTAGCTCCGAGCCGGAGCTGAAAAGGCGCTGGTGTGAAAGGGGCATTAGAAACAAAATTAATGACCTCTTGCCTTTGACCAGTATAGTGTTATCAACAGCTCCCGGAAACGTAAGTTCTAATATTACACTAGATAGTAAACTAGAATGCTTTTCAGCCATAAACCTTGAACAATTACATTCAATGATTCTCTCTTCTAAACCATCAACGTGCATGTTAGACCCAATTCCAACTAAGCTGTTGAAGGAAGTTTTTCCATTAATCAGCACTTCTTTATTAAATATTATGAATATGTCTTTATTATCAGGCTATGTTCCACAATCATTCAAAGTAGCAGTGATAAAACCGCTTCTTAAAAAGCACAACCTCGATCCAGAGGTTTTAGCCAACTATAGACCTATTTCTAATCTTCCGTTCCTCTCAAAACTTCTTGAGAAAGCGGTCACAAAACAGTTGTGTGATTACTTAAAAAACAATGATTTATTTGAAGATTTTCAGTCTGGCTTTAGAACACATCATAGCACAGAGACAGCTCTGGTTAAAGTCACAAATGACATTCTAATAGCCTCAGACAAGGGACTTGT
The DNA here is from genome assembly GCF_902827115.2 of Pseudochaenichthys georgianus. NCBI lineage: Eukaryota > Metazoa > Chordata > Actinopteri > Perciformes > Channichthyidae > Pseudochaenichthys > Pseudochaenichthys georgianus. The sequence continues at coordinate 1,565,762 of NC_047517.1, forward strand.
CTCTATTCTTGTTTTGCTCGATCTCAGTGCTGCATTTGTTACTATCGACCATTATATCCTATTGCAAAGACTAGAGCACTTAGTTGGCATACAGGGAACTGCTTTAGGCTGGTTTAGGTCCTATCTATCTGAATGCTCTCAGTTTGTACGTGTTAACGATGAATCTTCCACGCAAACCAAAGTTAGCCATGGAGTGCCACAGGGCTCAGTGCTCGGACCTATTTTGTTCACATTATATATGCTTCCGTTAGGCAATATTATAAGGAATCATTCTGTAAAATGTCATTGTTATGCGGATGATACTCAACTATATTTATCAATCAAGCCTGATGAAATTAATCATCTAAATAAAATTCAAGACTGCCTTAAGGACTTAAAAACGTGGATGACCTTAAACTTGTTGATGTTAAACACGACCAAACCTGCAGAGAAACTAGTCCATGCATTTGTTACTTCTAGACTGGATTATTGTAACTCTTTATTATCAGGGAGTACCAAGAAGTCAGTCAAGTCGCTTCAGCTGATTCAAAATGCTGCGGCTCGTGTACTAACCAGAGTTAGGAAAAGGGACCACATTACTCCTGTTCTGGCTGCCTTACACTGGCTCCCTATAGAACACAGGATAGAATTTAAAATTCTTCTTCTCGCCTACAAAGCCCTTAATGGGCAGGCGCCATCTTACCTTAAAGAACTCATTATACCGTACTGGCCTACTACGGCATTGCGTTCCAAGAATGCAGGGTTGTTGGTTGTTCCTAGAATCTCTAAAAGTACAATGGGAGCCAGAGCCTTTTCTTATCAAGCTCCACATTTGTGGAATCAGCTTCCAGTTTGTGTCCGGGCGGCAGACACCCTATCCGTTTTTAAGAGTGTGCTTAAGACCTTCCTTTTTGATAAAGCTTATAGTTAGGGCTGATTAGATTCAGCCCCTAGTTTTGCTGATATAGGCTTAGTTTGTCGGGGGACATCTTACTTCTTCCTTCTCTCTGTCTGTACCTGTGTACTCTCATGTTCCGATTAACCCAGCTTCCCCACATGTCTTTCTTTTTGGTGTCTATATACGCCGGGATCCGGAGTCATGGATGATCCTGCGGTCCTGTGTCCTGGATCGCGAGCCCTGGATCGCGAGTCGTGGCTGTGGTCCTCGATCATCGGTCCTGGATGGATATCCTCGTGGATTCATCTTCCTATTATACACACATGCATTTCCAAACATTTGGACTACCTATGTTGCAAATGTATTATCTTTTCAATTTACACACGGCATCTATTGCACGTCTGTCCGTCCTGGGAGAGGGATCCCTCCTCTGTTGCTCTCCCTGAGGTTTCTCCCATTTTTCCCTTTAAACTGGGTTTTCTTCGGAAGTTTTTCCTTGTACGATGTGAGGGTCTAAGGACAGAGGGTGTCGTATTGTCATACTGATATTCTGTACACACTGTGAAGACCACTGAGACAAATGTAACATTTGTGATATTGGGCTATATAAATAAACATTGATTGATTGATTGATATGTATAACTAGACTGCCTATACAGTATGAACAATGAAGTCACTGCTTTATTTATGCAGATGACTTTATGTTGAGTATTCATGGAGCAGCTACAATGTTAGCTGAGCCTAGGCCTAATTGGTCTGACTCCATTTAGAAAACAGGAATTTATTTATTTGGTTATTTCTGCATCCTTTTGACATTTATTCCAATGAAATCACAGCTAAACCTGTTTATAGTGAATGCATACCAACCTAGTGCACCAGATTATTTAAGCAGATGTGTGCTTTGCTGAACTGTCAACAGTTTGGTGAAATTCACTGAATTTCCTTCTCGATACTTTTAATATGTACCGAACACAAAGGAATCATAGAAAAGAAAAACCTCAGGTAATAAACCCTTTCTTCTTGATTTCTGGGTGTATACATCAGTGAGCCCTTTAACAGCTCAACAGCAGACATACTGTACAAAATGAATGCATTTGACACCTATTTGCCTTGATGGGTGTATCTAAAGAGTTTGAGGGAAATCATATACTTTGAACTCATCAGAAAAGACTCAGGGGAAAAATTGTATTTAGAAAATGAGGGCACTGATCCTGTAGGCAGAAGCCCTTCAGTTGCATTAATTTGCTATTTTTTGCATGCGGCCTGAAACGTTTGGATGAGCTCTCTAGAGGTTGTCGTCAGCCTCACTATGGCAGTGCCTACCACTTCAGTCTGTAGTGCTTTTCCACCATCAGAGAGCTCTGCATGTCTGTATGTGTGACTGCCAGTGTGTTGGATGTGCAGGGAGCATGGTTCAAAATCATCTTCAAACAGTCGCTGACACGCTATTGTGCAGAACATGCTGCGTCAAATGAGAATGGATCAGAGCTTCAAAAGCGTGAAAGTATGGGAAAATATGGGCAATCATGTCATTTGACCTGTCAATCAACAGTGTACTCACCAGGACATGTGACGTGTGCGTGTGTGTGTGTGTGTGTGTGTGTGTGTGTGTGTGTGTGTGTGTGTGTGTGTGTGTGTGTGTGTGTGTGTGTGTGTGTGTGTGTGTGTGTGTGTGTGTGTGTGTGTGTGTGTGTGTGTGTGTGTGTGTGTGTGTGTGTGTGTGTGTGTGTGTGAGTGAGTGAGACACATCCAGACACAGAAGAGGTTTCCAGTTCTTCAATCAGATTTAAAAATACCTTATAATTTATGCAATTAGCTGCATACAGGTTTCAATAAGTGTTTTGGGGCCTTTGTTTACTTTACCTGCAAAGAGGACCAGTCATTTAATTATTGAAGTTTCTTCGGTAGCCTATATTTAGTCATATTCTAATGAGAAGACAGTTTAGTACCCTTTTAATATTGAAATGGCTATGTTAATGTTCATGATATCTTCAAAAGGGAATGGAAATTTGACATCATCAACGACAAGTTGTCTATCTTTGGAGATTACCAGTGACCTCCACCTATTGACTTCCTCTACAGAGGAACTTATATGTAACTTTTGCACTTACATTTTTTTAAACATGGTTGGGAGGCATGCTTTTATGTCACTGGCTGTAACATCCACTCCTATGACCAACGAACAAAACAAAAAAAAGGACCATGGGAATACATTTTATTAATCTAAACTAACAGGGACACGAGCAAACATCAGCAAGAGACGCTAAATGTGTTGGATGAACAAGAGTAACACAAACGACTACACTGGGAATATGATTTAAAACCAACACATCCTCACTCCCAGGTCGGCCTATGTTGACGTTATGTCAAGTCCACTGTATCGGCTTTTTCCAACGCAAGGGGGGGGGGGCCTTTAGCGTACATTTTCAACTTTCCGGGATGTCCATAGGCTTCTATATAGCTCCCTAAACGTATGTTGTAGACGACTTGAGATAGCGAGCGAATGCTACCCGGAGGTCCATTCTCACAGCGTTTATCAACCTTTTTCTTACTCAATATTAAGCCACACTTATTGTTTTTACTTCTTCATTTTAATTGAATAATGTAGGACTTTTGTTGCCGTCAGTTATGGGGAGAGTAGGGGCTCAGAATACTGAAATCTGTATCTGTATATGCATTAATGGACGTGCCGTTGTGCGATTAAGTGATTGCGCAATAATTTACAAACTCTTCAACCCTAATTATATTTTAAAACATTTTAGAAGGCCTCACGAAATACTTTAATGTAAATTAAAATGTAAATGTGAAGGGATGTGTGTAATGTGGTGATTGACATTATTCACCAACGGATCTATGCGTTGGGGTATTGTTGCGCACGGACATTTTAGTTAACCGGACTTCCTGTTGATGTGAAATACGAAAGAAAAATTAAAATAAAATAATACTTTATTCCAAGTGTGCTTGCTTTTCTCTTAGGATGTAATCACATTGTAATACACGGTTCGGCTGCATTACATATTACATATCTGCCGTAGTTCGCTATTTATAGAGCCCTGATGAGAAGACTTCTAGACAAACAGGAAGAGCTGCGGCCTAAACTGAATATGTGAGGTGGATCATAAATATATCAGCAATCAAACAACATCTTGCATTTCTTTTCACACAATATGTCTCCTTGCAGTATCAATACTAATTCGGCTGACTTTTATATTTGATCCAATCGGTATATTGGTATATTTACACCATAACGGACCACAGCAGATAGAAAGGGACACCTGGTGGTTAAAGCACGTTATTGAAATGTATTATTTTTATTATTAGATATTAATAGGAGACACAGACAGACACACTAATAAGGCTTTATTTAAACATTAAAGAATACTTTAGGTTAAGGTATTATTTTGAATAAGAAAAAAGCTTTGGGGGTATAAATATTAAGCCTGACAAAGTACTAATATATTGCTTTCCTGCTATGTTAACTACTGTATGTTTAAGCACTTATTTTAACTGATATTATACATATGTATTATTCTCTTATAAGATGTATGTAGATAGTATAAGAAATGTGCAGAATACGACAGTTTAATGGTGGAGGTATACACACATATTGATAGATGTCTTGTAATGCACTGTTGAGGAACCTGCGACCATACTTTTCAAAACCTTTATTTATCCAGGTAAAATCCCATTGAGATCAATGATCTCTTTTTCAAGGGAGACCTGCAGCAGTAGGTTCCACAAGAAGACATAAAAACATAGACAACAGAACAACATATCTATCCACATGTACAGGTACCAACAGCATCTGAGTGAGTGGCATCCAACCGAGCTTTAAAAACATGTAGTGGTACTAGCTTGGTAATTTTCCATTCTTTTTGCAGACTGTTCCAAGTTAGTGGAGCTGCACATCTGAAAGCTTTCTTCCCTAAGACAGTCCTAGCACTTGGCACATTTAATAAAACCACAGCATGCAATCTCAGGCAATAAGTACTTTCAATTCGCAGAGAGATCAGGGAGCAGATATAAGATGGTAGTTTATCCAACATGGCTTTGTAAATCAAAAAGTACCAGTGACTGAGCCTCCGTACAGTAAGTGATGGTATAACCACCTTGGTATACAGGGTACAGTGATGCGTAAGTGCTTTACAATTTGTCAAAAATCTCAGTGCACTGTGATACGCAGCATGTAACTTGCTCAGGTAATTGGCAAGTGCATTCATATATAACAAATCACCATAGTCCAGCACAGGTAAAAAGGTCACAGAGCCTTTTCCTGGCCTCAAGCGAGAAACAGGACTTATTTCTGTAAAAGAAACCTAGCCTAACCCTCAGCTTTTTAAGCAGGTTATTTACATGAAATTTAAAAGTGAGACAATCATCAAGCCAGATACCCAAGTATTTGTAACAGGTAACCACTTCAAGTTGTATTCCTTGCGTAGTTACAATATCCAAAGCGGTCTCTGGTGTATTTTTAGCTTTAGCTTTTGAAAAGAGCATTACCTTGGTTTTATCCACATTTAAAAGAAGCTTAAGCTCAGAGAGCTGAGCCTGAATAATGTTAAAACAGCCTGTAATTTAACAACAGCCTCGTTAATCGAGGTACCTGCACAGTACATCACGGTATCGTCCGCATAAAAATGTAAGGTTGCTCCTTCGACATTTTCACCTAAACTATTAATATAGATAGAGAATAATAGCGGACCTAAAATTGAACCTTGTGTTACACCATTAGTGATGTTTAACCACTCAGAAGACAGTCCATCAAAGTGAACACATTGGGACCTTTCAGAGAGGTAGTTCACAAACCAACCCACCGCATGGCTGGATAGGCCAATACTGACCAGCCTCTGCTTCAAAATGCGATGATCGACGGTATCAAAAGCTTTGGATAGGTCAACAAATAGAGCTGCACAACTCTGCTTATTATCTAAAATACTCGTAATATCATTTACCACTTTCATTGTGGCAGTGATGGTGCTGTGTTGCTTTCTGAAGCCTGACTGATGTTTAGACAGGATATCATTTATACATAAAAACTCCTTTACTTGTTCACTCACTAGGCGTTCAAGAACCTTAGCCAGAACTGACAATTTAGAGATGGGTCTATAATTGTTTAATAAGGTGGCCTCCCCTCCTTTTAGTAGTGGCAGGACATACGCTGACTTCCACAATTTTGGAATTGTGTTTGTGCTGAGGGAGAGGTTAAAAAGAATAGTAAGAGGTGGAGCAATAAAATCTGCAGCTATCTTTAAAAAGAAAGGTTCTACGTCGTCCGGACCAGCCGGTTTCTTAGGATCTAGCTTGGTTAAGACTTCACGAACAACATCAACAGTAAAAGGAGTAAAACTGAAAGGGTTTTCCAGACCACATTGTTCAGAGTCACAGACTGTGGTGTTCACAGAAGCAGAATTAGAAACAGAATCAAACAGAGAGCCACAGGACACAAAATGCTCATTAAAACAATTTAACATGGTAGCCCTATCCGATATAGTGCCAGATGCTGTGGTAAGGCACGGAGGTAGCTCATTACGGATATCACAGAATTTTCTAGGGTTGTTCAGGTTCTTTGTGGTAACTGACAGATAATACTTAGATTTAGCACTTTTGACATGTGAAGTGAATCTATTTCTTAGCTGCCTAAAACGCAGCCATTCTACCTCTGAGCCTGATCTCCTAGCCTTTGCCCAGGCCTTGTTTCTCTCATGAAGGAGACTTGACAGCTCAGCAGAAAACCAAGGATTGTCTCGTCCCTTCACTCTAAATGTACGCAGGGGTGCATGTCTATCTATAATTTCCATAAAACCAAGATAAAAATAAGACCATGCGGTTTCAACATCAGCTTACGAAATGCTTTTAGCACCTGTTAGTGGGCTTAGTATATGATAGAGGTTGCATTTGTATTGTGGAATGTGCCATATGATTTTTTTATTATTGATCTATTTTGAATAAATCACGATTATAACAGCATACAAAAGTTGTCAGTTAGTAACAATCGTTCGTTGCGCCGGAAACATCAACTTCGGCCATTTCCGGCGGTGACGTCATGAGTGGAACACAGCTGAGCTCAGTCCCGTTTGAATGCATTGAAGGGCCAAATATTACGACAAAGGATGCACAGCAATAAGACGCCAAGAATAATTGGCAAGCGATATGTTGTATGGGGATGTGGGGCCGTCTCAACATCTGGTTATGGGATGTTTTTGTGGCCAAAAAATGATCAAATGTTGTGTATATGGACAAAACAACATCGAGAGATCGTGTTTCGAACAATCAACAATGCCCGCTAAGGAGAGAGAGTAAACGCTTTCTCGAAGGTTCGTTTTGCTTTCTTACAACGTTACGTTAACTCAACCTTACGTTTGCCATGAGGATATGTTACTTCCCTTAAGAGCTAGCTGTCTTAGCTAACAACAGTTAGCAGCTAACGTTTTCTGCAGTTTGTGTTTCCACTGAAAAACGTGATGTAGTTATTTAAGGGTAAGTTAACTAAACGTTATCTTACAAGTAGAGAAAGTTAAGTTGTGTTTAAAATCGTCAATGTAATGCACGTTAAAGGTTTTGTGTTGAGCATGAAGTTAGCTTTACTGTAGCTCACCAAAGGTTAGCATGTTAAGCTGCACTTTCTGTGGCAGCTCGCTTAATACAAAGAGGGGTTTTGTGCTTCATTGTAAACATTTCTTACAAATGTGTGTTAATCTACCTGAAATTGTGGGGACAGTTTTTTTCTACTCAACTATACAGACCATTATTGAGGAGATGCAAAACATACTGTAAATGAGTTGGGTCTGACATATACTTTGAGTAATGTTACTATGCTGCTAAAAAATGAAACATTATCAGATGAGGACATCACCAAAGTGTGTGAGTCTGTCAGGGGATTTGATCTGTTCTCTGCATGTCGTACAGGGCCTGTACACACTGCTCTGGTATGAATTAAAAATATAATTGTAAAATGTATGTCTCTCGCTCTTGTCATCATTCAGGCTTTGCATTTGAACTCCTATGACTGGTTGCGGACTTGAAGGGAACGACTCCATGGCCTTCCTGACATCCAGGAAAAAGGTGAGATTCTAATCCATTTCAATGCCAACAGCCAGTCATTGTTTTTAACTTTTTTTAATAGGATTTTTTGGGGAATTTAAGTCGTATTGGACAGTAGAGATGTACTGGAAACAGTGGAGAGGGAGGAGATGATATGCAGCAAAAGACCGAGCCGGATGGTTGCTGCTCCGTGTGGAGCGTGTTCTATCAGGTAAAGCACTTTGGTACCCAGTTATTTATGGTATTGAGTTTAAATGTAGCCTTTGGAAGGTCATTTCTGCATTGTAAAGACTGAAAAAACATTTATTTGTCTCAACATTCCTGTAATAATTTGTTTTTTTTTATTGTTGATATTGTTTTGTTCTTTATTTTTGTTGTGAGAATCACTTTGCAATTGTGTAAGTGCTATATACATAATTATACATAATTATACTAATATTATTGTTGTTACCATCATTACCATTATTTAAAAAAATGTCTTTGTTTTCTTTATTTATCGCTGCAGAAAGGATCATGCCAGCCCACATCAAACACCTGATCAAGAACTTGTGAATCTTCAGGCAGAAAAGATGAAAACACCTGTTCCAGTTTCCTGTACATGGAACCATGCCTGTCCTCTGTTCCACATGTCTTCAGTCAGTCCTGAGGCCTGTACTACGAAGCAGGATGTTCTCTTCGCGGCTAACTTCAGGGAAAACTCCGGCTTTCCGGTCCTACGACGCTGGTTCTCTTCTTAGCGGGCTAGATCTCCATGGTAACTTATGATGTGCGGCTAAACTGCCCCGGAGCAGGTTATGTTGCAGGCTAAGAGCTCAACTCAGTGAAAGCACCGCCTGCTGACCAATCAGAGCTCAGTGTGCGGAGTTTAAAGCGATCAAGTCATATCACAGGAGAAAGGAAACACAGAAAAGCTGCCGCTGCAGGAAAGACGGCCGGCAAAAATCACCGACTGTGTGAACGTGAACATGAATAGAATATCACCTCCATCTTCAGAGCAATCTGACTATTATAACATTAGCGTTAAGAAAGCTTACTTAAATATCTGCCTCAACATCAGTAACCGGATCAGAGTACATTAAGTACAGTCCGCGGCATATCACTTCATAATGTATCATATCTCTCCTTATCTGAGTCAGCTGAGCCGTATCTGGCCGTGCAACACTCACAGTGTCACAGACTGGATGCAGAAGTATTATTTTAGCAACACGTTGAGTTGAGGAAACACTGGAGTCAGAGGTAATGAAAGTCAAATGGTGTTTTAGACGGGGCAGTGATATCATAAACCTGTTAATGTACGCATTCAAACACGTGTTCTGTTCCCAGCTGTGTTCACCTTGCAGGTGCAGCTCTGTGGCTTTGATCCTGATCAAGTGTTTAAGTCATGGATGTTTAAAGTTTAACTTCTTCATATTTGACTAGTATTAAAGTGCACTTTTCATTCAGGAAGTATGACGCTGCGCTGTCAGTACGCTTCTCCATGTCTGTGATTGGTCGAATGCTCCAGATACCACCCCTTTCATGTGAACGCGCACCTAACTAGATAGGACACGGCTGGCTTGAGCGATCCACTTGATAACCCGCGTCGTAGGACCGCTTAGCGAGAGCACGTATGTTTTGGATTAGGCCAACCGGCTAACTCGAACATATCCAGGTTAGGTTGAACCGGCTTCGTAGTACAGGCCTCTGGACCCTATGACTCGGACACTAGTTCTACCAAGGCTTATTAGAGGTAAGAGTGGTAGGAGAGGAGTGGAGTTATCTTTGTATTTAGGCTGCAAGTCGACAAAGGTGATCAGATGCTAATAATGATTCATTTGATATTGATTGTCTGCCAATACCGAATCCTGATCCGATTCTTCTATTTTCCAGATAATACAGCTGCACCGTGTACACTCGCTCTATTTGTTTTTGCCATTGTAATTCACCATAAGCAATTGTTGACTGTAACGTCTAGACTCTATGCCAACCAACTGTAATTTGTAATGTATTATACTTTAACGGTTCTGGCAACCACAGCAGCCCAAATGTTAACGTAAATATTAAGTTTTCTTTTTACAGTGTACTTATATCTGTACATTTCTTTTCAGTTTGCTTCAAGAAGTGGCTTCAACAGACAGAAGTGCAGGCCAGATTGGGAAAGGCTGGACGCTACACAACGGGAAACATTATAGACATGAACAAGGAAAAACAACAAACACTTTCTTTGTTGCCTTGTTCTTATCATACATAGTGTTACGGTTTTTGTTACCATTTAAATATTGAATTCTATGTATTACTTTTATTTTAAATCAAATGCACCGGTTTTAGATAATATATTTATTTTTGATGTGTAGGTTGATTTGCAGGTTGGTTGTTATTTGTATAATTATTGTATTGTTACTGTGTATTTTATTATATTAACTAGGTATTTATTAAATTAAAATACTATTATGAACACTATACAATGTCTTTATTTTGTAGATACCAGAATACATGACACAATAAATCTTTGTAATATATTTATGTTCTCTTGTTTAAATAATCATACCAGTATTTAATGTATGCTGGTCACCTGGAATCCTGGTAAGCTCCCAGCAGGGTATATTTAATACTATTATTAAACATAAGCTGGTGATAGATGGATAAACCAGCCATCCTGGCCAGCTGAAGTGTCCACACCCTCTCCAGCCAACCATTCCAGCCTAATATATACTGGCTGGTCAATTTACAACAGCCTGACCAGCTACATGTATCTAAACTGGTTATTTCAGCAGAGTCATTATTATTTATTTACTATTTTTTGAGAATCTCTATGAATTTTAGTCAAATGTATATACCAGTCTCTGTTCTGTTGCCTGAGCCAAGTTTGCCTGCTACATTACGATGTATTATTATTGATTTACTATTTTTTGAGAATCTCTGAATTAAAGTCAAATGTATACCAGTCTGTGTTCTGTTGCCGCATCGGATCTCCGCCAAATGAGTCTTGTCTGTCACTCGATTCTGTCTCCAGAGTCCGACATCAGCCACAGAGGTAGTGTATTATTCAACAGGTGTTCTACTCGTGACGTGCGTGACGTCACTAACCGGCGAAAGCTGTTTTGTTCGGAGCGGTCGTGTAACATCGGAAGTGAGCATGGAAAGTTGTAATAAACCACGATTTATAAATACTGCGGGCATATTGTCATGAATGACATGATTTCCCATTAATAATAGTATATATATTATCGTAATAAGAAAAGTATTGTCCTTCATTTCGTAAGCTCTTTAAGAAGCAGTCCTGAAGAACCATCATCGCAGGAAAACTAAAAAGACAAACATAATTTGTCGAGCAGATTGACTGTGACAAGGCAACCGGTAATTGTTTGTGTAACACATCCGAACCTTTGCAGGGTATGCCCACTGCGGGTGGCAGAACAGACCTGAGTCCAGTAGACTTCTCAGAATGACTAGAGATCTTCTCATAGTCCAAAATAGTTAACAGGCACAGCAGAATCCCGATATGGGCCATTTTCCCAGACCAGCACACAGAATCCGCGATGTTCCTGGAGCAAGATCAGCACAGCAGCAAAGGACAGGTGAAAGCAGCAGCGTGGAAGCGCTCCGGTCCTTCCGTGGTGAAAGCAGACCTCTGCAACAGCAGAACCAGGACAGGTGGAAAGCAGGCCCCAGCCGTGGTAAAATCCTCCTCCGCACAGCAGCACACGCCCGGTGGAAGCAGGCCAAGCCCGAAGCGTGGATCCACTCCGTCTCTCCGCGACGACTCCGGGGTAAAAACCTCTACAGTGCAGCCGTACTCTACAGGTGGGAGCAGGCCTCCGTAGATCGCAGATCGCAGGCAGCAAACAGGTGGAGCCGCTCCGTCTCTTCGCGACGAGCAGGCCTCCGTTCATCACAGATCGCAGGCAGCAACAGGTAGAGCCGCTCCGTCTCTCCGCGACGACTCCGGGGTAAAAACCTCTCCAGTGCAGCCGTACTCTACAGGTGCGAGCAGGCCTCCGTAGATCGCAGATCGCAGGCAGCAAACAGGTGGAGCCGCTCCATCTCTTCGCGACAAGCAAGCCTCTGTAGATCGCAGATCGCAGGCAGCAACAGGTGGAGCCGCTCTGTCTCTGGAGGAAAAACACCTCAGTACAGCCGTAATCGACAGGTGGGAGTTGGCCTCCGCAGACAACTAAAACTACTACTTGTATAAGCAGGGATGGCTAAATGTTTGTGAGCAGGAGAGCTAGATGCTAACAGATGCCAGATGCTAACAGGCAGTGGGAGCCTGTAAAAATTGCGACTGTTCTCTCTGACACGCGACTGCTCTCTACTCCACCTTTGCTTGTTGGGTCTTTACTTGAGCGTATGTCAAGACCCAACCCTCCCGATTCTCGTGGGAGACTCCCGATTTCATTGCCCTCTCCCGGTTTCCTCCCGGGGTCATATTTCTCCTGATTTCTGACAAAATCAGATTTACTCAGTACTGTTTCCACTCGGACTTTAATACAGCTACACCATTGTTTGGTTTCCATGGTAGCGTGTCTCTTTAGTAGCGCACGCAACTGAAATTCTGAGAGGGTGAGGAAGATAGTCACAGAAAAGTAGACCAAGAATCGACAACTCGACCCTCTGCTCACTCCTTTCCTGTAAAATACAGGTCCAGCCCACCAGTGGCGGTGCCAGAGATTTTCTCTAGGGGGTACTGTGGGGTAGCTTGACATTTCATAGAGGGTGCTCAAACATTTAGGGTTTCCCATTAATGCACCAGCGCTACAGATGAATTTTCTACTGCAACACTCCCCACACACACACACAGTGCACCCGCGACTGTTACAATGAAGGCTCGATAATCAGCTCACGGCATATAGGCAGGGGTAAAGTGCTACTTTTACAAGTGGGGAGCGGACTTTGTTAGCAAATCATTTGGCGCTCTATAACTAACACTCAAAGTAATTTAGCCTATGGGTAGGTCAAAAATCGAATGGGTGCTGGCCACTGGCCTAATCATATCACCTGTGTTGGCTTTATGTTTTTTGTCAAAAATGTGTTTTTCACATATGCATTGATGTAATCAATAATATTTCTAATTTAATAAAAATAATAATAATAATAAACAAAAAAACAAAAAAAAAACATATTTCTTGGGGGTGCTTAGGGGGTGCTTTGGCAATCCTGGGGAGTGCTTCATCGCCGGAGCTGTTAATCTAATACAGCTCCGGCGATCCACTCCCCCCCCCACCACCCCCGCAGTGATTTTGAAATCCTCCCGATTTCTGAGGTCTCAATATTGGCAAGTATGCCTGCGACCCAAGTTTTTCATCTCCGACCTTGTCAGCATAGGCGGCGCGTGAGGCTCAGGTTTGGGAAGGCTAAATAACTTTGTTTTCATCTTACACTGCCCCTCTCTGGCGTCTATAGAAAAGAGATCAACTCAGTGAAACAACAAGTCCTCCAACTCATACGACCAAATGGGTCGATTGTTTAAGCCCTTATTACGACCAAATATGTCGTTTGTTCAAGCGCTTAATACGACCTATAATTCCATCCATCCATCCATCTTCTCCCGCTTATCCGTGGTCGGGTCGCGGGGGTAGCAGTTCCAGCAGAGAGCCCCAAACTTTCTTTTCCCTGGCGACATCAACCAGCTCTGACTGGGGGATCCCAAGGCGCTCCCAGGCCAGCGAAGAGATATAATCCCTCCACCTGGTCCTAGGTCTACCCCTTGGTCTCTTCCCAGCTGGACGTGCCTGGAACACCTCCCTAGGGAGGTGCCCAGGTGGCATCCTAACTAGGTGCCCGAACCACCTCAACTGGCTTCTTTCGACACGAAGGAGGAGCGGCTCAACTCCGAGTCCCTCCCTGATGACCGAACTTCTCACCTTATCTCTAAGGGAGACACCAGCCACCCGGCGGAGGAAACCCATCTCGGCCGCTTGTATCCGCGATCTCGTTCTTACGGTCATGACCCATCCTTCATGACCATAGGTGAGGGTAGGAACGAAAATGGCCCGGTAGACAGAGAGCTTTGCCTTCCGGCTCAGCTCCCTTTTCGTCACAACGGTGCGGTAAAGCGACTGCAATACCGCTCCCGCTGCTCCGATTCTCCGGCCCATCTCACGCTCCATTGATCCCTCACTCGAGAACAAGACCCCGAGATACTTGAACTCCTTCACTTGGGGTAAGGACTCATTCCCTACTTGGAGTGGACAGTCCATCGGTTTCCTGCTGAGAACCATGGCCTCAGATTTGGAGGTGCTGATCCTCATCCCAGCCGCTTCACACTCGGTTGCGAACCGATCCAGTGAGTGCTGAAGGTCGCAGACCGATGAAGCCATCAGAACCACATCATCTGCAAAAAGCAGTGGTGCAATCCTTAGTCCACCGAACTGCAGACCCCCCCCCCCCCCCCCACAACTACGCCTCGAAATCCGATCCATGTATATTACAAACAGGATTGGTGACAAAGCGCAGCCCTGGCGGAGGCCAACCCTCACCGGAAATGGGTCCGACGTACTGCCGAGGACCCGGACACAGCTCTCGCTTTGGGAGTACAGAGATTGGATGGCCCTGAGTAGAGACCCCCTCACCCCATACTCCCGCAGCACCTCCCACAGTAACTCCCTGGGAACCCGGTCATACGCCTTCTCCAAGTCTACAAAACACATGTAGACCGGATAAGCGTACTCCCAGGCCCCCTCCAGGATCCTTGCGAGAGTAAAAAGCTGATCCGTCGTTCCACGACCAGGACGGAATCCGCATTGTTCCTCCTCAATCTGAGGTTCGACAATCGGCCTGACCCTCCTTTCGAGTACCTTGGAGTAAACTTTCCCGGGGAGGCTGAGTAGTGTGATGCCTCTGTAATTGGCACACACCCTCTGATCCCCCTTTTTGAAAAGGGGGACCACCACCCCGGTCTGCCACTCCTTCGGTACTGTTTCCGACTTCCACGCAAAGTTGATGAGACGTGTCAACCATGACAGTCCCTCAACACCCAGAGCCTTCAGCATTTCCGGGCGGATCTCATCCACCCCCGGGGCTTTGCCACTGTGGAGTTGTTTGACGACCCCAGTGACCTCCCCCCGGGAGATTGGCGTTGATCCCCCGTCATACTCCAGCTCTGCCTCTAACATAGAGGGCGGAGTTGTCGGGTTCAGGAGTTCCTCAAAGTGTTCCTTCCAACGCCCCAACACTCCATCAGTTGAGGTCAACAACGTCCCATCCTTACTGTACACAGCTTGGATGGTTCCCTGCTTCCCCCTCCTGAGGTGTCGGACAGTTTTCCAGAACAACTTTGGTGCCGCCCGAAAGTCCTTCTCCATGTCTTCTCCAAACTTCTCCCACACCCGCTGCTTTGCCTCGGCCACGGATGAGGCTGCTGCCCTTCGGGCCTGTCGGTACCTTGCAACTTCCCCGGGAGTCCCCCGGGATAACAAATCCCTGAAGGCCTCCTTCTTCAGTCGGACGGCTTCCCTGACCACCGGTGTCCACCAGGAGGTTCGAGGGTTACCGCCCCTTGAGGCACCTAGGACCTTGAGACCACAGCTCCCCGCCGCGGCTTCGGCAATAGAGGCTTTGAACACCGACTCTGAATTAACGAGATTAAAATGTTCTGATCCGAGAAATGAAAGTGGGAAAATGCTAAATGATCTGAGATTACGTTTTTTAAGTTAATTTGTGTTTTTTTCTTACCCTATAAATATATTCATTATAATTATAATATAATAATTACGTTTTAAAATTGTCGGCCTCTAGTGCTCCCGTTGAATGCAAACGTTACAGAGGGTTGTTTATTCACAAATAACCCTCTCTGTAAAATCCTAAATTGTAGGATAGTTTGGCCATTAAAACGCTTTATGATTAGATTTCTAGCGAGAAGTATATATTGTACTTTTAGAATCCACGTCCAGTCGATATGTAGGATCTATAGTTTGATAGATATTACGAAGATGATTTGAGGTTTCGTCAGGAGAACGTGTATATGCAGCAAGCTTCCATGTAAAGTTACGGGTTGAAAACAGTATTTCCGGTCTCGCCGTTTTCATAATAAAACCAATGATCAAATGATTTAACAGTGATATCTGCACTACTCATCCACTAAAAAACATCAGTTTATCCTAGTTAATTATACGACATTAATTGGTTTAAATTGTGTACAATGCATTTACACCATAACGGTGCACAGCTGATAGAAAGGGACTTTTTTGTAGTTTTTAAAGATATTACTGATTTTCTGAACTACCTTTCCAACTCCTCATGCAGTTGACTGTTACAGGTCTATACAGGTTCATTGTCATGTCTAGGAAACTAATAGTGAAAGTGTATTCTTTATGTTAGTTTTGTCATGTCCCTTTGTCCTGTGCTTTATGTTTATTCCCTTAATTAATCATCCCTCTCATTTCAGGCCTCCACGCTCCCCGCCCCCTTCTGTCTCCTGCGTCCTTGATTGTTTTCCCCGCCCTGATTGTTTCCACCTGTGTCCCCTTTACCTGTGTATATATTGTGGTAGCTTCCTCCTGTTCATTGTCAGTTCGTTGTCTTACTAAGACCCACGTTCCTGATTACCTCACGGACTTCCCACGGATCTACCTCATTGATCACTTGCTAGTTTTCCTCGAAAGAGTATATTTGTTTTCCTTGTTTTGATTACTGTGCTAAATTCCAGTAAAGTCTTTATTTTTGAAAACACTATCTGAGTCGTGCAATTGAGTTCATGCCTCAGAGTCTCTCCTTGACAGTACGAACTGACCATTAAAATGAACTCAGCCGACTCAGACCAGCTAAAGAACGCCATCCGCTCTCAGGGCCAACGTCTTGGGCAACAAGAAGAGCAGATGGCCGCCATACAGCACGGAGTGCAGCACCTATCCAACAGCCACGGGGAACTACAATCATCGGTGACAACCCAGGTGAATCTGCTGGCAGCTGAGGTCCAGCGTGTGCTCACTCACCTGCAAGCTGCTTCTCCTCCCACGACTCCCCCGGTTCCGGCGGCGACCGGTTCCGATCCCAACCGGTCTACTGAGCCGCACAGTACTTCCATGCGTCTGGCTCCACCCGAAAAATACTCCGGAGACTCGGAGGGCTGCCGGACGTTCATTGTGCAGTGTGAGTTACACTATCACCACCAACCGGCTGCTTTTCCCACGGACAATTCCAAAGTGGCTTTCATGATCTCCCATCTCTCCGGCCGAGCAGCAGCGTGGGCTACGGCAGAGTGGTCCCGAGGCTCCCCCATCTGCGGGTCTCTGGAAAACTTCATAGACACTATGAGAAAGATCTTCAATCAAACCACGCCGGGCAGGGAAGCAGCTCGGGCTCTGATTAAGCTGAAACAACATCAGCGGAGTGTGGCTGACTACGCCATCGAGTTCCGGACTATGGCAGCCGATAGCGGCTGGAACTCCGCTGCATTGTTTGACGCTTTTGTCAGCGGTCTCTCGGATTCCCTACAAGACCAGCTGGTGCCTCTCGATCTGCCCGCTGACTTGGACTCTGTCATATCCATGGCAATACGGATAGACAATCGTTTGACGGAGAGGAGAAGGAATAAATCCAAGGATGCGGTTGATCCGCCTCCCCAGAGGAGACGCTCGCCGCTGGATACTACTTCTTCTTGGAGGCCCCGTCACCCCTCACCTGCGTTCCGGACAACAGCGCCCCCTGGCTCCGTGGAGGAGCCAATGCAGTTGGGCCGCGCCAAGCTTTCGATGGCAGAACGTCAGCGTCGATTAAAGGAGGGTCTGTGCTTCTACTGCGGGCAGCGCAGACATCCACAAGCGGCTTGTCCGGTAAAAGAGGAGGCTCACCAATAAAGAGGAGTACGTTGGTGAGCCGGATCTCTTCCTCTGACTTTCCTCCTCGCACCCTGACCCGCATCCAGGTAAAAATCAGAGACAATGTGGTTACTCATGGTGCACTCATTGACTCAGGGGCAGACGAAAGTCTGATGGATTGGGGTTTAGTTAAAAGATTGGACATAAAAACTAAACCTCTACCCCAGCCTCTTGAAGCGAGTGCTCTCGATGGGCGGCTGTTGTTTAAAGTGACTCACCAAACAGAGCCTTTAGAAATAAGATGTGATGATAACCATCACGAGACAATGTCATTTCACTTGTTTAATTCAGCCCAACATCCACTCATTTTGGGGTTTCCCTGGTTGAAACTTCATAACCCTCACATTGATTGGCAATCTGGGAGGGTGGAGGGGTGGGGAAAGAATTGCAGAGATCACTGTGTTAAGCAGGTAGCGGAGATTGACAGAAGAGGTAACACTGGGAGGGTTAGGCAGGGAACTATCCCAGAAATATATTTTCCTGATGTTCTTTCAGTCCCTTCCTGCTACCACGATTTAAGTGAAGTATTCAGTAAATCCAAGGCTCTGACTCTTCCGCCTCACCGCCCCTATGACTGTGCTATCGACCTGATTGCTGGGTCTACAATTCCTAAGGGTCGACTATATGCTATTTCAGGACCTGAGAAAGGGGCCATGAAGGACTATATTGATGCCTCCCTCAAAACAGGCCTTATTCGCCCTTCCTCATCACCAGCAGGAGCGGGGTTTTTTTTTGTTGGGAAAAAGGATGGGTCTCTTAGGCCCTGTATTGACTACTCACCTCTCAATGACATTACGGTTAAAAACCGGTACCCCCTTCCTCTCATCTCGTCAGCCTTCGAGCAGCTTCAGGGAGCCAAGGTTTTCACCAAGTTAGACCTGCGTAACGCTTATCATTTAGTCAGGATCAGGGAGGGCGATGAATGGAAGACGGGTTTCAACACCCCTTCAGGCCACTATGAATACCGTGTAATGCCATTTGGATTATCAAATGCTCCTGCTGTGTTCCAGGCTATGATCAACGACGTGTGAGGGAGTTTCTGAACCGTTTCGTTTTTGTATATCTTGACGACATTCTGATCTACTCCCCTGACCTTGACACCCATAAACAACATGTCCGCCAGGTTCTACAAGAGCTGCTCAAGAATAGGTTGTTTGTCAAAGCAGAAAAATGCGAATTCCATGCAGAGACAGTCACTTTCTTGGGCTTCATCATTTCGCCAGGTCAGGTTAGGATGGACCCAGAGAAGGTTAGTGCAGTAGCTTGTTGGCCTACCCCTGACTCTCGTAAGAAAGTGCAGCAGTTTTTAGGCTTTGCAAATTTTTACAGACGTTTTGTGCGGAGGTTCAGTGCTATTGCAGCCCCTCTTCATGTCCTCACGTCCCCTCAAGTGCCTTTTTTGTGGTCTCCTCAGGCTGAGGAGGCTTTTTCTCGGCTTAAAGGAATGTTCACCTCTGCTCCCATACTCACCTTGCCGGACACCACTCGTCAGTTTGTGGTAGAAGTGGATGCCTCCAACGAAGGGGTGGGAGCGGTCCTCTCCCAGCGACTACAGAAGGACAACAAACTTCACCCCTGCGCTTTCCTGTCCAGGAAGCTCTCCCCAGCAGAGAGAAATTACGACGTGGGAAACCGTGAGTTGCTGGCCGTGAAGCTGGCACTGGAAGAGTGGAGGCATTGGTTGGAGGGAGCCGAGCATCCTTTCGTGGTTTGGACCGATCACAAAAACTTGGAGTATATAAGAAAGGCCAAAAGACTGAACTCCCGCCAGGCTAGGTGGACCTTGTTTTTCAACCGTTTTGACTTTGTTCTTTCCTTCAGGCCGGGGTCTCAGAATGTCAAGCCTGACGCTCTGTCCCGTCTGTTTGACCCTGTGCCTGCAGTCAAGGAGCCGGAACCCATCATCCAATTAAACCGGGTGGTAGGAGCGCTGACTTGGTCAGTAGAGAAGGAGGTAATACGAGCCAATGCTGGAGCTCCTGCACCAAGGGGTTGCCCGCCTAACCGGCTTTTCGTTCAGGAGGCCGAGCGACCACAGGTGATCCACTGGGCTCGCACTTCGCTGCTCACCTGTCACCCTGGAGTCAAGAGAACTATGTTCATCATAAAACAACGTTTCTGGTGGACATCCATGGAGAAGGAGGTGAAGGAGTATGTGGAGGCGTGCCCTGTCTGAGCTCGAAACAAGACCTCTTCCAGGGCGCGAATAGGACTATTACAACCACTCCCTATTCCCAACAGACCCTGGTCAGAGATCTCCATGGACTTCGTCACTGGCCTGCCCCTCTCTAGAGGTAAAACCACAGTTCTTACAGTAGTGGACCGTTTTTCGAAAATGACACATTTCATTGCTCTGCCCAAGATGCCCTCAGGGAAGGAAATGGCTGAGGTCATGATGCATAATGTGTTTCGGCATCATGGTTTCCCAAAGGATATTGTCTCCGACCGGGGCCCCCAGTTTGTGTCACGCTTCTGGAAGGAGTTCTGCTGCCTCATCGGTGCCACGGTCAGTCTCTCGTCAGGATACCATCCGGAGTCTAACGGCCAGACAGACCACCTAAATCAAGAAGTGGAGACCTGTTTGCGCTGCTTGGTGTCCCAGAATCCATCCTCCTGGAGCGAGCACCTCACCTGGGTTGAGTATGCGCACAACATCCTCCCTACTTCTGCCACGGGCCTGTCCCCATTTCACTGTGTTTATGGCTACCAGCCGCCACTGTTCCCAGCCACGGAGAGGGAGGTCACGGTCCCGTCTGCCCACGCGCTGGTCAGGCGTTGTCGGCGCGTGTGGGCTGCGGCTAGGAAGATCCTCTGCAGGAATTCACAACTGGTGAAAAGAGCAGCAGACCGAAAACGCCGACCAGCTCCTGTATACCAGCCAGGCCAAAAAGTCTGGCTTTCTACACGAGACCTTCCCCTCCACGTACTCTCCCGTAAATTGGCTCCCCGGTTTGTGGGTCCTTTTCCCGTCACCAAGGTCATCAACCCGGTTTCAGTGAGACTACGGCTTCCCAGGTCCATGAAGGTACATCCCACCTTCCATGTAGGGAAACTAAAACCCTTGAAGGAGAGCGCTATGGTTCCCACCGCCAAACCCCCCCCGCCCCCCCCCGGATGATTGATGGAGGTCCGGTTTACACCGTCAAGAAGATATGGCTAGTCGGAAAAGGGGTAGAGGGCGACAGCTACTGGTTGACTGGAAGGGTTATGGTCCTGAGGAGCGGATATGGATTCCTTCCCGCTTCGTCATAGATAAAAGCCTCATTGAGGATTTTGACCGCCTCAACTCAGAGGAGCCTGGGCCGTCAGGAGCCGTCCCTAGAAGGGGGGGTACTGTCATGTCTAGGAAACTAATAGTGAAAGTGTATTCTTTATGTTAGTTTTGTCATGTCCCTTTGCCCTGTGCTTTATGTTTATTCCCTTAATTAATCATCCCTCTCATTTCAGGCCTCCACGCTCCCCGCCCCCTTCTGTCTCCTGCGTCCTTGATTGTTTTCCCCGCCCTGATTGTTTCCACCTGTGTCCCCTTTACCTGTGTATATATTGTGGTAGCTTCCTCCTGTTCATTGTCAGTTTGTTGTCTTACTAAGACCCACGTTCCTGATTACCTCACGGACTTCCCACGGATCTACCTCATTGATCACTTGCTAGTTTTCCTCAAAAGAGTATATTTGTTTTCCTTGTTTTGATTACTGTGCTAAATTCCAGTAAAGTCTTTATTTTTGAAAACACTATCTGAGTCGTGCAATTGAGTTCATGCCTCAGAGTCTCTCCTTGACATTCATGGTACAATGCATAAGCTTCACATCGAGAGACTGAAACTGTATTTTCCTTTACCGTTCTGTTTTAAACTCACAATAAAGTGAATAGTCATATTTTGTACGATATTATTATGTTTTATTAACTAGACCACTGGTCTAAACCGCACCTAGTGGTTAAAGCACGTTATTGAATGTAGTTGTTGAAGTTATATTTGATGAAAACATTTAAATATTAAGAGTAGCCTACATACAAAACAGGGGTCAATGATAGAAATATAGAATGGAAAATATCAAGAAGATACTGTAGTGATCTCTACAATAAAACAGTTTAGTGCAGGACGTCCAAAGATATTAACAGGAGGATGTGCAAAACAGACAAACTGATAAGGCTGAATTTTACTCAGGTGTAACTAAAGTCTGATTTAAGGGTTGTTTATATTTCACATCATTAATCAGAATCTGCAAAGTAACAAAAATAAATGTAGTAGAGTAAAAATACCAGATTAACCTCTGAATTGTAGTGGAGTAGAACAAAGTAGTACATGCTGCTGTAACAAAAACATTTCCCAACTTGGGATCAATAAAGTATCTTAACTTAAGATGATCGATGGCTACTGCCATATTTGCTAAATGTGCATCTGAACCTTGACAAGTGCATGTTTCAGGCTTATCAATTAACAACAGGAGGGGTCACAGACATAAGACCAGCTGTTAAATAAAGCTCTTCTGACCTTAGCTGTCATGTGGTATTAATGCTGCCCATTATGGACACAAGCAATTTTCACCCATGTATTAATTATATGTTTTAAATTTGATAACACCAATGTGTTTCGTATCCCCTAAACCTCCAGGGATGTATACAGTTTAATACTGGCAACTTCTAATTGTGGGAAATACGAAAACGTCTTTTAAAAGTGCATTTCCCAGTAGAGACGTGCCATAGAACATGTTGCGAAACACACAATAGCCAGCAAGTGTAATTCTGGGGGGGAGGGCTGGACCCGTCCAAGTCCAGTTTTGGAAAGTCTGCCATGGTTCCATTCCATTTCAAAGAGCTGTTTGACAGCGTAACCTTGTCGCACTGCCACTCCAATATCCAATCACAGAGCTTGAGGGCTAATCACGGGGTTTTTAAAGCAAGGCGCATGTTGTAGTCCCAAACGATAGCTGGGGATTCTGGGTAGTGTAGTGTCTTCGGAAACTCTGGAGTGTCTAAACTCCGAAAAAACAATTTGTTTCTCCGAATCGAAGGTTAAAAACACAAAAGCATTGTACACAATTTAAATCAATATTGTGTAATTAACAAGGATAAACTGATGTTTTTTAGTGGATGAGTAATGGAGATATCACTGTGTAATCATTTGACAGTGTGGGGAATACTTCCGGTTTTATTATGAAAACATCGAGACCGGAAATACTGTTTTCACCCACGCTAACTTTACATGGAAGTTGCCCCATATACAGTACACGTTCTCCTGGCGAGACCTCAAATCATCTTCGTATATCTATCAAACTGTAGATCCTACACATCCACTGGACGTAGATTCTAAAAGTACAATATACACTTCTCGCTAGAAATCTAATAAAAAAGCATTTTAATGGCCAAACTATTCCACAATTTAGGATTTTCCAGAGAGGGTTATTTGTGAATAAACGACCCTCCGGAGCGTTTGCAATCGACAGGAGCATGTTGTTTCTTACACGACCCCTAGAGGGGCTACACTTTAAAACGTGCCTCTGGGTCGTATTTACCTGCTGAACAATCGACCTATATGGTCGTTTTTTGTAGGAGGACAGGCTGCAGTGAAAGCACCGCCTGCTGACCGATCAGAGCTCAGTGTGCGGAGTTTAAATCTATCAAGTCATATTACAGGAAAAAGGAAATGCATGCCGACGTGTCGCACTTATCATTCATATCACACTGACATCACATCATCAATCAGATCATCGATCTCACATCGATATCACAATATTTCCTTATCTGAGTGAGCTTCTTCACATTAAGTTGACGAAACACTCAACTAAAATGTAATAAAGTCAGATCCCCTCGTGATGGGGCAGTATCATAAAACTATTCTACGCTTTCAAACACTCGGTAGTTTATTTTTTAACGAGTTGTTCTGTATTCTCCTTGCAGGTGCAACTATGTGGCTTGTATCCTGGATTATATATTTAAGTCATCATGGATGTTTAAAGTTCATATTTGTCTAATATTAGTTTACTTTTCATTAATGAAGTATGATGTTGCGCTGTCAGTACACTTGTCCCTGTTTGTGATTGGTCAAATGTAGCTAACCCCGCCCCTTTCACATGAACGCGTTCTCAGCTGGAGAGAGAAACCCTGGCTTGATTTACCGAGTTGATAACCAGCGTCGTAGGACCGCTTAGCGAGATCTCGTTTGTTAGGGTTAGTTAAGATAACTCAAACGTATCCAGGGTCTGTTGAACTGGCTTCGTAGTACAGGGCACAGGTGGCTGCATAGCAGCGCTAATGTCAAAGACACACACATTAGACATTATTTTTTTATTTTACCAGGATGCAGTTACACAAATATTTGGGAAGGCGTAGCCTTCCCTAGCCTACAGCACCCGCCACCCCTGCTTGTCAGGTATTGAACATTCAATAAATAAAGAACACAGAATTATTCAATATAAAACACAGCATTTGTGTGATTATACTAAATGATTTACAAATAAACACCACTGCATATTTACAACTGTTACACATGCTGATGTAACGCAAATGTTTCCAACTTGGGATCAATAAAGTATATCTTATCTTAAGATGATCGATGGCTACTGCCATATTTGCAAAATTTGCCTCAGAACCTTGACAAGTGCATGTTTCAGGCTTATCAATGAACAGGAGGGGTCACAGACATAAGACCAGCTGTTAAATAAAGCTCTTCTGACCTTAGCTGTCATGTGGGTATATATTAATGCTGCCCATTATGGGCACAAGCAATTTTCACCCATTTATTAATTATATGTTTTACATTTGAGTGTTTCCTATCCCCTAAACCTCCAGGGATGTACACAGTTTAATACTGGCAACTTCTTATTATGAGAAATATGAAAACGTCTTTTAAAACTACAATTCCCAGTAGAGACGTGCCATAGATAGAGAACATGTTGCGAAACACACAATAACCAGCATGTGTAGTTCTGGGGACGGGGTGGGGGAGGGGGGGACGGGGTGGACCCGTTCAAATCCAGTTTTGGACAGTCTGCCGTGGTTCCATCCCATTTCAAAGTGTTGTTCGACGCTCGGCATAACCCTCGGAACACACTATCCAATCACAGAGCTTGAGGACTATCACGGAGTTTGTCAAGCGAAGCGGAGAGAATACTTACTTCCGGGTGTAAAATTCTCTAAAGCAACTACTATGAGCTGCTCCGACCCTCGGTTCTGACGGACTCCAACTTGTGTTTATTAATCAAACAAATAAATAAACACAAGGATATTTATGTGTTATTGTTGAGTAAATAACAGTGTGTGGTTTATAAACCCATTAATACAGATACAGATTTCAGTATTCTGAGCCCCTACTCTCCCCATAACTGACGGCAACAAAAGTCCTACATTATTCAATTAAAATGAAGAAGTAAAAACAATAAGTGTGGCTTGATATTGAGTAAGAAAAAGGTTGATAAACGCTGTGAGAATGGATCTGCGGGTAGCATTCGCTCGCGATCTCAAGTCGTCTACAACATACGTTTAGGGAGCTATAGAGGACTATGGACATCCCGGAAAGTTGAAAATGTACGCTAAGGGCCGCCCCCCCTTGCGTTGGAAAAAGCTGACACAGGGGACTTGAAATAACGTCAACATAGGCCGACCTGGGAGTGAGGATGTGTTGTTTAAAACAGGAACTATCGCAGTATAAATACATATTACATTACATTGCATTTAGCTGACGCTTTTATCCAAAGCGACTTACAATAAGTGCGTTCGACCAACAAAATACAAACTTGAAGAAAACAGAATCATAAAGTACATCAGGTTTCATAGAGCAAAAACATTTCAAGTGCTACTCAACTGGCTTTAGATAAGCCAGCCCTTTATTAGTATATAAGTGCTTTGTTAATAGTTCTATCCTCGAAGTGGAGTCGAAAGAGATGAGTTTTCAGTCTGCGCCGGAAAGTGTGTAAGCTATCTGCTGTCCTGATGTCAATGGGAGCTCATTCCACCATCTTGGAGCCAGGATAGCAAACCCACGTGTTTTTGCTGATGGGAACTTGGGTCCCCTTCGCAGCGAGGGTGCAGCGAGCCATTTGGCTGATGCAGAGCGTAGAGCACGTGCTGGGGTGTACGGTTTAACCATGTCCTGGATGTAGGAAGGGCCAGATCCATTCGCAGCATGGTACGCAAGCACCATTGTCTTGAAGTGGATTCTAGCAGTTACCGGAAGCCAGTGGAGGGAGCGGAGGAGCGAGTGGGTGGAGAATTTAGGAAGGTTGAAGACCAGACGAGCCGCTGCATCTGGATGAGATGCAGAGGTCGGATGGCACATGCAGGTAGACCAGCCAGGAGGGAGTTGCAGTAGTCTAGGCGTGAGATGACGAGAGCCTGGACCAGAACCTGCGTGTCAGCTGGAGACGTATCCTCCTGATGTCGTAAAGCGTGTATCTGCAGCAGCGATGTTTGCAGTGAAGGACAGGTTGTATCTAGGGTCACGCCCCAGATTCCTTGCAGTCTGAGTCGGGAAACAACAGAGGCGCCGATGTTGATAGTCAGGTCAAGAGTGGGACAATCTTTTCCCGAAGGAAAAGCAATTCAGTTTTGTCACGGTTGAGCTTGAGGTGATGAGCAGATATCCACTGAGAGATGTCAGCTAGACAAGCAGAGATGCGTGCGACGACCTGGGTCTCTGAGCGGGGGAAGGACAGGATTCATTGGGTGTCGTCAGCGTAGCAGTGGTATGAAAAACCATGCGGGCTAATGACAGATCCGAGCGAGTTTGTGTACAAGGAGAAGAGGAGGGGACCGTAGTTAATTGACAAGTGTCGGACTCGGACCCTCTCCAAGTTACCCTGTAGGTACGGTCTTTGAGGTATGAGGTGAGGAGGGAAAGTGCAGAACATGAAACTCCAAGTTCTTGGAGAGTGAAGGAGGATCTGATGGTTCACCGTGTCGAATGCAGCAGACAGGTCCAACAGATGATGACAGAGGGAGGGAGGCTGCTTTAGCCGTGTGCAGTTCCTCAGTGACAGCAAGGAGGGCAGTTTCTGTGGAGTGACCTGCCTTGAAACCAGACTGGTGCGGATCCAGAAGGTTGTTCTGATGGAGATAACAGGAGAGTTGTTTAAAGACAGCGCGTTCAAGTGTTTTAGACAGGAACGGGAGGAGATACTGGGAGATTAGTGAAGCATGACATGCCGATGTTTTGTTAGCACTCAGTTAGCATAACATTAGCAGTCTAACCTTTGTCTGGTTGACTCTATAGTAATTAACACCTGTAGACACTGTTCAAAATGGGGGGGCCAGTGGGAGCTTGGCTCCCCCGAAGAGGGAGGGAGATCCCCTGAAGGCCGCATTTGAGATAAATAGGGGGAGCCTAAAAGAATCGTGCATATTTGTGTCACACAGATTAGAAATGTTGAGTTTCTGTAAATAAAAGTTCTTGAAATAAATAATAGTCATTGTTCATTACAGTTTCTGAATATTAGAATATAAGATATTTAACTCTGGCTTTGTAATAAAAAATATGGCGAAACGAAAACAGTCAAGCCTCGCAGCTTTTGGATTCACAAGCAAAGAAGCAAAGGAGTCTAAAAATGACAACGTGAATGGAACAACCTTTAGTTGGCCGGCTGTAAGCGGCGTTCGGGTCGAGTTCGACAGCTCCACACCGAGGCAGAGGCCTGCCGATGCGGAGCCTGAAGAGGCTTCAACAACGGCCAAAGTCTCCGGCGCCACCTGCGCTAGCGAACTTTTCCTGACGATGCCCATGACCTGCCTTTTAACAGTGATCAGCAGGATTTTGTTCAAAACCATTTTCAGTGAGATATGCATGTAACAGAGCATTCCAGTTTCTGCCTGACTGCTTTAGACCATATAGGGACTTCTGTAATTTGCATACTAACTTTTCTCCAGTTTTTGACTTTTTCTCATAACCTTCAGGTTGTTCCAAATATACCTCACAATCAATGGGTGCATGCAGGTATGCAGTTTTCACATCCATTTGGTGTAAAACTAAATCTTCCTGCACTGCCTTTTGCATGACAACTCTAACAGTTGTCATGTCAGCTGTAGGTGCTAAAGTTTCCTCATAGTCAATGCCTTGTTTTTGGCTGTAACCTTTTGCAACAAATCTTGCCTTATACTTGTCTGACCCATCAGTATCACACTTGAGAGTATAGACCCACCTACCCCCCACTGCCTTTTTGCCTAGAGGCAACTGGGTGATCTTGAATGTGTCATTCTCTTCTAGTGACTGCATTTCGTCATTCATTGCATTGATCCACTACCGTGACTTGGTTGACCCTATGGCCTCCTGGTAATTGTGTGGTATGTCACAAACTGCTCTATAACAAGAGTCTACACATGTTACCAGTTGGTCTACTGTATCCTCAGTCTCATAATCCTGTAAGTGCCTTGGCTTTCTCCTAGCTCTAGGTGGGTTCTTTCTAGCCTCACTCTCAGTGCCTGGCTGTTCACATTCAGCCACAGAAACATCACCTTGAACACTTTGACCTGATGCATTTCCCATTTTCTCATCAACATGTTCCTCATTGTCAAGGACCCTGGGGTCTAACTCTCTGTCCTGACATTCAATGTGTGACCCAGGTGTCTGTGTTTCTTTCTCTTTGGCTGTCTTGTTTGTGAATTTCACCAACCTGTGTTTTTGGACCTTATCTGTGTCTGGACAGTACACAAGATAAGCTGGACTGTTCTTATCATATCCAATAAAAATGCCCTGCTCACATCTGGAATCTAACTTCCCCTTCTCTTGTGTGTAGGCAAAACACACAGATCCAAATTTCTGAAGTTTGGACATGTCTGGCTTCTTGCCTGTGAGCATCTCATAAGGTGTTTTCTTTGTGCGATTACTGTAACACCTGTTTCTTACATAGGCTGCCGTCTGTACAGCATAATTCCACAGTGTGTCTGGCAACTTACTGTCTAACAGCATACACCTGCCCATTTCATAGAGGGTCCGCCAACCTCTCTCTGCTGTGCCGTTTTAGTGAGGTGAATAGGGTGCAGATGTCTCATGTCTAATCCTATTTTTGGTTAACAGTGATTTGAATTCTCTATTAGTAAATTCGCCACCGTTGTCTGAACGTAAACATTTCACTTTTCCATAAGGTGCTGAGTCTGCCAAAAACCTCTCTGTGGCATGTATTGCATCACTTTTGGATTTGAGAAAATAAACAGTTATGGCACCCGAATAGTCGTCTGTAAATATTTGTGCCCTTCTAAGCTTGGGGTTCTCATAGGACCGGCTAAATCAGTGTGGACCAGCTGTAAAGGTTCTGTAGCCTTTCTGTCTGGCTCCCTATTCCTTGTCTGGGTGAATTTTCCTTTTGTACACATTTCACACAGCTGTGCTGGCCTGACTGCACTGCCTCTTATATCCATGCCTTTTACCACACCCAGTAACTTTTGTACATCCTCATAATTGCAATGTCCCAAAATGTCATGCCAGGTTTGCATGTCGTGGCACACATTACATTTATCAACATCTTTCTGAACAGTTGGCAAGTAAACAGATTACCACTTTCATGGAGGTCAAACCGGTTGTTCCCACTCTTGGTGATCATGTGGCTGTCCCCCTTCTTGAAAGTGACTGTCGCTCCTCCATTTGTTGCTTTTGCCACTGAGAAGATATCGTGTGGATACATCGGCATATACAGTGCCTCATGCAGCTGTGCTCTTTGTTGACGTCCATCGTTGTCTAGCAGGTAGATCAGCGCCGTCCCTCTGCGTTGTGCCATCCCGCTGCATTTGGTCCCATCTGCCAGCTCGATTGAATCGGGCTGGAATGTGTTGTCAAAGCTCTTGAACTTGGCGATATCGTTCACTATGTGGGATGTCGCTCCGGCGTCCACCATGATGCCTTTCTTCTTTACGTTGGCTGATGGCCTCTCGCTGTTTGCCTGCTTGGCCATGAAGCAATGATCCTCGTCGCCGTTGTCCTCCTCTTCTTCCTCTGCAACCTTCCTGGCTCCGTCTTCTTTTCCCTTTTTCCTGCACAGGGACTCTGTGTGTGTGTTGCTCTTGCAGTGACTGCACCACACTATCTGGGTGCACTTGCTTCTGCATCCATGTTCCTTGAATGCTTGAGAGACTGCTACGTATTTCAACATGTAACAAAACCAATTCATGCAAGAGGAAACCAAACCCCACACGTGCTTGACCTAATTATCACAAATGAGGAGGGAATGGTTGAGGATCTAAGCCATGAAGCACCACTAGGAAAAAGTCACCATGACTGCCTGTCTTTCAAATGTCTATGCTACCATGAGATATGCGATAATCCAAACCGCAAGTTCATCCTTGATAAAGGAAATTATGAAGGTCTGAAACAGAAAATGATTGGGACAGACTGGGCACAGATCTTTGAAAACAAGTCAGCTTCAGCACAGTGGGAGGCCATGGAAGAAAAAATCAAGTTGCAAGAGGCACATCCCTATGTCATCGGGAAAAAGTAAGACAAATCGCTCTACTCCGGAATGGATAAATGATAGAATTAGGGATGCACGATATTGTTTTTTTGAAACCGATACCGATACCGATAACTTCCGGCTTCTCAAGACCGATACCGATAATACAAAAATTGTTACGCCACTAATTATTTTAACGCGATTAACGCATGTGTATTTTTTTCCCTTGGCCGCCCCGTAGTTTCAGAGAGCATCGAGTTTAAAATACCATCTACAAGCTGATGCTGACAGCCCCGCTGATGCTAACAGCCCCGCTCCTGCCGCCCGCTTGTGGCAGACCACACTTCCACGCTCACCGGCAGGCACCGACTGGCCATCTGGAGGACCGGGAGGGTGTGTGTATGTGTGGCCCGAGCGAGCGAGAGAGAGACCTTACGTGCATTGTTGTTGTTAGCATCTGGTGCTAGCTAGCTGCGCTAAAGGGTATAAGGAGCTGTTTAAATGAAAACAGAGGAGCGACATTTCGCCACAACTGCACCGAGCACTTGACTTTATGCAGGAAGCAGACAGTGGGACATTGTACGAAAAGTCAGCACACTCAGCACGGATGGTGCGCAATATGATTACAGCGTCCAGGCAGCTCCGGTTCGAGCATATGCCTTGAGTTTCACATAGCTCCAACGTGCGCGCACACACACACACACACACACACACACACACACACTTTGTATTGTATTATTGTCTTCGTACGCTTTTAACATACCATCGTAGCGATGGCGATGTTTCAGGTGACTGATCAGGTTCGAAGTATTAGGGAGCGCTGGATTTGTGAAGAACTCCCCTCTTCCTAAACCACTAATACCACAGTACTGGCAAAACGGGAGGAGCCGAGTGAAAAACAAGCGCCCCTCATCCCAAACCACCCACACCGCAGTATTTTTTTCTTTTTTTTTACCCAAAAAATATATTGTATATTATCGGGGCTATTAATACTGGTATCGGGTTTATCGGGATGACGTCATAATTCCTAATATCGGACCGATAATTATCGTGCATCCCTAGATAGAATCAAACATCAAATCAAATCAAAAAGTGCAGCTTACACCTTACAAAGGTTATCTGGTACAGAGAGTGACCGTTATTCCTATGCAAAATTGTGCAACCAAGTTAAATGGGAGTGTCGGAAAGCTAAAAGAGAGCATGAAAGAAAAATTGCAAAGGAAGCCAAAGAGAATCCGAAAGCTTTTTATAAATATGCCAGAAGCAAGCTAAAAGTCAATGCCACAGTCGAAGATCTGAAAAAAGCTAATGGCAGCCTGGCTCAAAATGACAAGGACAAAGCCAATACACTAAATTCCTTCTTTGCTAGTGTGTTCACAAAGGAGGATACCTCATCAATACCAGACTTCCAGGACAGACCATTTAATACTACACTAAATAAATTGGACTTCACATCTAAGGACATCCATAAAAAACGATCGAACTTAGATGCCTCAAATGCATCAGGACCGGATGGCATCTATCCCAGGATTCTCAAAGAACTGTGTGACGAACTAGATAAACCCTTACTTACTATATTTAAAAAATCGCTTGATGAAGGTGTGGTACCACAGCCTTGGAAGGATGGTCATGTAACTCCTATATTCAAAAAAGGTGACCGAAGCAATCCTGGAAACTATAGGCCTGTCAGCCTTACAGCAGTAGTATGCAAACTCCTTGAATCCTTGGTGCGTGATGCCATCATAGAACATCTTGACTCAAACAACCTATTATCAGACCGCCAACACGGCTTCGTCCAGGGGAGAAATTAAGTGTAAAGAGGATGCAGAAAAACTCCAGTCAGATCTCAGAGAAATGCAAAGATGGTCCGAGTGTTGGCAGCTCAAATTCAATGGAGCAAAGTGCAAAGTAATGCACTTAGGTTTTCTGAATTGAAAATATGACTATAATATGGGTGATAATTCAAACACTATAAACCTATCCGAGACTCAGAATGAAAAGGACCTCGGTGTGAATGTTGACAATACCCTGACATTTAGTGACCATATCCGTCGGGCAAGTAACAAAGCGAATGGTATCCTAGCAATGATCCGCAGATCATACACTTATTTGGACTCTGACGTAGTACGCAGTTTATACATCTCTCTTGTATGGCCACTCCTCGAGTATGGGAATGTCGCTTGGTCCCCCATATACAAAAAGGATGCTGAGCTCATCGAGAAAATACAGAGAAGGGCAACGAAGCTGGTTCCAGAACTAAAGGACCTACCATATCAAGAACGACTGCAAAGTCTTAAAATCCCGAGTATGTATTATAGAAGGGCGAGGGGAGATATGATCGAAGTTTTCAAATATCTCCACAACATCTACAAAACATCATGCCCACTACAACGGGATTATAACACCAGGACTCGTGGACACTGCCTCAAGTTGAAGAAACAGTACTCAAGACTGGCTATCCGCCGCAACTTTTTCAGCCTGCGTGTGGTTGACTTGTGGAATGATCTGCCAGAAAGCGTTGTCACATCCAAGACAGTTAACTGTCTCAAATCCCGCCTCGACCACTACTGGTCAAACATCACCTTCACTTTGGACTATGTGACTGTTGCCAGCATCCATAGTAAATAAAGAATCAGTGATCTACTTATTTATTATGAGCGACTAAAAGGCTTTAGGCCTATTACAGCCGTATCCTATTGATTGATATTGATTGAATGTGTCCTTTTTCTCCACACTTGTAACAAGTCACTGAAGTCAGAGTGGCTTCTCCATTCTTCCACTGTGTCTTGGTGCCTTGTCTACTTTGCCTTGTGTTAGTCTTCATCACACTGTCCATAGATCCAGTTGTCCTCATCTTCTCAGATTCTTCATAGACCCTCAGTCTTCTCTTGAAGTCTTTAAATGTAACATCGTCCTCGTTCTGTGTTACATGGACAGCCAGTGGCCTGAATGAATCTGGCAGTCCATTTAAAATGGTGGCTACAAGCAGCCCATCACTCATGTTCTCTCCTGCATCACGTAGAGCTGCAATTATATTCTCAGCCCTTATCATGTAATCAGTAACAGTTTCATTGTCTGCCATTTGTATGGTGGTCAATGATGTATACAGGTTTAGAATCCTTGGCTTGCTTTTTCCTGAATAGTGCTCCCTCAATAATTTCAGGGCTTTCCTTCCATCCTCAGCGGCATCATGTCTTATCAATGACAGGCTCTTATCATCCAGGGCATTCACTAACTGTGCATAACAGTCTTCATTTTTTCCTGGATCTGCAGCTAATGCGGCTTCACCCGTGGGCACTCGCAAAATAGTGTCTTTTAGCTTCAAAATGTGCAAACAGCTAAGGAATCTCGTCTCCCACAGATCATACTTATCTTCTGTTCCATTGAATAAAATCTGCTGGGGTGTTCCTGCTCCGGCCATTTTTTACGTTGCATCCAAGTTAACACGTCTTCTCTTTATACAGTTCACTTATCTCCAAACATTGTACAAACACCGTGTCTTCAGTTTACGCGGGAGTCTCTCAGCGCCGTCTTCATCCAGGTCCCACTAGTAGCTTCTCTTGGCTAACAGCTCGTTCTTCTGTTACCTTGTTGCTCTAGACTGGTATTCCTGTGCCCATAACCTGTTAGGCGGAGTGCGTTGCAGTGGAGATTTAATAGAACTCAGTAGTAGAGAGCTTTCTTTAGCCTTTATTAGGCATATTTATTTATATCGTGGTAGGAGAGATGCGGTTGTGCTGCCGCTCTGTATTCGATCCAAACAACATCTGAGAGGCCACAGGTAGACGTCACGTCTTGGACGCACTGCAGACATCATTGCCCTCTACAGGACACATTGAGCAAGGGCGCACATAATAGTACAACATTTAACAACTATAATTATATTTTGTAGGCTACATTTTACACCAAAACGGAACACAAAAGCAGGACCAACCATCATTGAATTCCTTGACTAACAAGAGAAAGATTCATTCATTTAAATAAATATTTAACAAGAAATGGGCCGGTTCTAAGGGGTTATTCAGTTAAGCCCGATGAGAGAGGATACAGCTGTGCACATGTCATCATTAACAGACGTCGTTTAAGTTTGAGTGAACGAGGACATCCCAATTAATACCTGAGGACTCCTCTGTCCTTGCGCCACCTCCTCGTGTCCCTCGCTCGCATCTTACGGAGGCGGAGCTAAGATGCAAGGAAGGGACGCGAGTGAGGGAAAGGAGGAGTCGAGGAGGCGTATTGGGATGAGGCTTCTATAGACAGCTGTTGCTATTATCCTCCAAAGATGGCCACGATGTCCCAGAATGCACCGCTGTTCCCATTACCTAAGAGGCTTCTCAATTCTTAAATTTCCCCTCCTCGTCTCCCCTCCTCGAGACTTAGTCCCGCCCACATGAGATGCGAGAGGAGGACCGAGGAGGGGAACCGAGGAGAGAGGAGGAGAAGCAGCAGACGTTTAAAGAAATGAGAACTCCTCTCCTCTGAGCGGTCATATTAAAGCGACGTCCGTTCATTATTACGTGGCAACAGCTGCATCAGCTGTCGAGTGTTTTGTCATATTTTATAATCTCTGTTAGATCATCTGAACATTGTTCCCCCACATATTTACTTTGAATTCATTGAGAGTGCGGTATAATGAGACAATACCAGGCTACAGATGCGGGGACACACACACACACACACACACATATATTTATATAAATATATACAATTTAAAGTATGAGAGCACTCTCATAATAACGTAACACAATCAGAGACTGGATATATCCCCCCCCCCTCTCTCTGGTCGCTGAAATGGGGAATTGAAATTACGGGCCAAAAGTTGTATTTACAAGTAGGCTATTAAAAGTAAGCAGAGGACACCAAACCAACTGAGACCCGTCTGTCCGCCGCATCTACGCTCTGTACAACGCACACCTACACACTGTACCACACACACACCTACACACTGTACCACACACACCTACAGCTCCTAAAGCATAATCAGGCTATACAGCTGTTGTGTATTTTATTATGTGAAGCACTAAATGGTCTTAGAAAAATATCGACTCTTTGTAGATATCTACTAAACTAAAGCAAATAAAGAGAGTAGGCCTGTTATACTGAGTGATTTACATTTTACACACTGCTCTGCTTTCTGCACCTCACAGCTGTTCTGGATCTGGATTAATACTGAGCAGAACCCAGAGGTATCACGCTCAGTGGGGGATGGATGATCCCCGCTAAATGTCTCTTAAAATTTGCCGGAAGCACTCCACGGTTTCTGCGATGATAGCTTCTTCTGGTAGCAAATTCCACTCTCTGATTGTTCTCGGAAAGAAGGAGTATTTAAGAGTGTCACTAGTTGTGAAAATTCGCTCGAAGTTCAAAGAGTTGGCTTTGCGGGTTGCACTTCTTCTAACTGGCTCTAGGTAGGCTACATTGATGCATCAATGGCTGAGATCAGAGCTATTTAATAGAAGAGTTACGACACCGGAAGTCCAACAACGGTTATCGTCACGTGGTTCATGTATAGACGAGGATCGTTCCCCGGAAGTTCATGGCGGGCAATGTGAATGCATTGATAACAGGAGATAGAACTACGATTTTTGGTAATTATTAGTGAATAAAGGTTTTGATTTGCAATATTTATACAACAAATCGATATGTGTATGTATTTACATCAATATGTTTTCAAAAATAAAATCGAATTTGCTAATATTAAGTGATAATATTAGGATTAGTGTGAACAACTAGTTTACATGTTACTAACAGTGCCTTGGTTAAAGAGCCTGTTGCTGTTTATTTATAGCTTTGAATTCTTTCAAACCAATATTATCTTCTTAAACTTGTATGGTAGTCAGGAGCATCACTTTCTAATGTTTATTGATACATTTAGAGGGAGGGGATCTAAAGTAATGCTTTAAAATTCAGATTGGATTCATTTCTACCATTTTCTTAAATTCATGGTAGTTTCAGTAATCCCCTGGTAATTGAGGACACAAGTTATTTAAATGACTAATGTCGTCTTTATGGCTTTCAGAAAGGACAGGAGACCGACAGGATATGATGATGATGATGATGATGATGATGACGACGACGACGACGATGATGATGATGATGTTAAATGTGTTGCTTTAGGAACATCCATTGCAAATACATGGAATTCAATAAACATAGAAGAGCATATCATGCAGTTTGTCGGTGCCTTTTCCTCCGTGTTGTCCTGGTTTGCTGTGCTGCCTCCTAGTCGCCACCATGGTTTGCTGTGCTGCCTCCTAGTCGCCACCATGGTTTGCTGTGCTGCCTCCTAGTCGCCACCATGGTTTGCTGTGCTGCCTCCTAGTAGCCACCATGGTTTGCTGTGCTGCCTGGAGATGCTCAAATCGCTCAGAGAAAGGAGTACGAATGTACAGCTTTCCCACTGACACAGAGCGGAGGAAAAAATGGCTGGCTCAAGTCAGCAGGAGCAATTTCACGACCAACAGCAACAAAATATGTGATTTATATACAAACACTGCATTTGCACTTTTTCACAAAACGAAAACCACACCATTGGGAACGCTTAATGTTTTGTTTAATACAAAAAAACAGGGAAAGGCTTGAAAAACACTGAGAGTTGAGACTCAGGGTGCAGAGTGAGGGTCTCAGTGCAGGTATTCAGACTCCATTGAACCCCCCTCTGGTTCTTGTGCTGAGAGAGGGAGCAACAGACAGGAGAAAGGGTTATACACACCTATATAGCACACCTATTGCCTTGGGGAGATAACGTGTTTACTTATATAAAACAGTAGTATTAAACGTACCTTGTGTTTTCACTCTCACTTAAGTCCCTCTCCCTTTGCCATCAATCCAGAATCAGCTGAGCTGCAACATTATACAGACAGGTAATAATCAACAGAATCACAAGGACACAATATGGCTCTGCTAAAAACACTCACTCTTACACGCACCAAAGTTATATTTATCTAATATTTAACTCCCTCCACCCCCGCATACAATCCCGTTTAGAAGCCCCTCTTCTCTAATTCAACATGTTGGACGAAATGACATAGAGAGAACGGAATTTACAATCAAAAGGCTGTTCAACGTGTGTTGCTAACTTGCTTCGGTATGCTAGCTTGATCTGTTATCTGTAAACGTTCCCTAAATCTACTAATTTAGGGATAATCCACTGACATCCTTTAATACACATGTTCATTTGAATCAGATGTACTGATAATATCCGCAATATACATCTTTAAACTTCTTCTTACCTTTAAAAGTCCGTCACGAACGGTGTATTATGCTGCAACTCCACAGCTCTGCCAGCCTTGGCGCTAACTTCCGGGGAACGATTGAGAGGCTCCACGATCCGCCATTGCTGTACAAAAGTTGTCCATTGGAGTGAACGGAGATGTCGTAACTCTTCTATTAAATGGCTCTGGCTGAGATGTTATGGACAATCTTGAAGAAGAGAACCAAACGAGCCAATCGCCGCCTTTCACTTAATTCCACCCAGTTCAACCGCTTGAGCATTTCTGTGACACTGCTGTCCCATTCATAATCTCCAAAAATGAATCTTGCACCTCTTCTTTGCAACCCGATATCACGGCAAGACGTGAACATGTGACGATTTACCATGCTGGGAGACGTGAAGATGTCACGAAATGTCATCCCTTCAAACGTGACAGTTACACGGTATTGTTAAACCATGTTAACCATTGGAGAAATAACCGGAAATGCCAAGCAAATGCTACCCCGACGGTCGGTTGTTATTGTCAATATTAATATAATAATGATTTATTTTTTAATAGTCACACTCGATTACGCCACTTTTCTTGTTACCACAGCTGGTCGACACCTCTTTTAGCAGAAACAAAGGCTACATTAATGTAGTAAATCAATGTTAATCCATGCGTGTAGATCTGGTGTGGATGTGGAATTAACGGACGTGACGTTGTGCGATTGAGTTGCCAGGCAACAGCTTCGGTTCATGTTAAGGCGAGACACCCCAGGTGAATAGGGTAATTTTTTTAACTTAAAGGTATCAGCTTTAAATTTCTCCAGTTAATTACTTACAATAAGGCAATTGTCTTTTGTATGACAAGTTTTCTGAAATATCATGTTTAAATATGCAAATGATCCATTATCTCATTAAATATGCACATATTTTAACACATTTCAGGAATCGAAATCTGAACTTTGGATAAAGCCAGATTCAAAATTATTGTTTCATTTTGTAGTCATATTAGTATCTAAGGCTTTTACAGAAGGGATATTGGATATCTCTTTTTATCACTCCATAAATCAGAAAATACTGTCAACAGCCCTAAAATATCCATTTCCGCCATGTTTTTAGGTTTACAATGTTGTATAATTCAGGCTATGAATGATATATGAACAAACCCTTCTGTAAAAGCCTTCATAATATTGATAGGAATATAACTGGAAGGTTTGGTGTTTCTACGTGCGACTGAAGTTGAAATTTCGAACTCAGAGTAGGAGAAAAAACTCATTTTGAGAAAACAACCTTTAAAGATTGCAGTGAGGCGCTAGCTAAACCCTCCTGTTCTTTGGATGACAGCTTGCGCATCGACGCACTCCGTGAAGGTATTTCCTGTTCGGGGTCATTTGTTTTTTGTATAACCTTGCTTCGTGCAAGTGACAATTGTTGTCGTCTTCTCTGTGAACGTTTTTTTCCCTGTTCTTTTGCCATTTTGAGATTTAAATTTCTAGCGGAAAGCTAACCAGGAAGTGTTTTAGCACACAACGTGACGCATCTGAACGAATCACGTTGTCAGAAATTGACACCAGCCAATGAGATTTCGTTTCTTGGTTTAAGACCCCTTTGTGCTTTCACGATTGGTTGCTGATACAAAGGAAATGACCATATTTGGCCCTCTGTGAGGGCCTAAGATATTCTAAAAAATAATATTTGAAAACATTAAAAAAATGACATTAAATATTTTTTTTTATATTTTTTTGTTGTTACATTTTTCATTAGTTTTACCAAAATAACTTGATTTAATTAAAATAATTTTTCCAAAGAAATAAATCCTTCGAATCTGCCTGTTCAGTTTCTGTTGGAATGTGAAGGGTTAAATGCCGTCTCTGCGAGTTACTGTGAAGACGGGAGAGCTTGTTGGTCCCTCTCTACATTCACTGAGGGCCAGCTATAGAGAGGCGAAGTCCCTCCCTTTCCGGGAGCCTCCATGGGACCCCGGAAGCGTAAAATTATACATTGAAGTCAATGGAGAGAGAAAGGTTATCTTTTGATCCCGTTTGAATTGTGCCACGAATGACACATATGATGTTTGTCAATTTAAAAGAATATTTTGCAAGTCAAAACAATTAAAATGTGTCGTAAAACTGTGAAGTTACAAATTTTTTTGTGTGAAACTGCTGAGTGAACTACAGGTCTCTAGTCTCGCACAATACGCGTCACCATCACAAAGACGGCCGTCACGTTAGCAAATTTCACCTGTTTCTTTCAGAATGAGAATAAAAGTATAAAACGAGGTGAACATCACTACAAGTCTGGACACGTTGAGAGCTGTAAATACAGGAAAGGGGAGTTAGTCGGTTCTGTAAGAGCAGCCGGACCGGCTTTACAAGGTTTCGGTGAGTAATATGAGTGCAATGTGTAACGTTAATGTCAGCTAGGCTAGCTAACATTAGCTAACAAGGTACACTAACGTGTTTTGTTTCAGGAACTAGTTTGCTCCTTAAGAACTTCGTGGTCTTTGTGTATGCTGTGGATAACATTAGTGTTCACAAGAACAAGGTACACTCCCGTGTTTTGTTTTAGTTTCTCTTCAGATTGAAGCGGCCAGTTTTATATCGACTATACTGTATGTGTGATCTCCTTTTACATCTCGTTGTGTCATTTGAGTTTATTTGCTGTGTGTAGATTCAAGGGTTTTGGTTATCTTGTCAATTTGTTTGGTTATCTAGGCACAGCTGTGTGTGACTCCCTCTGGTACACTGGTATGTGTTTTCCTAATGTAGCGAGCATTGATTAATTAATAAACTACACACTGAGTCTAGATCCTGACCAAGTCCTTTTTTATTGTTGATCAAATGTTTTTCAAAAATATATTCATACACATTTAGAACAATACAATGTACAATCACAACCAGTACAACACACATTACAAAAAATACAGAAAAAACAAACAATAACAACAATCAGACAAGAGGACAAAACTATGGAAAAATAACCCCTCCCACCCCCAGATCCGGACCATCCTTGTATTATTGCTCATTCAATCTATTATAGCATGCTAACAAACATGGTACTTTATTTGTACAGATCTGCATGGGAGAGGATGGCGCGATGCAGAGCGCTGTCTGTGATTGTGCACGGGGGATGTACAACGCTGCAGCATTGGCAATATGTGCCATGTGGCAGATCAGCTCCACAGATGTTGAGTGCCAGTGGAGGAAGCCTGGCACTTCCAAAGTAGTCCAGCCGGTGTCTCAACTTTACCAACAGTGAGAGGAGACATACAACCCACTCGCCAGAGACATCGCCACTCAGGATGTAGACTGGTTCAGGTCTGCACTGAGGGGCGCACAGTGTGGCATGGCTTTTGTCACCTGAGCCAGAGCCGCGGCCTCAACATCAGGCCATTGTCACCGTGCCGGAGCTGGTGAAGGGGCATGGGGGTGGGGGACTTGAGGCAATGCTTGCCTCAATGCGACTGAGCAGAGACCAGCAAGCTGCCATCCAGACAGTGAAGTGTCCACCATCATTATACATGATGGTGTATATAGGATATATATATATATATATATATATATTTGTATACATATCTGTAAATTGTATAATTTTATTTGATTTAAAAGTCTTTTTGATCTCTCTGTCTATAAACACAAACTGAGTAAGATTGACAATAAAGTTGACTTTGAAAAATATATATATTCTTTATGAAAATAGTTGACTGTTGGAGAAATGAATTGATTTGATTTTCTGAAGTTAATTTAACTTTGGCGACCATGTAAGGTCATTATTAAAAAGGTACAATCAATTTGTTTAGAGTTGACTAAAATAATGATAAACATTTCATTTGGATAATTTACTGACAGAATAAGAAACTCTATAATGCTCTACTCACCTGTTCCTTTTTATAAAGTGAAACAGTTGAAACGATAGATTTTAGTAAACTTAAAAACAACCTTCTCCAAAAGGTATCAAGGAATATACCGAATACTTATTTTAGAACTTTATTACATATTATTTGTATATAGTTTGAATGATCCATAATTGACAGAAGCTTGTGTTTACACTGACCTGTTACTCATATATTAATGTCTTTGTAACTTCAGTAAACCACTACCTCACTCATTTCTTTCATTCATCACGGTTCAGTAAACTAAGTGATACATGAACCAGTTTAATCATTATAATAACGTAGGATTGCAACTCTTTGAAACTGTAGGTGGCTCTTAAAAGAGCCGTTGTGTTTGGGTGTGCTGGTCTCGGGTCAGTCTAAGCCCTCTCTCGCGGATGCGGCGGGCCAGCTGGATGTCCTTGGGCATGATAGTGACCCTCTTTGCTTGGTTCATCTTACTGAGGGGCAGCTACATGGATGTCGGTGCAGTCCACAGTCATTGTGCAGTTGAAGGCAGAATGGATGAAGGCAGAATGAATTTATTATCGACTCAGAATGAAGCACAACTTCATGTCATACAATACATTGACTTTATTTGTAATTGTGTTAAAAAATAAAGCATTGATAAGCAAGCAGGACCTGCAGGAACAGAGCACGGTGATGGATGGAGCTGGGAAGAGAGAAGAATAAAGAAAACAGAACAACTTTATTATCGGATATTAAAAATTAAATTTCAAAACAAGTTGCCGCTCCTACAGTTTCCTCGTGTGTAAAGATGATTTCACTTGACCTATGCACAATATCACACTCAATACATGTGTGTCTCTGGGGGGTGCATTGTGCCTTTGATGTATATAAATAATATACCATAACCAAATACTATTACGTACAGTGGAAATCAGGTTGCCAGGGCAGGTCAGTGTGCATGTTCCTCAGGGTCTCAGCAGTTACAGGTGAGGGAAAGAAAATAAAAGAGAAAAAGCTCAGTAACAACACTTTAAAGTAACAACACTTTGAATAATTATCTCTTCTAATAATTTTCTCTCAGTAATCACTCAACTACCGTCTTTCCAACAAACAGATTGACTCACCCTTACTGTCATCACAATGAAACACGTCCAGAAGAATGTCATGCAAAGCTATCAGTACTTGAGATTATATTGGCCCCAAAAAGAACCTTGAAAAGGACATGTGTGTATGTGTTTGGTAAGATGAAGTATGTGTGTGTGTGTGTGTGTGTGTGTGTGTGTGTGTGTGTGTGTGTGTGTGTGTGTGTGTGTGTGTGTGTGTGTGTGTGTGTGTGTGTGTGTGTGTGTGTGTGTGTGTGTGTGTGTGTGTGTGTGTGTGTGTGTGTGTGTGTGTGTGTGTGTGTGTGTGTGTGTGTGTGTGTGTGTGTGTGTGTGTGTGTGTGTGTGTGTGTGTGTGTGTGTGTGTGTCAGGGTGTCTGGGAAAGTGTATGTAAGAAGGTTTATATATATAGGATTACTTTAAACAGTCCCAAATAATATATGTTCACTTCAATACAGTTCAAGATAATACCTGTTTACTTTAATACAGTTTAGAACAATATCTGTTTGCTTTAGTTTACTTCATGTAATAAAATAATTATTTCATGGTAAGGCTACCATTACTAAAGTAATTTGCTAACTAACGTGCCCGCTACTCGTCGCTACTAGCTAGGTAGCTAACTTGACTGTGTTCCATGCACAACATGTGTATTACCTGATATGTCTGATCCAGCGACTCCTGGTCCTTTCATCAGACGGGAATCGATAGAACGAGCAAGTGGTATGATCACTTATGTGATTACAACCTGGTACAAAGCACACAGGCATCTTGTAAAAGTGAATTTATTTTTAGCAATCTCTTATTTATTGGAGGGAATAAATCGGTTATGAGATCTTCTTCTTCTTCGCTTTAATTACAAGTCGCAACCACTTGGAGCATTATCGCCTGTGACATCACTTACGCGAGCCAGAATGGGATTTGGGATTTGTAGTCTTTGTAGTCGCGTAGTCTTATATTTCAACAGTTTTACGACAAAATGTGACTTTTTTGACATGGAACTTATTGTTTAAGATTGACAAACATCATATGTGTAGTTCGTGGCACAATTCAAACGGGATCAAAATATACGTGTTCTATCTCCATTGAATTCAATGTAAATTGTTCGCTTCCGGGGTCCCATGGGCCGGAAGTAGATGGGCGTGACTTCGCCTCTCTATAGTAACTCAATGAGAGAGTAATGTCAAATGACAGTACAATTGACCAATCATATCTTCCCTCTAAATGGGCGGGCTTTATTTTCGCGGACTTTATGACAAGTTCCGCCCGCTGTGAGGTCAATGCAAGGGGTGCAGTGACGCGTCCTAAAACCCGGAAGTAAGCTGCGCTCGGATTCCCTCGACAGAAAGCAACGGGATTTCTCCAGAGGATTTTGGAAAATAGCTCGAAATAATGTCTGTGGAAAACGAACCTGTTAGATAAATGCACGTTGTGTTCAGCCGGATAATATCCACATGTCTATCCTACTTTTATTATTTTCGAATCATAAATCTAATGGATAGATTTATGATGGATAGATTTATGATTAGCATAAATTCGTTCATGATGGCTCACTTCAGTGATAGTGGTGACATCGTTGCGAAATTATTAACCG
This sequence comes from Pseudochaenichthys georgianus, assembly GCF_902827115.2. Taxonomy (NCBI): domain Eukaryota; kingdom Metazoa; phylum Chordata; class Actinopteri; order Perciformes; family Channichthyidae; genus Pseudochaenichthys; species Pseudochaenichthys georgianus. The sequence continues at coordinate 1,609,579 of NC_047517.1, forward strand.
AGTCATTTTCAAGATTGAGTTACAATGATAAACTGGAGTGGCAAAGGATCAGCTGAATGACCCGCAAGTGCTTTATCCAAAAGGACAGGAGGATGGACTTTGTGTTTCAGTGATTTATCATCAAAGGTAGGCCTCAGTCATTTTCAATGTGGGCTGCCGTGCCGACTTAATTCATTTGTAATTGTTTTACTTGGCTGTGGGTGCCCTGTCATGATAGGTGTTTATATAAATGATGTTGTTCTGTGTAGTAGAGTGTCGCTGTCATTGATGCGTTTTGCACCCCGGACCACTGTATTGATATTCCGCTGAAGTATACGCTGTGACGTACTATCTCTTATTTTCTTTCGAGGGAAGGGGGGGTCAGAGGGCCTAGGTATAAAAGTCACGGCTCGCCACTGCCTGAAAGAAAACATGTTATAGAATCAAAATAGCACAAAATCTCAAAATAGACCCGTACTTCAAAAACGATGTTTTTGCCTGCCGTGTCTCGCCTTAATTTACAAACTCTTCAACTACAACCGTAGTTATATTTTAAAACATGTTGGAAGGCCTCACGAAATACTTTAATGCAAATTAAAATGTAAATGTGAAGGAATGTGTGTATAACAAAATACATCGGTGATAAATGAAACCGGAAACCGACGTAGGCAAGATCTTCAGCTCGATTATTGGATGCAGAGCCATATAATAGAAGAGTTATGACATCTCCGTTCACTCCAATGAACCACTTTTTTACAGCAATGGTGGATCGTGGAGCCTCTCAATCGTTCCCCGGAAGTTAGCGCCAAGGCTAGCAGAGCTGTGGAGTTGCAGCATAATAGACCGTTCGTGACGGACTTTTAAAGGTAAGAAGAAGTTTAAAGATTTATATTGCGGATATTATCAGTACATCTGATTCAAATTAACATGTGTATTAAAGGATGTCAGTGGATTATCCCTAAATTAGTAGATTTAGGGAACGTTTACAGATAACAGATCAAGCTAGGATACCGAAGCAAGTTAGCAACACACGTTGAACAGCCTTTTAATTGTAAATTCCGTTCTCTTAATGTCATTTGGTCCAACGTTGTTGGATTAGAGAAGAGGGGCTTCTAAACGGGATTGTATGCAGGGGTGGAGGGAGTTAAATATTAGATAAATATAACTTTTGTGCGTGTAAGAGTGAGTGTTTTTAGCAGAGCCATATTGTGTCCTTGTGATTCTGTTGATTATTACCTGTCTGTATTATGTTGCAGCTCAGCTGATTTTGGATTGATGGCAAAGGGAGAGGGACTTAAGTGAGAGTGAAAACACAAGGTAAGTTTAATACTACTGTTTTATATAAGTAAGCATACTAAACATGTATTCTATCACTGTATTATATAAGTAATCTTGTTAGTAACCTACTGTATGGCAGGTGGAGGGGCAGTGATGTTACAGGTGGAGGAGCAAAACTGCAAGACTGCAAACTCCCAAGACAGAGAAATCAAAGTGTGTTCTCCAGAGAAGAGGTTGATTTCACTTCAATTTTTTCATATTTTCTAAAGATGTGGAAATGGCACAAAAAAAAACTTGAGAGCTGTAACCAAGACAACTGTAACAACATGAGTAGAGAGCCACCAAGGGTTTTCAAGTCCCTCTCTTACTCCATTTTGCCAACCCAAGCTTCCAGGTACATGACGGGACACCTTGCTTGTTTTTGTTGTTTGCGCTCCTCTGGCTGGGTGCTGGCAGGTGGAGGGCAGTGATCCCTTCCCTTCTTCCCTCAATCTTTGAGACTAATGTAAGTAGAAGACATGGCACTGTAAATGTTCGAACATTTCAAATATTATACCACTTAAAAATAAGAAATATTACTTTTGTTACTTAGTGTTCATACTTATTATACCTGTGTCACCTTTCACACTATCGCTGTGATCATGAGCTATGGGCTTTGTAGATACAGGGGCCCTTCTCTTTTTGACCACAGGGCGATGCACGAAGATGGTGGGTATAGCCTCTGCTCTCAGCCTAGTCTTGCCCTTTTTTGTCTTGACAAACGAGTGACTTGAGGTTACTTCACACACAGAACAACTCAGTTGTGTCTGCCCACATACATACTCCATAGTGGTTGAATACACAGTATTAGGAAACACTTTATACTTACTGGACATGTTATACTCATTACATACTGTATATAAAATATGACCAAGAATGTGAGACAACTTTATAGAAATTCATATCACATCTGTTACTGATGCCATTTGTCATACTTTGTTAAACTCACAAATAATAAAGTTCCATAACTTCAGTTGGGAACAGAGACCACACCTTATCTCCCCAAGGTGTGCTGTGTGTATAACCCTTTCTCCTGTCTGTTACTCCCTCTTTCAGCACAAGAACCAGAGGGGGATTCAATGGAGCCTGGATACCTGCACTGAGACCCTCACCCTGCACCCTGAATCTCAACTCTCAGTGTTTTTCAAGCCTTTCCCTGTTTTTTTTTATATTAAACAAAACATTAAGCTTTCCCAATGGTGTGGTTTTCGTTTTGTGAAAAAGTGCAAATGCAGTGTTTGTATATAAATCACATATCTTTTTGCTGTTGGTCGTGAAATTGCTCCTGCTTCCTCCGCTCTGTGTCAGTGGGGAAGCCGTACATTCGTACTCCTTTCTCTGAGCGATTTGAGCATCCCCAGGCAGCACAGCAAACCATGGTGGCGACTAGGAGGCAGCACAGCAAACCAGGACAACACGGAGGAAAAGGCACCGACAAACTGCATGATATGCTATTCAATGTTTATTGAATTCCATGTATTTGCAATGGATGTTCCTAAAACAACACATTTAACATCATCATCATCATGATGCTGCTGCTGCTGCTGCTGCTGCTGCTGCTGCTGCTGCTGCTGCTGCTGCTGCTGCTGCTGCTGCTGCTGCTGCTGCTAGTCCTTTGATAGTCACCTGTCGGTCTCCTGTCCTTTCTGAAAGCCATAAAGATGACATTAGTCATTTAGATAACTTGTGTCCTCAATTACCAGGGGATTACTGAAACTACCATGAATTTAAGAAAATGGTAGAAATTAATCTAATCTGAATTTTAAAGCATTACTTTAGATCCCCTCCCGCTAAATATATCAATAAACATTAGAAAGTGATGCTCCTGACTACCATACAAGTTTAAGAAGATAATATTGGTTTGAAAGAATTCAAAGCTATAAATAAACAACAACAGGCTCTTTAACCAAGGCACTGTTAGTAACATGTAAACTAGTTGTTCACACTAATCCTAATATTATCACTTAATATTAGCAAATTCTATTTTATAAAACATATTGATGTAAATACATACACATATCGATTTGTTGTATAAATATTGCAAATCAAAACCTTTATTCACTAATAATTACCAACAATCGTAGTTCTATCTCCTGTTTTCAATGCATTCACATTGCCTGCCATGAACTTCCGGGGAACGATCCTCGTCTACATGAACCAAGTGACGATAACCGTTTTTGGACTTCCGTTATCGTAACTCTTCTATTATATGGCTCTGATTGGATGGTTTAGCCGCAATGCATGCTGGGATTTGGGGTTTATGTGATGTGAAATCTGAAAACGTTTTTTAAAAACAAAATAAAACTTTATTCCAAGTGTGCTTGCTTTTCTCTTTGAAAGTCATCACATAACAGCATTGTAATACATGGTTCGGCTGCATTAAGTATTACATATCTGCCGTAGTTCTCTATGTATACAGCCCTGCTTAGAAAACTTCTAGACAAGCAGGATGAACTGCCGCCAAAACTGAAAACGTGACGTGGATCATAAATATATAAGCAATTAAACAACATCTTACATTTCTTTTCACACAATACGTCTCCTTGCAGTATCAACACTAATTCGGCTGACTTTTATATTTGATCCAATTGGTAGATACAGGTATGTATGTACACCATAACGGTGCAGAGCTGATAGAAAGGGACACCTGGTGGTTAAAGCACGTTATTGAATTTTATTATTTATTATTAGATATTAATAGGAGGATGTGCAAAACAGACAAACTAATAAGGCTTAATTCAAACATTAAAGAGTACTTTAGGTTACGGTCTTCTTTTGAATAAGAAAAAAGCTTTGGGGGTATAGAAGAAGAATATGGAGGGATGAAACCCTCTTTAATGGTCACACATGCAGAACACACAGCACACACAGTGACATTTGTATCTACAGATACTATTAAGCCTGACAAAGTACTTAACGTCTAATATATTGCTTTCCTGCAATGTTAACTATGTTTAAGCACTTATTTGTTTATTATTAAACTGATATTATACATATGTATTATACTTTTATAAGATGTAGATAGTATAAGAAATGTGCAGAATGACAGTATAATGGTGGAGGTATACACACACTATTGATAGATGTCTTGTGAAGGAACCTGCGACCCAAGTTTTTCATCCATTGCATAACTACACCGTAGTTGTGTATAATATGTCAATAAACCTTAGCTTAGAAAATCTTGAAATCTTGAAAGGGGTGTGGAAACTAGTCATTATATACAGTCTGTTGTGATAACACAGTCTTTAATGAACTATTAGTAGAGAATAACGAGTAATGAATATACTTTATAGGGATCTTATTAATATCTAATAATAAAATAATAAAATTCAATAACGTGCTTTAACCACCAGGTGTCCCTTTCTATCAGCTCTGCACCGTTATGGTGTAAATACAGCCTATCTACCGATTGGATCAAATATAAAAGTCAGCCAAATTAGTGTTGATACTGCAAGGAGACGTATTGTGTGAAAAGAAAAGTAAGATGTTGTTTAATTGCTTATATATTTATGATCCACGTCACGTTTTCAGTTTTGGCGGCAGTTCTTCCTGTTTGTCTAGAAGTCTTCTCAGCAGGGCTCTATAAATAGATAACTATGGCAGATATGTAACATTTAATGCAGCCGAACCGTGTATTACAATGCTGTTGTGTGATGACTTTCAAAGAGAAAAGCAAGCACACTCGGAATAAAGTTTTATTTTGTTTTTAAAAAACGTTTTCAGATTTCACATCACATAAACCCCAAATCCCAGCATGCATTGCGGCTAAACCGATCATCGAGCTGAGGATCTTGCCTACGTTAGTTTCCGGTTTCATTTATCACCGATGTATTTTGTTATACACACATTCCTTCACATTTACATTTTAATTTGCATTAAAGTATTTCGTGAGGCCTTCCAACATGTTTTTAAATATAACTACGGTTGTAGTTGAATAGTTTGTAAATTAACATGCATTTTTTAGAATATCTTAGGCCCTCTGTGAGGGCCTAAGATATTCGCGGACTTTATGACTTTATGACTTTATGACCCGCTGTGAGGTCTATGCAAGTGGTGCAGTGACGCGTCCTAAAACCCGGAAGTAAGCTTCGCTCGGATTCCCTCGACAGAAAGCAATGGGATTTCTCCATAGGATTTTGGAAAATAGCTCGAAATAAGGTCTGTGGAAAACGAACCTGTTAGATAAATGCACGTTGTGTTCAGCCGGATAATATCCACATGTCTATCCTACTTTTGTTGATTCATAAATCTAATCGATAGATTTATGATCGATAGATTTATGATTGATAGATTTATGATTAGCATAAGTTCGTTCATGATGGCTCACTTCAGTGATAGTGATGACATCGTTGCGAAATTATTAACCGAGTCATTTTCAAGATCGAGTTACAATGATAAACTGGAGTGGCAAAGGATCAGCTGAATGACGCGCAAGTGCTTCATCCAAAAGGACAGGAGGATGGACTTTGTGTTTCAGTGATTTGATCATCAAAGGTAGGCCAAGTCATTTTCAATGCGGGCCGCCGTGCCGACTTAATTCATTTGTAATTGTTACTTGGCTGTGGGTGCCCTGTCATGATAGGTGTTTATATAAATGGTGTTGTTTTGTGTGGTAGAGGGTCGCTGTCATTGATGCGGTTTGCACCCCGGGCCACTGTTTTGATATTCCGCTGAAGTATACGTTGAGACGTAATATCTATTCTTTTTTTCCGAGGGAAGGGGGGGTCAGAGGGCCTAGGTATAAAAGTCACGGCTCGCCACTGGTTTCTGCTAAAAGAGGTTTCGACCAGCTGGGGCAACAAGAAAATTGGCGTAATCGAGTGTGACTATTACAAAATAAATCATTATATTAATATTGACAATAACAACCGACCGTCGGGGTAGCATTTGCTTGGCATTTCCGGTTATTTCTCCAATGGTTAACATGGGTTAACAATACCGTGTAACTGTCACGTTTGAAGGGATGACATTTCGTGATATCTTCACGTCTCCCAGCATGGTAAATCGTCACATGTTCACGTCTTGCCGTGATATCGGGTTGCTTCTTTGTACTGATTCCAGGGCATCACTGTCTTTATCAGTGTTGGGGTCCCAGACCGAGCTGGCGTACTCTAGTACTCTCTGGAAACATCGCGACGCGATGAAAGCAGTTTCTAAAATAATATCCAGGGGATGCATGCAGAGCTGTCATTGGCTGAGATAAGTCCGGCCGTGCGTCACGCCTCCACCGTTCCCGGAAATGCATCCGCGGAGGAGCCGTGGAGGAACCATCAGTGTATCCTCTGTTAGTATGAAGGTAGATATGGTGCAAAATGCGAGAGTGTGAAAACCTGATGTGAGCACTTGCAGAAAAAAAATCTGAGCTTGTGTGCTTACATTTACACTTGTATAAAATATCCACGTAACTGTGAACCAAATGTACACTTGTATAAAATATCCACGTAACTGTGAACCAAATTTACACCAAATTTGAAGTCACAGAAGAAAAAAAAAAGTTTTGTAGCTTGTAGAAAAAAAATTAACTTAGAGATGAAATGTTCACTTGCAGAAAAATACATATTTTTTAAATATATTTTCCATTACAACTGCAACTTTATTTATTACAACCTCTCAAATCAGTCATTACAACTTGACGAATCTGCTCTGTGGCAGTATAAATCGACGAATCTGCGGTCTTGACTTTTGCTACACTTCTTGCGATAAATGTGTCGCAACAGTAATTTTCACCTGTAGATGTGGGGGGAGGGAGGGGGGTTGGAGCGAAGGGGCGGAGCTATCAGAAGGACGAGGCTCGGGTGACTGGAGACTGCGGGGCTAACGGTTCGTGTCGCTACCAGTCCGCTGACATGGCGCATCAATCAACGGTACATTTTGCCCATTACTTGCCCAGTATTACTTTGAATATTATTATTATTGTGATTGAGGATTAAATCCGCTTTGAAGACCACTGTTTTATATCGTGCAGTTTAGCGGCAAAATAACGTCAGTTAGCCAGCTAACGATAGCTTTGTTGAGTTTATGCTAGTTAAACAAGTTCAGTCAGACAACTCACGTGTTCCTTTAACATGTTTATTAGAAGCAGCATATAGTTGAGTTTGGCGACTAGGCTCGGGCATCATCACTCCATAGATATACATAGCATGATGAGTGATGATTAAATAACTAACCCCCGAGCCTACAGGTGGAAGCTGGGGTGGTGGTGGGGCAGGCAAGCAGCAGCAACATGAAACACAGCAGCACGAACATGAACGCAGCAATAGCAAATGAACGCAGCAATAGCAAGTGAACGCAGCAAGCAGCAGCGACGTAGCTGCAGCAATAGCAGCAGCAAGCAATGCATGGAGAGAGATCTGGCAGGTTAAATAGAGCGGCATATTAAGGAGACTCTGTTTGGTTGGTTGTAGAGCGGCAAGGGGGCGTTATGTATGAATGCAGCATAAGTGCTCGAGTTGACTGCCTGAACTACCTCGCAGGCTTCGCCCCATTTCAGTCAGACAACTCACGTGTTCCTTTAACATGTTTATTAGAAGCAGCATATAGTTGAGTTTGGCGACTAGGCTCGGGCATCATCACTCCATAGATATACATAGCACGATGAGTGATGATTAAATAACTAACCCCCAAAACTGCGTGGAGATTAGATACTATCCCCCAAAACTGCGTAGCCCAAGCCTGACGCTGGTGATGTGAGACTGATAAGTAGAGGGCCTGGCGAGCTGCCATGTGGCCATTCCCCCTAAGCACAGCGGCTTTAAGGGGAATATACTACCAAGTGAGACTGCTATGTGTAGGCCTGAGGGATAGCCCAGAGCCGATTCTTCCCTGAGCACAGCGGCTTTGAGAGGAATATACTACCTATATATGCTACCTAATGAAACTGCTATGTGAAGGCCCGGGAACAGCCCGAAAAGCCATCCCCCTTAAGCACCGCGGCTTTGAGGGGAATATACTACCTAGCGAGACTGCTATGTGTAGGCCTGGAAGTGACCAGTGCCGACCCCCCCCCCCAGCACCGCGGCTTTGAGGGGAATATACTACCTATCAAGACTGCCGTGTCTAGGTCTTTGAGGCAGCGACAATGAGATTTCCCCCCCAAGCATGCAGCTATGAGGGGAATATACTATAATGAAATAAATATAATCTAACCCAGCAACCACCTGGTATGCAATAACAGGATTCTACAGATATACATCTTTGAACGTTACTCATCATCGAGTAGTGCAAGAGCTCATGGTTGTTTGTGCTGAAAGGATCTCATTCATGTGAGGCATGATATAGCGCTGGTGGGCAGAAGATGACCGACGGCCCAGGACACTCAGGGTTGAGGTAGGCGGATATAGAGCTGCGGTTGTGGCTGTGCAGATTCTTAAACAGTGGGAATAGCGATCTGGGGGCAGGTCGCAGCTTAGGCAGAGATCACGCAGCTTGGAGGAGAACCCTCGTCGTTGGGTTTGCAGCCATCGAATACACATGGGTGCCGACGCATGTGTCAGACGGCAATGATGCGAGAAGTTCAGCATGGAAGATAAAGGACAAAGAAAACGGTGTTAGTTTTAGCAATGATTATTCGGGGTTCCTTGACTCCCCAATCAGAAATGTCAGACATTGAATGTTTCAAAAAAGTGTGTATATTTGATCTCCAAAATTAATTCAGTAAGGGAGAGATTATGCTGAGGATTAAAAGGTGAGAGGTCTGTGTATTCGCCACCTGGGAAACCAATAGAAAGCTGTAACAACTGCATCTGACGTTTATCAATGTATAGTGAAACCACTTAGCCTGAATTTATACATTAACCTTTGCACGGGTGCGAAGTTAAGAGGCAGTCTTTATCATTGCGTGGAGGACGTGCCTTCTTAAGGCCCTTGAGGAGCAAATTAATGAACTCTGGCGTGGCTTAATACTTAGCACTTGAAGATTGCAGGATTCGAATGAAAATACAATTAATGCATGAACAACTATTATATCTATTGCATAAGTACACAGAGGAGGTTGGGACAGAAGAAGATAAAGTACCAAGCTGAATTGTATGCTTTGAATCATGCTCTTGGTTGGAGGCATAATATGGGAAATCCTTGAGGGCTTGACGTGTAGATCCAGAGTCGTTTGGTTGAACGAGGGCATGGCAAGCTGGTGGGGCAAACCACTCATTGTGAAATCCCCCGAACCAGCAGAAGGCGCATCATCTGTAAGTAACTAGAGAGGATCTGAGGACACCGCAAGGTCATTATAAAAGAATGAACATAACCTTCCACTCGTCGCAGAGAGGCTAAGGACCAAAGATCTGAGCAATAGCCATCTCTAAGATTGCATTCATGCCGAATAGTCCGCGTCTTTACACCAGACGCAAGTGTATTACATCGTTTCATTTGCAGAAGGTTGGGTTTGCGTTCACCCAGGCAACCTCAAACAGACTATGAACTGTAAACTAAAGTCATTGTACGGAGATGCTTTTTCAACAATTGGCGGGACATTAAGCGGATAAAATGCAGATGCCAGCAATTCCTACAGTAGCCTGCATCATGGAGCATTGGCAGGTTATTTTCATACTGCTGTTAATCTGGAGAGCACATCAACAGACTCTGCGGCCGGCGCATAGGATTATAAATCAGACAACGTGCATTAAAAACATTATAACACATAATGAGACGTTATGCAGTGAGGAGGTTTCACCGATGACAGGTGGCTCTGATGAAATTGTACCACTGCCTTTTCTCTGTACACAGGGGACCAGTGAGGTAAGCAGTCACCAGAATGAATGCATGACCCTATAGGTTACTGGATGTTGCACACAGCATAGATAGCAAAACAAGCGATGACGCGCAAATAGTTGTTTCCCATGTTTTGATGCGGACTACGTCACACCAGCAATGAACCTCTCCAGAGTTTACTAGTGAGCGACCCGAGACCACCTCTTTTAGGCGGAGCAGAGGTATCGGACAGCTTCCACACCAATCCAACGAACCGCATCAAGGGGTTAACGCTACAGGGACCGATTCAATAGTACTAACCAAGCAGGTGTGAACGTGACCTAAGACTATGGTGCCTTAAGGTCATCACGTCATTGGAGGCAGTCGCAATTTCTACAGGCTCGCACTACCTGTTAGCATCTGGCATCTGTTAGCATCTAACTCTCCTGCTTACAAACTTTTAGCCATCCCTGCTTATACAAGTAGTTTTAGTTGTCTGCGATCTGCCGAGGCCGGCTGTACTGAGGTGTTTTACCTCCGGAGACGGAGCGAAGAGACGGAGCGGCTCCACCTGTTGCTGCCTGCGATCTGCGATCTACGGAGGCCTGTTCCCACCTGTAGAATACGGCTGTACTGGAGAGGTTTTTACCTCGGAGTCGTCGCGGAGAGACGGAGTGGATCCACGCTTCGGGCTTGGCCTGCTTCCACCGGGTGTGTGCAGCTGTACGGAGGAGGATTTTACCACCGCTGGGGCCTGCTTTCCACCTGTCCTGGTTCTGCTGTTGCAGAGGCCTGCTTTCACCCCGGGGATACCACGGAGGGACCGGAGCGCTTCCACGCTGCTGTTTTCGCCTGTCCTTTGCTGCTGTGCTGATTTGCTCCAGGAACATCACGGATACTGTCTGCTGGTCTGGGAAAATGGCCCATATCGGGATTCTGCTGTGCCTGTTAACTGTTTTGGACTATGAGAAGATCTCTAGTCATTCTGAGAAGTCTACTGGATTCAGGTCTGTTCTGCCACCCGCAGTGGGCATCCCCTGCAAAGGTTCGGATGTGTTGCTCAAACAATTACCGGTTACCTTGACACAGACAATCTGCTCGACGAAATATGTTTTGTTTTTTCCTGCGATGATGGTTCTTCAGGACTGCTTCTTAAGCTCAAATCACACTCTCGCAGACTTTTCCGGTGTTTCTAAATGAGATGACAATGTATATGTGTCGTAGAGAATCCAGCATAATGCTTCTGGTGTCAAAGAAACGTGGGCTACTATGGCAACCAAATGCACATTTGATTGTAAAACCTTAAAATATATATGCCACAGAAGGCATATGGGATGTCTGCTTTCCCTGCCATGTCATCTACAGAGCAAAGAAACGGGAACAATTTTAGTAGTTAATACTCTTAACAGAATAATTGTGAGGAACGGCTCAATAAAGAAACGTTGCTAGAATAATTCCTCCTAGCACTAGGCTAGGGGCCTGTTGTGTTTTTAAACGTTTAAATAGCAGCACGTGTCATACTCCTGGCTCCTTCAGTGCAAACTTCAGTCTTGAGTGCAGGTTTCAACAGACATGGGTCCCTGGGAGCCAGCATAACTTGATTTAAGCCTGTGATAAGGTAATTTGACGAACATCTGTGATTAGGAAGAGCTTGGAAACGATTTGCAGCATGACGCCTCCTGAGGCACACCCAGCGAGGGGCAGATATTGCAGGTAGAGCTTAATTCCTGTGAGGAAAAACTCTTCTTTGGTAGGTGATTAAATGTACATGGCCGCTTGGCAGAGAATGATTCATGGTATTCATAGAAAATACACTGTAGGAGATTGAAGTCTAAAATGATGGTCAAAAATGTATCGAGCTTCCCTTCATATTCACGTGATGGAAATTATTAATTTATTTACGTTTTTAATTTCATTGATTTATAGTAGGCCTAGTATAAATACTTATATACAATCAACTTCTGTATAATTGCCTCAAATATGACTTACTGCAGGCCAAATATGTCCATAATAAAACATTGCTTATGCAGAATAATATTATATACCTGTCAGGAAGCAAGAACTCGTGGCTGGATCTGGGACTCCAATTCCCAGCCTCCCCGGGAGTGTGACGTCAGCGGCACAACGTGGTTGAACGCGGAAGTAGAAACATTTGTTTACATTGCAGGTAGAGGAAATCGAGTTTGTTCACGGGAATATATCGTGCAATTAAAGGCTTCAAGCGCTGATTTTACTTCGAGAAGGTAGGACAGGATGGCAGGTACTTTGGGAATGCAGGAGTCAGCTTGCTCCTGCCTTTTTTGGTGTTTAAATACCCACCGACCGAGAGACAGTGCGACTCTTAGCTGACACACAAGATAAGGGTTGTTACCAGAGCTGGCGTAGAACTCGGGACTTCCTCTGGCCCAAAGGATATTAAAAGTTACTCCAGATGAGGACGGAAGGGACACCTGAATGTGTGTCGTGCGGGAGCTGTGGCTCGTTCCAGCGGCGTCTGAACCATGCTCTGAGCTAGCCTGTGTTTCGGGAATGAGGCATTTCTTACGGCTTCTTGCGTATGATGATTCGGTTCCGGAGTCGGAGATTGCAATAGACATTTGCAAGGACAGCACCGGCAGGCAAGCAGCAGGAACATGAAACACAGCAGCACGAACATGAACGCAGCAATAGCAAATGAACGCAGCAATAGCAAGTGAACGCAGCAAGCAGCAGCGACGTCGCTGCAGCAATAGCAGCAGCAAGCAATGCATGGAGAGAGATCTGGCAGGTTAAATAGAGCGGCATATTAAGGAGACTCTGTTTGGTTGGTTGTAGAGCGGCAAGGGGGCGTTATGTATGAATGCAGCATAAGTGCTCGAGTTGACTGCCTGAACTAGCTCGCAGGCTTCGCCCCATTAGTGGTTGTAGTCTATACAGCAGTAATTCATATATTATAGCCTACTGCTTTGGCACTAACGGTTGATAACCATTTATGAAGATAAAACCAATTGAACTGTACTGAAATAATGACAAGTTTTTCACTTCGGGATTTGCATTCAAATATGAGGTGCTTTATAAATGGAACTCATTATTATTATTATTAATTGTCTTGGGCTCCTGCTGTGTTTTTAAAGCCTTTGTAAATTATCCATGCTATTTTCTATTTAGAACGAAGACTTCAGAATCTTAAAATCCCTTAACGTTTGTATGCAATTGTGCTAAATTCAACTCTGGAATCAAGCAAATATTAATATGTTTGCATGACATTAGTTATTTATATTTTGCCATCACTGAACTATACGTTTAATACATTTAAGTCAAGCTAAGGTACATGTGTTACATGTGTACAGCTAGTTAGTGCTCTTACCTGTGAGGCCTCCTCCAAACAGCATAATAACCAGACTGTATCATTAAAACTAAGTACCAGTTCTAGATCCTTGACTTTAGACAAACAATTCAAAAGACAACATGTATTTAAAGACCAATCTTTATTTGAAGGTGCCTCTTAACCTGAGATATTAGTTATACAGTAATAGTATTGACAATCTAAAAAAACTGAGCAACTCAACAGTCAACTTTATATTTCTTATTGTCTAAAGCATTTATTATTTTCATTTTCCCCCTCTCATATTCAGTGTGGACGGATTGAGACAGCGTGGTGTCCAGAGGGCTGCAGAGACTTCAGGGAGAAACCTCCGTGTGATAGACGTCCTGTCTGTTGGTTTGGAGAGGACTGAGGGTCTTTCCTCAGCGAGGAGGACCAGGCCTGATGGAGGAGCCCATGCTGGGCATAGCTGATACCAACTGCACAGGCCTAGTCTGTCACGTTATTTGACTAAATGTGTTTACTTATACATTTAATAGGTTTACACCTTCTGTCCATATGTGCTTTTTATTTAAAACATTTGATTAACTTTTGGTTCACATTTCAATAAATTGTATTTGTATTTGCACTCCTTTTGTCCATTATTCTTACTGAAAATGTTAGATTACACATTCACATCTGACTGAAGATTGGCCCCATTTATTTGTGACGTTGCAAACTGTGCGGTACAAGGCACAAGTGATGTGAAGCTCATAAAGTGAGGCAAATAGAAATAATCAGCTGATGGAGTGTAGATGTGGAAATAGGTGCATTCGATCAGCTGACTATGTTTTTCACCACACTTTATAAGCCTGACTATAACCACCCCTTCTCTGAGGTGCAGGCAGCGTCACAAACAAATGATGGTCCTGATAGACGATCAATCAATCAATCAATCAATCAATCAATGTTTATTTATATAGCCCAATATCACACATGTTACATTTGTCTCAGTGGTCTTCACAGTGTGTACAGAATATCAGTATGACAATACGACACCCTCTGTCCTTAGACCCTCACATCGTACAAGGAAAAACTTCCGAAGAAAACCCAGTTTAAAGGGAAAAATGGGAGAAACCTCAGGGAGAGCAACAGAGGAGGGATCCCTCTCCCAGGACGGACAGACGTGCAATAGATGCCGTGTGTAAATTAAAAAGATAATACATTTGCAACATAGGTAGTCCAAATGTTTGGAAATGCATGTGTGTATAATAGGAAGATGAATCCACGAGGATATCCATCCAGGACCGATGATCCAGGACCACAGCCACGACTCGCGATCCAGGGCTCGCGATCCAGGACACAGGACCGCAGGATCATCCATGACTCCGGATCCCGGCGTATATAGACACCAAAAAGAAAGACATGTGGGGAAGCTGGGTTAATCGAAACATGAGAGTACACAGGTATAGACAGAGAGAAGGAAGAAGTAAGATGTCCCCCGACAAACTAAGCCTATATCAGCAAAACTAGGGGCTGAATCTAATCAGCCCTAACTATAAGCTTTATCAAAAAGGAAGGTCTTAAGCACACTCTTAAAAACGGATAGGGTGTCTGCCGCCTGGACACAAACTGGAAGCTGATTCCACAAATGTGGAGCTTGATAAGAAAAGGCTCTGGCTCCCATTGTACTTTTAGAGATTCTAGGAACAACCAACAACCCTGCATTCTTGGAACGCAATGCCCTAGTAGGCCAGTACGGTATAATGAGTTCTTTAAGGTAAGATGGCGCCTGCCCATTAAGGGCTTTGTAGGCGAGAAGAAGAATTTTAAATTCTATCCTGTGTTCTATAGGGAGCCAGTGTAAGGCAGCCAGAACAGGAGTAATGTGGTCCCTTTTCCTAACTCTGGTTAGTACACGAGCCGCAGCATTTTGAATCAGCTGAAGCGACTTGACTGACTTCTTGGTACTCCCTGATAATAAAGAGTTACAATAATCCAGCCTAGAAATAACAAATGCATGGACTAGTTTCTCTGCATCGTTTTGAGGCAAGATATGCCTGATTTTTGCAATGTTACGTAGATGGAAGTAGGCGGTCCTTGAAATTGATTTTATGTGGGCGTTAAAGGATAAATCCTGATCAAATATAACACCAAGATTCCTTACAGTCTCACTGGAGGCCAAATTAATGCCATCCATAGTTAGTGTATCTTTAGATAATTTGTTTCGTAGATTCTTCGGGCCAAGTACAATAACTTCAGTTTTGGTCGTGTTTAACATCAAAAAGTAGGTCATCCACGTTTTTAAGTCCTTAAAGCAGTCTTGAATTTTATTTAGATGATTAATTTCATCAGGCTTGATTGATAAGTATAGTTGAGTATCATCCGCATAACAATGAAAGTTTACAGAATGATTCCTTATAATATTGCCTAATGGAAGCATATATAATGTGAACAAAATAGGTCCGAGCACTGAGCCCTGTGGCACTCCATGGCTAACTTTGGTTTGCGTGGAAGATTCATCGTTGACACGTACAAACTGAGAGTGTTCAGATAGATAGGACCTAAACCAGCCTAAAGCAGTTCCCTGTATGCCAACTAAGTGCTCTAGTCTTTGCAATAGGATGTCATGGTCGATAGTATCAAACGCAGCACTCAAGTTTAGTGGAACGCCATATCCTTTCAAGTTGTCTAGACTTTTGCTTTATTTTGCGGGTTTCGGCATTATGCCATGGAGCTAATCTATGTTGTTTTACTTTCTTCCTTTTCAAAGGAGCAACAGAGTCTAATTTTATTCGCAGCGCATCTATAGCACTATCAAGAACATGATCAATTTGGGGTGGTGTACATTTTGTATAAGTTTCCTCCCCTACATGCAGACATGCTATCGAGTTAGGTATTGGTGGGATCTCTTCCTTAAATGTGGCTATAGCACTAACAGATAGGTTTCTGCTGCAAGAGCTTTTGACTAATGCTTTGTAGTCTCGTAATAGTACTTCAAAAGTTACTAAGAAATGGTCGGATAAAGCAGGATTATGCGGTTCGACTAATAGTTGCTCAATTTCAATACCATAAGTCAGAACAAGGTCGAGAGTGTGATTATAGCAGTGGGTTGGTTTATTTACACTCTGACAGAAACCAACAGAATCTAATATAGAGTTAAATGCAACAGTAAGGCTATTTTTATCATCGTCAACATGAATATTAAAGTCACCTACGATAATTACTTTGTCTGTTTTAAGAACCAAAGTTGATAAAAACTCAGAGAATTCTGATAAGAATTCTGAATAAGGACCTGGTGCACGATACACTGTAACAAATAAGATTGGCTGCAAAGTTTTCCAGGTCGGATGCGTAAGACTAAAAACGAGGCTTTCAAAGGAGGTATAATTTAATTTTGGGCCTATTATAATCCGGGCCTATTTAGTATTGATAAGTAAACTTATCAATACTAAATACTTATCAATACTAAATGTTATGTTTTGCATGGGGCTTTTGTTGTTTTTGTGTTTAACTTGTTCTTTGCTCCTTTTACCCCTCACTACTCTGTCTTTCTGTCTCTGCAGGGCTGGTGTGTGACAGGGGGGCGTGGCTGATTACTCCTGGCTGCAGATGAGGCACACCTGTCCCCATTCACTTGATTACCTGCTCTTTAAGAGCCTGGCCCTCACCTCACTTCTCTGCCAGAGTATTTTTCATGCTGTCCCGCGGTCCGGAGTGCCTTTCTGCAGCCTGGAGTCTGTTGTAGTTGGTTAAGGAGTTCTTTTTAAGTTTTGGTCGGAAACGTTTTCCCGCAGCTTTGTTTTTGGTTTACTACGGCCAGCCAAGCTCCCTGTCGTCAGTACCTGCCTTGTTTATTAAACTTTTTGAAACTTTTGAAACTATTTTTTGTCAGTCTCTGCTTTGGGGTCCCAGTAGTATCTAAACGTCACAGAATACTCTGGCCAATATGGACCCCGCAGAGAATGAGAGACTCAGGGAAGCGCTTGCTGCTCAAGGGGTAATGATAGGGCAACATGACAGAGCTCTGCAGAGAGTTATGGAAGCGATTCGGGATTTAACCGCCGGTGTGACCAACATCGGAGGCCGTATGGAACAGGTCACAGCACATCTCTCCACACTCCCGCCGACTGCCGATGCTCAAGCGACAGACCCTGCTCCTCCACCTCAAGCTGATCCAGAACGACAGCCCTGCAATCCTCGTGAGCCCTTTATCCCCATACCCGTCAGGTATTCAGGAGATGTAGGGTCTTGTAGTCAGTTCTTACACCAGTGTAGTCTTGTGTTTGAGCAACAGCCTTTCACTTATTCCACTGATAGAACTAGGGTTGCTTTCATCATGAGCCTACTGAGTGATAAAGCAGCAGCATGGGCCCTTGCCATATCTAACAGCAACTCGCTTATTAGTCAGTCTCTGTCGTCTTTTACTGCAGAGATGCGTAGAGTGTTTGATCATCCAGTGAGGGGGAAGGAGGCTGGTAAAAGACTCCTTTCACTCCACCAGGGTTCAGGCTCTGTTGCTGATTTTGCTATTGATTTCCGCATTCTTGCAGCTGAGAGCGGTTGGGGAGACAGGGCTTTGCTGGGAATGTTTTATAAGGGGCTTAATGATGAGTTAAAGGATGAACTAGCTGTTAGGGATGAAACCTCCTCCTTAGAGGAGTTGATTTCTCTAGCGATACGACTAGATAACCGCCTCCGCGAGAGGCGTAGGGAGAAATCAGGAAAACATAGATCCACCTCCTTTCCCCCTCCGTCCAAGTTTCCTAGTCGGCCGGCATTTTCTGGACCTTCTCGCCGTCCTCCTGACTCCGGGCCTCCCAGACCTTCTCCAGATACCCAGGTCTCTCCCTTCTTTATGGAGGAGCCCATGCAGCTGGGAAGGATGACGCTTACTCCATCAGAACGTCAACGCCGTCTTCGTCAGACTCTGCTTCTACTGTGGCCAGGCTGGTCACGTCAGCGCCGGTTGTCCCTCTCTGCCAAAAGACATGGCTCATCAGCGACAGGGGGAGCACTGATGAGCCACACTTCTATCAACTCAGCCTCCTCCAACCGCATCCCAGTCAAAGGTACTATTTCCTGGTCTCAGAACTCTGTTCCGCTGCAGGTCTTGATTGATTCTGGTGCGGATGACAATTTCATTGACTCTGACTTTGTGATGCAGTCTAAACTTCCTTTTGAGCTTCTTCCAGAACCTAAGGATGTGTTTGCCTTAGATGGGAGACTCCTAGCCCAAGTTACTCACCGTACTGCGCCAGTTTCCCTCAAGATCTCTGGCAACCATCACGAGATAATCTCCCTGTACCTTATCCCCTCACCCATGTCGCCACTTGTTTTAGGTTTTCCGTGGTTGAAGCTCCATAACCCCCACATAGATTGGGCCAACTCGTCTATCATTAACTGGAGTTTATTCTGTCACTCTCATTGCTTACACTCTGCTGTACCCCCCACAGTTACTAGAGCACCAGACCCCCTCAAACCCATTGATCTCACCTCTGTACCCCCTGAATATCACAGTGTCAAGGAGGTTTTCAGCAAGGACCACGCCCTATCCTTGCCGCCTCACCGGCCCTACGATTGTGCCATAGATTTGCTCCCTGGCACCCCCTTTCCGTCTAGTAAACTGTACAATATCTCTAGGCCAGAGAAGGAGGCCATGGAGAGTTACATCTCTGACTCACTCGCTGCTGGGCTTATTCGCCCCTCTTCATCGCCTATGGGCGCAGGTTTCTTTTTTGTGGACAAGAAGGATAAGACCCTACGCCAGGGGTCACCAACCTTTTTTAGGGTGAGGGCTACTTTCAAAAAATAAAACAAGTCGAGGGCTACTTTTACTCCTCTTTTTTTTGTTTTTTGCAGCGTATATATTTAGCACATTTTAACATTATTATATGCTGACCTTTAACCTTTGTGTGCTGTTTGGGTCTGTGGGACCCGTTTGCAGTGTTTACTAAAATAAAATGTTTGCAATTTAATTAATTTAACCTGCTTTATTTGGGGGTGGATCTCACCTCCTCTAGGGGGGTCCTCACCGCCTCATGAGCATGCATGGAAGATTTTTTTTTAACTGTTGAAGTGAAATGCATCAATCTGGTGCACTTTGAGCACAACATGAATGTATGGATACAGCTCTCAACACTCGATGAAAGGGAGCTGTATTTTCAATAATCCATACATCTTTAGAATATGATCACAACCAATAACAAATCATTTAAACATCTTATCTTATGTTACCTATTAGCATTCTTTCTTTTTCTTAATAACCACTCCCCTTTTAAACTGTCCTATAGTACACATTGGAATTATTTCTTACTTTATCTATATTAAATAGATAAAGGTGTGCTCTCCCTAGCTCTCTTTCTCTCCGTCTCTCTGTCTCTCTCTCTCTCTCTCTCTCTCTCTCTCTCTCTCTCTCTCTCTCTCTCTCTCTCTCTGTCTCGCTCGCTCACGAAGGCTGTGTGCTCCTCCGTGGCGATGACAGATTGCGTTAAAAAATAATAATAAACATATTTGTAAAGTGGGGACACAAAGGTGATTTCGAAAAGTGCGGGGGACATGTCCCCAGTGGAAATTACGCCATGCGTGTGTGTGCGTCAAGTGCAATAAATATATAAGTTACAACACACAGAGTAAAACTCTGCCCCTCATGTGTTGTATAGGCTCGCATGATAGGCTGTGTTCAATGGGGCTGATGTGTAGTGTAGATTCTGCCAGAAGGAAAATCAGCGGGGAGGTGACACATTGGTTTTCTTCCCGACTGCAACGCTGGTCCCGCAAATCAAGCAAGAACGTGATTGGTCGATATTCATTGTGGGGGTGGGGGAGGGGTGTTATAGAGTTGTAGTAAGTAGATAGAGTTCGCTATGATTTAGGTTTCGTTTATGCATAGGGTAGATTCTTTTAATTACATTTCCTTTTTTGTTTTGTGTATTTTATACATTTTGGATTTGCTTGGCGAGCTATTTTTAGAACATGCCCGGCGGGCGATTCACGTTGCCCCTGCGGGCGACTAAGTGCCCGCGGGCACCGTGTTGGCTACCCCTGCCCTACGCCCTTGCATAGACTACAGAGGGCTTAATGAGATCACAGTCAAGAACAAGTACCCCCTTCCACTCATAGACTCAGCCTTTGTTCCCCTTCATGAAGCCACCATCTTCACTAAGTTGGATCTTCGCAATGCGTACCACTTGGTGAGAATAAGGGAGGGGGATGAGTGGAAGACTGCATTCAATACTCCCAGGGGACATTTTGAGTATTTAGTAATGCCTTTTGGGTTAACAAACGCACCTGGGGTTTTTCAAGCTATGATTAATGATGTATTGCGTGACATGTTAAACAGGTTTGTTTTTGTGTACCTTGATGACATCCTTATCTTCTCTCGCACTCTTCAGGAGCATGTCCAGCATGTTAGGCTGGTACTGCAGAGACTTCTTGAGAACAGACTGTACGTTAAGGCTGAGAAGTGCGAGTTTCATGCCTCTTCTGTGAGTTTCCTGGGTTTTATCGTCGACAAGGGACAATTAAGGACTGACCCCGCCAAGGTCCAAGCAGTGACCGAGTGGCCCACTCCCTCTAACAGGAAGCAGTTGCAAAGGTTTCTGGGCTTTGCCAATTTTTATAGAAGGTTTATTCGGGACTATAGTAGGGTAGCAGTGCCTGTGACTAAACTCACCTCTGTCAAGTTGCCTTTTGAGTGGTCTCCTGCAGCTGAGGCAGCTTTTGTAAAACTGAAATGTCTGTTTGCCACTGCTCCTGTGCTCTCTCATTCTGATCCAGTTTGTGGTGGAGGTGGATGCCTCTGATTCTGGAGTGGGGGCAGTTTTATCCCAGCGTTCCCCCGCAGACCAGAAGCTCCACCCTTGTGCGTTCTTCTCTCGTCGGCTGACCCCTGCTGAGAGGAATTACGACGTTGGTAATCGGGAGTTGCTGGCAGTGGTTCTGGCCCTTCAAGAATGGAGGCACTGGCTGGAGGGAGCCAACCATCCTTTTATAGTATGGACGGACCATAAGAATTTGTCTTACCTTCGCTCTGCACGCAGGCTCAACTCACGCCAGGCTCGGTGGGCTCTCTTCCTGGGACGGTTCAACTTCACCTTGACCTACCGGCCTGGCTCCAGGAATGTGAAGGCCGACGCCTTGTCCCGGCAGTTCGCTTCCCCAGTGGAGGACTCAAGGGATGCAACCATTCTGCCATCTTCCTGTGTCGTGGGAGCAGCTAGATGGGAGATTGAAAGGGTGGTCCAGGAGGCCCAGGAGGACCATCCAGCGGCTCAGGATTGTCCACCAGACCGGCTGTTCGTTTCCCCCGATGTTAGATCTCCAGTGCTCCAGTGGGGACACACGTACAAAGTTGCCTGCCATGCAGGTTTTCATCGGACCCTCGCTCTAATTCGACAACGCTTCTGGTGGCACACTATGTCCGCAGACACGAAGGAGTATGTCTCAGCTTGTTCCGTCTGTGCCCGCAGCAAGGCCTCACATCAGGCCCCAGCTGGCCTTCTTCGCCCACTTCCCATTCCCCACCGGCCCTGGTCCCACATTGCGGTGGATTTTGTGACTGGTCTCCCACCATCAGACGGGAACGACACTATTCTGACCATCGTTGACCGTTTCTCTAAGGCTGTGCACTTTGTCCCCCTGCCTAAACTACCTTCTGCCCTCGAGACTGCCACTCTTTTCACCCAGCATGTTTTTAGGCTGCATGGTATCCCTCAGGATATTGTTTCAGACAGGGGTCCGCAGTTTTCCTCCCAAGTTTGGAAGGCCTTTTGTCGGGCATTGGGGGTGTCGGCCAGTTTGTCCTCTGGGTACCATCCCCAAACCAATGGCCAGACGGAGCGGGCAAATCAGGACCTGGGAACGGCTCTTCGTTGTGTTGCCTCTCGAAACCCAGCCTCATGGTCTCTTCATCTGCCATGGGTTGAGTACGCCCACAACTCCCTGGTGTGCTCTGCCACAGGTATGTCACCCTTTATGGCTTCCAATGGCTTCCAACCTCCCCTTTTCCCGGTTCAAGAGAGAGAGGTGGCAGTTCCCTCAGTACAGGGGCATCTTCGGCGAGCCCGCAGAGTCTGGCGTGAAGCCCGGGCAGCTCTTACCCGCACCTCCGCCCGGAATCAGAGGATGGCGGATCGTCATCAACGACCAGCTCCGGATTACCAACCGGGCCAGAAGGTTTGGCTTTCCTCCCGTGACATCCCTCTTCAAACGGATTCTCGGAAACTCACTCCCAGGTACATTGGACCTTATGAGATAGAACGGGTCATCAATCCTAGTGTGGTTAGGCTTAAGTTGCCTCTTGCCTTGAAGGTGCACCCCACTTTTCATGTGTCACTCCTTAAGAGAGTTTCCTGCAGCCCTCTTTGCCCTCCAACCAAACCCCCTCCACCCCCCTGGCTCATCGACAACCACCCGGCCTTCACTGTACGGAGGTTGCTGAAGGTTCGAAGGTGGGGCCGTGGATACCAGTATTTAGTGGATTGGGTGGGGTATGGGCCAGAGGAGCGACAATGGGTTTCTCGCTCGCTGATTTTGGACCCAAAACTCTTGAGAGACTTTTATGTCCGTTTCCCGGATAGTCCTGGTAGGCCGGGAGGCGTCCTTTGAGGGGGGGGTACTGTTATGTTTTGCATGGGGCTTTTGTTGTTTTTGTGTTTAACTTGGTGTATGCTCCTTGTACCCCTCACTACTCTGTCTTTCTGTCTCTGCAGGGCTGGTGTGTGACAGGGGGGCGTGGCTGGTTACTCCTGGCTGCAGATGAGGCACACCTGTCCCCACTCACTTGATTACCTGCTCTTTAAGAGCCTGGCCCTCACCTCACTTCTCTGCCAGAGTATTTGTCATGCTGTCCCGCGGTCCGGAGTGCCTTTCTGCAGCCTGGAGTCTGTTGTAGTTGGTTAAGGAGTTCTTTTTGAGTTTTGGTCGGAAACGTTTTCCCGCAGCTTTGTTTTTGGTTTACTACGGCCAGCCAAGCTCCCTGTCGTCAGTACCTGCCTTGGATGACCTTGTTTATTAAACGTTTTGAAACTTTATTTTTTGTCAGTCTCTGCTTTTGGGGATCTAAACGTCACACTAAAGACTACAAAAATATTCGGTGTGCAGATCTTTGTTTTCACAATAAAAGTAGTTTCTTAGTGAATGTCCTGTACTGGTCTTAAAATCTCATATCATCAGCTTTTAATGTTCCTCTTGGATGTTCTTCTTGACCCTCAGAGAAGGAGAAGATGTCGTGTCTTTCAGGCATGTCCTTTCCTAACAAAAATTACAGGAAACATAAAACATTATTGCAGAACAAGTGTTATTTATGAAAGTTGTGTGTTATGGGGCTGTTGATATTATGAATGAACAGTATGGAATTCATCAACATTGAAATATATGTTATTATCAAAATAATATTTAACTGTTATCAAAACGTAGTGCAACTGTAGAAGCTTGCTCTGTTGTCTCACTGAAAGAATAACTTTTACCACGTTTTTTACAGACAATATTGAGATAAATAGTAGCAGTTATTACTATGTGTTAAATATCTTTGCCTTCAATACATTAAATTAGAAAGCTGACAAAGTCATATTGCTTGTTAACATCTAAATGTGACTTTTTGCATGGAAAAACCCCTCAACTTAACTGATGTGTAGGTGATCTAGTATTTAGTATTGTTTAATGGAATGTATATCAGTGTATTCAAGTCAATACTTCATTCATTTAAACCAATATCTTTCTTGATTCTTTGTACAGTATGAAAAAAGAGTCTTAGTACCTGAGCTGAAGTTCACTGCTGTGAGGGTCCTTTTTATTTTACTGTAACTTTGGAAATTGTGTTACCAATGCTTACTGTTTATTTGATATCAATGTGTAATGCAATTAATGAAAACAACAAGGTTTGGGTTCGTTCTTCAGATGACTGTGACGTTAACGTGTAAGCTCAATAATGAACTCCAGCTCAATCAACCATATTGTAATATCTAAGTAATCATCTTGAAATATGACATTAATAATTGTAATATACACACATCTTATTGTGAGGCTGATTTCACATACACTACTTCGACGTTAGCTAAATAGAAAATAGCATGGATAATTTACAAAGGCTTTATAAACACAGCAGGAGCCCAAGACAATTATAAAACTTGTCATTATTTCAGTACAGTTCAATTGGTTTTATTTTCATAAACGGTTATCAACCGTTAGTGCCAAAGCAGTAGGCTATAATATATGAATGACTGCTGTATAGACTACAACCACTACTTGTTTAGCTAGCATAAACTCAACAAAGCTAGCGTTAGCTGGCTGACTGACGTTATTTCGCCGCTAAACTGCACGATATAAAACGGTGGTCTTCAAAGCGGATTTAATCCTCAATCACCATAATAATATTCAAAGTAATACTGGGCAAGTAATGGGCAAAATTTACAGTTGATTGACGCGCCATGTCATTGGACTGGTAGCGACACGAACCGTTAGCGAACAGTTACGGCCGTCCACACTACAGCGTCGACAGCGTCGACTACTCCAATCTGCCCATTCACTTTGAATGGGGTGACGTCACGTTGCCTCGCTTTTTCGCCGAACTAAATTGTGGGTAGCATAGCGGTCCGTCTCCGCCGTCTCCGGCGCCAGCCAATCAAATCCCGTTTCGGAAAATCTGACAGCTCAAGCCGTAGCCTATCAAACCGCGTCTAAACTGGGAGAGATATCCCGCCGTTCATTTCTATATTTCAAAAAAAGTTGGAGGAGAAACTAATTATCGCTGTAGCAAATCACCCGGTTTTGTATGACCAGACCCTCTTCACCTACCGGGATACAAACCGGAGGAACCAGGCATGGAGGGAGGTGGCAGAGACAGTGGGTGAAACTGGTAGGTTTTCGCCTGTTTGGGGAGTTTATATATATATTGCTCCCATAAAATCCCCGGGGTTTTTTGCTTTGTATGTCGGGGGCGGGAGATTCATGTGATTGGTTGTTGGCCGTGTTGCTTGAATAAAATCCCCAAGCTACAGACACGCCCAGCTCCAAGCTTTTTTTGAAGCTGTAGTGTGGATGCTCCGTTAGCCCCGCTGTCATTCGGTTCGACCTGACTGTGACTGTGACTGACCCAAGCCTCGTTGTTGTTCTGATAGATCCGCCCCTTCGCTCCAACCCCCCTCCCTCCCCCCACATCTACAGGTGAAAATTACTTTTGCGACACATTTATCGCAAGAAGTGTAGCAAAAGTCAAGAACGCAGATTCGTCGATTTATACTGCCACAGAGCAGATTCGTCAAGTTGTAATGACTGATTTGAGAGGTTGTAATAAATAAAGTTGCAGTTGTAATGGAAAATATATTTTAAAAATATGTATTTTTCTGCAAGTGAACATTTCATCTCTAAGTTAATTTTTTTTCTACAAGCTACAAAACTTTTTTTTTCTTCTGTGACTTCAAATTTGGTTCACAGTTACGTGGATATTTTTTACAAGTGTAAATTTGATTCACAGTTACGTGGATATTTTATATAAGTGTACATTTGGTTCACAGTTACGTGGATATTTTATACAAGTGTAAATGTAAGCACACAAGCTCAGATTTTTTTTCTGCAAGTGCTCACATCAGGTTTTACACGCTCTCACATTTTGCACCATATATACCTTCATAGTTAGAGCTCCTCCAGAGAGCCTCCTCGATGCTCGGTCCTCGAAGTGCATTTAGAGAAATGAGATGTCGGCCCAATCCCAAACCACTCCCTCGACCCTACCCCTCCGTGACGGAGTGAACTCCGTCTGTAGCCACACTCGCAGCTCAACGAGGCTCCTCCTGTCAGATGGAAGGAGGAAATACAGCAGCAAGCTTTGGGACGGCCTCCCCTCTCTCCTGCAGAAACAGGAAATGCCGTAACTGTATGTAACGGTTTCAAATCAGCATCTCTTAGACACAAAGTTTAAATTAATAACTCAAATAAAACTCCAAACATCTTTAATTGTGTTACTTTTTTGTAAAGCTTCTTAGTTTTTGCAACAGTCTGTAAATATACACAACTTTATAATAAAATGCACACATTTACCTTTTTCTAGACTAAACACAGGTTTGATCCTAAGTTAAAAACATATGAGGTCATCATGAGGTTGTTAACATCGCAGTTTATCAGTGGATGTTTGCTGGAACTACTTGTAAACAGCGTGTTTTCTGACGGACACACACAGCGTGACTCCGGTCAGGGAGAGACCGGTCTCAAGTCAGCACTGCTGCAGACACGCTGTTTGAGGGCTTGATAGCCCACTCCCCTCCACACCGCTCCACACTCGTTGCTTTGGAACAGCCCTCAATATGGCGGACCCTCCGCGTGAACGCGCAAACGGAGGGGTAGGGTGTAGGGCGTGGTTTGGGATTGGGCCGTCCTTCAACATGGCGAGCTGAAATTCATTTCCGGGTCACTACCGGAGGACCGAGGCGTCGAGGAGGGGACATTTGAGTATAGAGAGGCGAAGTCACGCCCATCTACTTCCGGCCCATGGGACCCCGGAAGCGAAAAATTAACATTGAATTCAATGGAGAGAGAACACGTATCTTTTGATCCCGTTTGAATTGTGCCACGAACTACACATATGATGTTTGTCAATCTTAAACAATAAGTTCCATGTCAAAAAAGTCACATTTTGTCGTAAAACTGTTGAAATATAAGACTATGAAAAATACGCGACTACAAAGACTACAAATCCCAAATCCCATTCTGGCTCGCGTAAGTGATGTCACAGGCGATAATTCTCCAAGTGGTTGCGACTCGTAATTAAAGCGAAGAAGAAGAAGAAGATCTCATAACCGATTTATTCCCTCCAATAAATAAGAGATTGCTAAAAATAAATTCACTTTTACAAGATGCATGTGTGCTTTGTACCAGGTTGTAATCACATAAGTGATCAAACCACTTGCTC
This sequence comes from Pseudochaenichthys georgianus, assembly GCF_902827115.2. NCBI lineage: Eukaryota > Metazoa > Chordata > Actinopteri > Perciformes > Channichthyidae > Pseudochaenichthys > Pseudochaenichthys georgianus. The sequence continues at coordinate 1,636,752 of NC_047517.1, forward strand.
GTTCTATCGCTTCCCGTCTGATGAAAGGACCAGGAGTCGCCGGATCAGACATCTCAGGTAATGCACATGTTGTGCATGGAACACAGTCAAGTTAGCTACCTAGCTAGTAGCGACGAGTAGCGAGCACGTTAGTTAGCATTACATTACGTAGCCTTGTCATTTTTAGTAGCCTTACCATGAAGTTATTATTTTATTACATGAAGTAAGAGTAAGAGTAGATGGTAAGCATTTCGTGAAACATTTGAAGAGTAGCCGACTGCGCCATCCACCGGGTGCTAGGGAAGCAGTCAGGGAGAGTCGAAGGCAGGCAGGCAGCTTTGCATGACAGATTCTTCTGGACGTGTTTCATTGTGATGACAGTAAGGGTGAGTCAATCTGTTTGTTGGAAAGACAGTAGTTGAGTGATTACTGAGAGAAAATTATTAGAAGAGATAATTATTCAAAGTGTTGTTACTTTAAAGTGTTGTTACTGAGCTTTTTCTCTTTTATTTCCTTTCCCTCACCTGTAACTGCTGAGACCCTGAGGAACATGCACACTGACCTGCCCTGGCAACCTGATTTCCACTGTACGTAATAGTATTTGGTTATGGTATATTATTTATATACATCAAAGGCACAATGCACCCCCCAGAGACACACATGTATTGAGTGTGATATTGTGCATAGGTCAAGTGAAATCATCTTTACACACGAGGAAACTGTAGGAGCCGCAACTTGTTTTGAAATTGAATTTTTAATATCCGAAAATGAAGTTGATCTGTTTTCTTTATTCTTCTCTCTTCCCAGCTCCATCCATCACCGTGCTCTGTTCCTGCAGGTCCTGCTTGCTAATCATTATGCTCATATGTTTTCACACAATTACAAATAAAGTCAATGTATTGTATGACATGAAGTTGTGCTTCATTCGGAGTCAATAATACATTCATTCTGCCTTCATCCATTCTGCCTTCAACTGCACAATGACTGTGGACTGCACCGACATCCATTTAGCTGCCCCCAGTAAGATGAACCAAGCAAAGAGGGTCAACATCATGCCCAAGGACATCCAGCTGCATCCGCGAGAGAGGCCTTAGACTGACCTGAGACCAGCACACCCAAACACAACGGCTCTTTTAAGAGCCACCTACAGTTTCAAAGAGTTGCAATCCTACGTTGTTATAATGATCAAACCGGTTCATGTGTCACTTAGTTTACTGAACCGTGATGAATGAAAGAAATTAGTGAGGTAGTGGTTTACTGAAGTTACAAAGACATTACTATATGAGTAACAGGTCAGTGTAAACACAAGCTTCTGTCAATTATGGATCATTCAAACTATATACAAATAATATGTAATAAAGTTCTAAAACAAGTATTCCGTATATTCCTTGATAGCTTTTGGAGAAGGTTGTTTTTAAGTTTACTAAAAATCTATCGTTTCAACTGTTTCACTTTATAAAAAGGAACAGGTGAGTAGAGCATTATTGAGTTTCTTATTCTGTCAGTAAATTATCCAAATGAAATGTTTATCATTATTTTAGTCAACCCTAAACAAATTGATTGTACCTTTTTAATAATGACCTTACATGGTCGGCAAAGTTAAATTAACTTCAATCAAATCTGTTCTGAGAAAAAACTAATAAATGTTTAAAGATAGGAACTTGCCATCCCACTGAAGAACAGTCCGTAGAGATTTAAAGGCGTAGTTGTAGTTCAGTCCAACGTTTCATTTGGATTCATTTCGCCAACAGGCAACTATTTTCATAAAGAATATATATATTTTTCAAAGTCAACTTTATTGTCAATCTTACTCAGTTTGTGTTTATAGACAGAGAGATCAAAAAGACGTTTCCAACAATCCCAAATACGAAAAATTAAATTATACAATTTACAGATATGTAATGTATACAAATATATATATCCTATATACACCATCATGTATAATGATGGTGTATGATGTAGAAGAAAGTGTGGTAGATAACAAGTAAATATAGAGTTGCATACAATGTATGTACAGCAAAAGATGGAATAACTAAGAAGCACGCAGTATAATAATAATTACATGCAACAATTAAATAACTGCTCAGCGTCTCCACCACAATCCCAATCTGCTGTGTCCTGTTTTCCTCCCCTCTGCATAACACCCATCGCACATACGGAACACAACGCAGAGTCTGAGGGTGTTAAGAGTATGTTTATTTAAATGTCCTCCTCTTTACTGGCCAACACAGGGAGCATATGCTGGGTGTAGAATTGTTCCAGGAGGAGGAGATTTCCATGCCATGCAGGGTCTGTGGGGATGAGGATGATGATCGCCTCCTTCGTGGTCCACACAACAAAGTAGCAGAGACTCCGGTCTGTGATGTGCAGCTGCCCTTGGACCTGGTGCCAGTATGGGTGATATATGACCCACCCTCCTCACGGAGACAGAAGGATGGTAACTGGACTGCCTCCGCGATGGTCATGTTCATGTCACCAAAATCCTTGAATCTACACACAGCAAATAAACTCAAATGACACATCGAGATGTAAAAGGAGATCACACATACAGTATAGAATATCCTGTATAGGCCGCTTCAATCTGAAGAGCAACTAAAACAAAACACGGGAGTTTACCTTGTTCTTGTGAACACTAATGTTATCCACAGCACACACAGACCACGAAGTTCTAAAGGAGAACACTAGTTACTGAAACAAAACACGTTAGTGTACCTTGTTAGCTAATGTTAGCTAGCTGACATTAACGTTACACATTGCACTCATATTACTCACCAACATCTTGTAAAGCCGGTCCCGCTGCTCTTACAGAACCGACTAACTCCCCTTTCGTGTATGTACAGCTCTCAACGTGTCCAGACTTGTAGTCACCTCGTTTTATACTTTTATTCTCATTCTGAAAGAAACAGGTGAAATGTGCTAACGTGACGGCCATCTTTGTGATGGTGACGCGTATTGTGCGAGACGAGAGACCTGTAGTTCACTCAGCGGTTTCACACAAAAAAATGTGTAACTTCACAGTTTTACGACACATTTTAATTTTTTTGACTTGCAAAATATTCTTTTAAATTGACAAACATCATATGTGTCATTCGTGGCACAATTCAAACGGGATCAAAAGATAACCTTTCTCTCTCCATTGACTTCAATGTATAATTTTACGCTTCCGGGGTCCCATGGAGGCTCCCGGAAAGGGAGGGACTTCGCCTCTCTATCGAGAAGCCTCTCAGGCGAAGTCCCGCCCATCTACTTCCGACCCTTGGGACCTTATTTCGGAAAAATTATGTATTGAAGTCAATGGGGAGAGAAAGATTATCTTTCAATCCCGTTTGAATTGTGCCACCAATTACAAATATGATGTTTGTCAATCTTAAAAAAATATTTCCATTTAAAAAAAGTCACAGTTTGTCATAAAACTGTTGAAATATAAGACTATAGAGGTTTCTCAATACTCAAATTTCCCCTCCTCGACTCCTCGGTCCTCCGGTAGTGACCCGGAAATGAATTTCAGCGCACCATGTTGAAGGACATCTCATTTCTCTAAATGCACTTCGAGGACCGAGCATCGAGGAGGCTCTCTGGAGGAGCTCTAACCGAGGAGACACTGATGCATCCTCCACGGCTCCTCCATGGATGCATTTCCGGGAACGGTGGAGGCGTGACGCACGGCCGGACTTATCTCAGCCAATGACAGCTCTGCATGCATCCCTTGGATATTATATTAGTAACTGCTTTCATCGCAACACGATGTTTACAGTGAGAACAGCTGTGAGGTCCGTGCAGAAAGCAGAGCAGTGTGTAAAATATATATCACTCAGTATAACAGGCCTACATTACTTTCTGTATTTGCTGTAGTTTAGTAGATATCTACAAACAAAGAGTCGATATTTTTCTAAGACCATTTAGTGCTTCACATAATAAAATACACAACGGCTGTAGCCTGATTATGCTATGGAGCAGTAGGTGTGTGTGGTACAGTGTGTAGGTGTGTGTTGTACAGTGCGTAGATGCGGCGGACAGACGGGTCTCAGTTGGTTTGGTGTCCTATGCTTACTTTTAATACTTGTACAACTTTTGGCCCGTAATTTCAATTCCCCATTTCAGCGGGGGGGGGGGGGGGGGGGGGGATATATCCAGTCTCTGATTGTGTTACGTTATTATGAGAGTGCTCTCATACTTGTTTGATTCTGAAATTGTATATATTTATATACATATATGTTATATGTCCGCATCTGTAGCCTGTTATTGTCGCATTATACCGCACTGTGAATGAATTAAAAGTAAATATATAAGTCATCATGAACACATCTGTCCATCAGACAAGTGAGAAATGAATTTAACTTATGTTAGACAGCTATATGCCATACATTTTTGCACACATTCACAGTAAATATGTATTCAGTATGATAGCTGTCTAACAGAAGTTAAATCCATTTCTCACTTATTCTGACAATGTACTTAACCCCAAATAAAAGAACCCAATAAAAAGAGTTGTTAACTAATAGTGAAGTCACGTTGTAATAACAATAACTCATCCCTCTCGAGTTTTCTTTTTGAGCTTTGCCAAAAGCCACTGTGTTAAGTGTCCTTCTTGGGTTGCCGTCAAATATGGCGGACCATCTCACACATGCGCACTGCAGATCGGGCAGAGCTGCAGATCGGGTAGACGACATCTTCACTCCATCACACATCCGGGTCCTCAGTGTCATATGACCAGTGCTGTCATTTAAGTAATTCAGCTGCAGCTAAAAAAGCACATCGACCAACGTTAGCTTTCTGAGGTTTCCTGTTCTTTATCCAACGATGGCAACATTGGTGGCAAACAGAGCGATGGACATCAACGGCTTGTCAGCAGCTGCAAGGACACACACCCAGGCTGTGACGAGAAATTACATCTCCCAACCTCGGCTAAGTATGTTACGTTAGCAGGCTGCAGCTGTAGGTAGCAAGGTTGTTGTGCTGCATTCAAAGACAGGGGAACGACGAGGAATGTAAACTCCTCAGTATACTCAGTGTATCTCAAGCGTTTATTTGTAAACTACACCAACAAACCTAATTCCTTTGACATTTTGCATGCAAATATTTTAGCTTACATTCAGGACAGTAATGGGTTGTTATTAGGGTCCTGGAAAAGGGAAATAGTAGTTGGATGACCCAATTGTATTTCAATGAATTCCTGAATTGTAAATCTTGGAATAATCTGTTTCCAGAAATAAAACCGTTTAATTTCAGTCACGGGACTGTTGGTTTCGATATGTAGCCTAAATATGAACTTGGTGTAATAATGATGAAGATGATGCTTTTTCATTGAAGACTGTGTATTCCCAGTAAACTTGAATGCAGCATATGTTGGTTAGCTATAAATTGTGGATCACGACTGTAAACAAGCTAATGTTTGCTATTTTTACGATGGCAATTCAATCCGTATTGATGTTGCTTATAGTAGTATAGCCGATTTCACAATTAGCTATACATGCCGTTTTTCTTTTCTATGTACATGTACGTCAGTCAGTCGTGTGAAATGGCAAACCAGCTTAGCTAGCATGCTAGCTGTAGAGTGGCTAGTCATGCGCAGAGTCTTCGTTAACCAATTTCGCACACTTAAAACTGTGCTCATTTATTTTTACCAAGCATAGTATGATTTTAAAATCGTACGTTACAACATAACGGGAAAATCCCATTATTGTCACTAGTGATTACTGCGTACAAGCTCAGCGTTTCTACAACCCGATTCCGCTAACGTTAGCTTAATGTCAATACAGTGACTACACAGGATTGGCAAACACTGCAGACAGTCAGCTGACTGATGGTAGCCACAAGAATAAATGAGTGTTTTAATCTATTGACTTGTTATTGAAACATGTAGTGCAAGCTAAACTGCCTTACTGTTACTGCGTGGTGCTATAACAATTCATTTTTAACATTTGTTTAGATGTGTTAAGAGCAGACTGATGACAGATAGGATGATCTGTCATGTGACATGAGCACATGAGCGTGCAGCCTGCAGTGTCGTTGACGCAACAAAACCTTCAGTTTCGGGCCTGATGGAAAGAAAATGCTTTTTTATTCATTATATATACAGTTGTTGAAAAGGTTTAGTAAAGCTCACATATTGAATAATAAAGCAACACAAATTAAACCACACACCTATTGGTTTACTGTACAGTGACCCATAGTTGAATATTTGGAAGATTGAGTCAAATATTTATCCATGGGACATTGTAGCCATCTTTTGAGGATAGCATCAGGGTTGGGAGGGTTACTTTGTAAATGTAATCAGTTACTGATTACATGGCTCTGAAAGTAATCTGGTTACAGTTACGTGTCTTAAAAAAACGTAATCAGATTACTTTTGGATTACTTTCTTTTTCCATCACAGATGGTATGTTTTGGTGAACAGGAGACACAAAAAGCAAAAGGAAACTGAACGTGTTTTTACCGTTTTTAATGGCGTGTCAAGAGCACAACTGAAACAACACATCTGAAACGATGTAACAACATAATACACTTTTTGGGGATGCAGCTTGGGATGTGAGGAGTGAAGGACACGGCTTAGAACGGGCGTGTCGCCTTCTGTCTTGCCAGTGTTGGCAGGACATGAATTAAAATGTCGAACTCGGACTTCATTTTAAGGACATTTCGGCCAGGGGTGTAGAGCTATATTTGTTTAAGCACCGGATTGGCAAAACAGGAGAGTCTGTGCACCAGTCTGCCTTGATCTATGAATTCATATCCGTGACTTTCACAGTATCTGCTGCCCACAGCTGTTTTATAGAAGGAACACCTCCTTCACTTCATGACATCTCTGCAGCGCCAGGAGGCAGCGGGAGGGTTAACTCAGCCTCTGAGAAGACCAGCGCGCCGCGCACCGCCTTTCACGCACCGCCTTTCACGCACCGCCTTCACTGTGTATACCTTCAGAAATAATCATTAGTAAGGCTAAAGAGCGACCGCAGGCTGATGTGTTTTAACCACACACACCTATACACACACACGATTTAAACGCAGACTTTTGTTCCTCCATGTTTCGTTGTTATTGTTTCACTGAGCGAGCGGACCCGCGATTTTTTTCAAACGCTTTTTTGGTCCATCTGCGGCGGCTCTGATGATTCGAATAGGCTGTACTGAATATTACATGTTGAGAGGAAATCTTTCCACCAATAATTCCAATAAGTAATCCAAAATATATTCACTTCAGGTTTACGAAAGTAACTGTAATCAGATTACTCGTTTTTCAAATGTAACGCGAGCTGAATACAGTTACTTGATTTTTGTATTCTGATTACGTAACGCCGTTACATGTATTCCGTTACAACCCAACCCTGGATAGCATCAATAGCAATGGCCCGGAGTAATCTGCGGCCGCGAGCTGTTACTTATGTGCCATCATGGTGTTATTTTTTTTATATATTATAATGAAGCGGTGAAGCCCAAAATGGCTTCACCGGACTGGCAGTATTTGAAGGTGTCCGAAAAAGGGGGGTGCTGAGGGCGCTGCAGCACCCCCTAGCGGCAGGCAGGGGGTGCGGAGCTCCCTGTCTGAATTATTATTTGACGGTTATTGCTGCTCCCGCTGTGCATAATCTGTGTAATATGTAGCCAATAAATTCCACATTGTTGGTAAAATAATATTTTGGCCTGCCCCGAATGTTGTTTCTGTAGCACCGGACAATTCTACCTCCATAATATAATACATTAAACGTGCTTTACGTGAACCTCATCAAGACACTAGAGAGGACGATAGAACTGTAATTTCCCGTGTTCAGTGAATGCAACAGAGGCAAGACACCAGACCAATCAGAGAGTTGCATGGAAATAAAAGTGTGTGTGTGTGTACATTTCGGTACGTACCTCGGTTTTTAGGTCACGGTTCGGTACGTTTTCGGTACAGCAGAAAAAATTATCACATAACATATTTTTTTTTAATTATTATTAAACTGTGAATAATGTATTCACTCAAATAAATGCAAAATAAACATTAAGGTGCAGCATTTCGATTAACTGAAATAATCTGTATTTGAACTTTACTGTACTAGTACTCACAAAATATAAACTATTAGTTTTGGGTTTTTAATTATTATTAAACTATGAATATTCACTCAAATAAATATAAAATATAATAAAATAAACATTAAGGTGCAGCTTTTCGATGAACTGAAATAATCTGTATCTGAACTGTACTGTACTAGTACCTAAGCAGCCAGCTTGACATTATGACTTGCTTGTCATTGTATTTTCATGTTTTTTTAAAGAAAAATGTACTTGTCCACATTGCTTGCCGAAAGGGCAGATCAGCTGGCACTAGCAATGTCTCCTGCTGTGGAGAACACCCTCGCTAGGGACAGAGGTAGTAGCAGATACAGCCAGGTAGCGCTTTGCTAACATGGCAACATAAGGATATTTGCCGTTTGTAATAGTTTTGGCTCGGTTTGAACTTTTTGCGAGTGGTGGAGGCTTAAATGCTAGCGGGAGTTGGGTTTGCACTTCAGTCTTTTGCTACCGGTGATATTCACGTTCGGGTGATGCCTTTTCAAATGAGTGTGCAACTTTGATGTATTGCCAGTCGCGTAACCAATGTTAGTTGAACAATGCCGACAAACAGCTTTGGTTCGGTCCACCTGTCTTTGTCCGTCATCCTTGTACGTAACTGCGAAACCAAAATGTTCCCAAACCGGAGACTTCAATGATGCTGGAGGGTTTTCGAGCTCAACTTTATCTGCGTTCGCCATTTCGACAGTTCCTCAAATTACCGACTACATTTGAACGCATCCCTCTGACCAGCTCGTCCAATGAAATGACTTGCTCGCTCTATGACGCGTTGAACACAATGGGAGCAAATTACTCTGAATGCTGCGACGCAGCACCTGAGATTACTTCCAAGAAGTTGTTCACGTTCTAAATTTTTTACGTTTAACGTTATATTCATTCAGTACACTTCGGTACACACGTGTACCGAACCGAAGGACCCGTACCGAATAATTTCGGTACGGGTACGTGTACCGTTACACCCCTAGTGTGTGTGTGTGTGTGTGTGTGAGACTAACGGACATACGGAGCTGTTGGTTCCACAACAAGCTGGAGGAGAGCTCTCCTCTCAGGCTGCGGCCACACGAGGACAAATTCGGTCGTTTGCGTTCCTGTTTAGTGTCATATAGACCGTTCGGCCACACGAGGACGACCGAATACGGCACTAAACGACTGAGGAAACGACAACGGGTCCCAAGGTGGATAGAAATGCATATGCAACTCTCTGGGGGGTCAAACGGCTCCGTGTGTACGCCCTATCCGAACATTTTCAGATCACTGATAGTGATTGCGCAATAGCCCCGCCTCTTCTGCTCACCTCCGCTTACCCCGCGCCATTGCTGAAGTGTTTCGCCACCAACAACAACAACAACAATGGCGGATCGCAGAGTTGCTATCGTGCTCCGGACGCTATTGACCATGCTACAGTTGTTTGTGCAACATCTACAGCAATAATGATGAGGCAATAGCCCCGCCTCTGCTGCTCACCCCCGCGTCAAAGTAAACTGCACCCTGAATTCAGATTATTTATCTTTCTCTCGATATGGACCTAAACGCGAGTGAAGTGTAATCTGACAGGACGGAGACACGCAGCTCTGCTCACCTGCAGCTCCTCCCGCTGCAGCAACACACACTTCAGTCAGCTCATCACCCTTAGCTATTTTAATTACCTCTCAAACTACCTAAGCTAGTTATAAATATGTTTACTGTCGGCCGTGCCACTCACTGGATCAGCTGCTGCATGAGACAGACACTGACGCTGTCCGAAGAGAGGGAGGGAAAAGAGAGGCTCCGTGTATTTTATTATTATATAATATATAGTCGTTATTCATTTGTTTTAAAGCTCAATAAATAACAAAGAAGACCTTTGACCTGCACTTTTATAATTGTGTCCGGAAGATTTAATACACGTTGACTGGCGAAAAACTCTGCCCGGTTCCCTCGGCCCCCACCGCGGAGAATAAACAGAAGGGCAACCATGACAACCATGCTTCTTCGCTGCTTTTGTGGAGGAAGTTACAGAGAGAGATTCCGCTCATTCCTCCCGTGTTATTATCCAAAGTTAATGTAAACTTGAATAATGTACTTCATTTGAATGTAATAATTATGTTGGTTGTTGTTTGTGGAAGCGTCAGTGAATGAGCTGAGTTTTAAACATCACTTCAAATGGAAGATCTGGGATCGGCGATTGCTATCGGCCGATACTGATTCCGGCGATCGGCCCCAAAATTGGCGATCGGAGCATCCTTAGTACTAGAGTAAAAGTAGAAGTACTCGGATCTTGTACTTGAGTAAAAGTAGAAGTACGCGGATCTTGTACTTGAGTAAAAGTAGAAGTACGCGGATCTTGTACTTGAGTAAAAGTAGAAGTACGCGGATCTTGTACTTGAGTAAAAGTAGAAGTACGCGGATCTTGTACTTGAGTAAAAGTAGAAGTACTCAGATCTTGTACTTGAGTAGAAGTACTCCGATCTTGTACTAGAGTAGAAATGCCAGAGTGTAGGAAAAATCCTGCAATCAAAATGTTATTCAAGTAAAAGTAGAAAGTATGATCATCAAAATATAGTTGAAGTAGCGACAGTAAAAGTAGTCGTTGTGCAGATTGGTCCATTTCAGAATAATATATATGATGTTTTATAATGATTGATCATGAAAGTGTTCTCGGAGCTGGTGAAGGTGCAGCTCGTAGTGATGGGAGTTACGGCTCTTTGAAGGGAGCCGGATCTTATGGCTCCGTTTCCTTTCCGAGAGCCGTTCAAAAGAGCCGTTTTTTTTTGCTCTGTGAGCCTGATGTTGAGCCTCTGACTTTAATTATGCTGTTGAGCACGGCTCAAGTCATGAAGTCAGCAAGGTGATGTTTTTTCCTTTTGTGTATGTGTCAGACAGCCAAGCATGGACTGAATGCGTCTTGGCAAACTAGAAGGAAATGACCTAATGGAGCTGGGTCCATCTGGAAAATACCTGATGTTTCATGGATGTGACCGGCGCACACTTGCAGTCGTCTCGCTCAGTGACGCCTGTAGAGGCACAACTACATACCTGTAACATGTCATTATTAGTAGGGATGCACGGTATTGGTTTTTTGATACCGATACCAATAACTTCCTGCTTCTCAAGACCGATAACCGATAATAATATTATATATATATATATATATATATATATATATATATATATATATATATATATATATATATATATATATATATATTAAATGTACCTGTAGTACACCTGGTGCACACCTGGTGGTAAAAAAGAGACTAGTAGTGAGCAAAGGACATGAGCATTACTACTATGAACAAAACAAAGCCAAGAACAGTTCTGACTCTTCAAAGTGACCATATTTATTTTCCCAAATAAAGTTCTTGCCTTTTTCAAAAGCCTCGTCGATAGGTAAAAGCCCCGGTGCCTTTGCAGCTGGCTTTGGATTTGCCGCTAGTTTAGCAGCGCAGGCGTCTTCGTACGCTGTTAACACACCATCGTAGCCATGGCGATGTTTCAGGTGACTGATCAGGTTGGAAGTATTGTAGCTCGTTGCCTTTTCCCTCCTCGTGGAACTTCTGCATTACATTTGTTACAAATAGCAAGCGAACTTTCCAACTCTGAAACTTTGAAATAATCCCATACCACTGACGACATGTTTGTTTACTGTCCTGGCTTCACGGCCGCACACCATTTACGTCACAGCCAGGCATGAGTTAGGGAGCGCTGGATTTGTGAAGAACTCCCCTCTTCCTAAACCACTAATTCCACAGTACTGGCAAAACGGGAGGAGCCGAGAGAAAAACAAGCGCCCCTCATCCCAATCCACCCACACCGCAGGATCTCTTTCTTTTTTTTTAACCAAAAAATATATTTTATATTATCGGGGCTGTTAATACTTGTATCGGGTTTATCGGGATGACGTCATAATTCCTAATATCGGACCGATAAATATCGGGCCGATAATTATCGTGCACCACTAATTATTAGCCAAGATAGTGCGCCATGCTTGTGTAAAACATGGTGGATGAGAGCAAATTGAAATATTTGTTCTGCATCCTATTGGCTTTTTACTCTTGAAGGTTTTATTGCACTTGAAGAAGAGGGGAGCCCACTCCAGTGATCTGCATGTGTGTCCGATACAGCAGGAGGACTGAGAGACATTTCAGAGAAACAGTGTATGGTTCAGATAAGATGAGGCACAATGTTCCCGTCAAGAAGAGGGACACTTGTGTTTCTTTTGACTGCAGATAATACACATCAGTAGGTTTTACTACTCTTAATCAGTTGACAGTGAATCATTGAATTACAGCATACTATTTAGGACTGTTGTAACTTGAGAATGTTTTTTGTTCCTGTTGTAACTTCCCCATTTGTATTCTTTTAAATCCCTTTGTGTGCCCAACCATATGAAGAGACACACATTAAATAGATGTTTACTTGTGCAACCATTTTCAAATAAATCATACATTTTCAAGTGAATGTATTGAAATAACTTGGTACACACACATTACAGTAAAACAAGTGACCTTTTACAGAATGGCTCAACTTGTGTCTCCTCGCTTCCTACTTCCTCCGTCTTAGATGAGAAGAATCCAACTAGAGCTACTTTCTGATGATCCTCGCTCATTTAATCCAGTTAGCTCCTTGACTCTGAAGCAGAGCATGGTGAGGAGGAGGAGGAGGGTAATAGTTTAAATGTGTTTATCCTTGCTGAATAATAAATACCGAAAATGTGATTGTTTGCCCCGACTCCAGGAATGTTGTGTTATTAGAGTGGTAATGCCGTTTTCCATCATTGGGGTTTATATGGCAGTGATTACATCCAGCTATGTTGCTTTTAGTGATGGTCCAATTGGTCAACACTATAATTAAGGTTTATAAAGAGGGCCTGCCAGCTAAGTAAACCTTTAGTTATTTTTCCTAAAGCTATCGTGCTGGATTTACTGAATTAAGCATTGTCATTATTAAAGTAATATCTCGGGATATAATATATCTTCATGATTGCTTCAATTGAGTTTGAATGTCTCAGATGAAAGGCCTGAAAGGCAGCTCCAATTGATAAATACCCTCCCTGTTAAGTGAACGCTCCTTCTGACGTCAGGGTGTAGTCGAGGTGAAAGCTACCTGTCCTTGAGTTGTAGTGTAGGAAACCAAAGACATGTTGTTCAGTATAGCCATAAAACAGTCTGTAAGATCACAATGTGGATATGGGTTTTCACTAGCTTATTGACTTGACAGAGCTCTAAGAGAGGCAGCTATTGAAAAGCCACTCTGAAAGCAAGAAAATAAACAAATAAAGAGATTTCTCATCAGACCAAGTATTTTCTTTAAAGAGGCCTTTGTCTCTCTCATGTCAAAGGCTATTAGCCCACGGAATGGCTGGTCTTTGTTTTAGTAGTGCATTCTGTCATGTAGTGCTATGAAAAGACATGGAGCACGGCACTATACTTCTTTGTGAAGATTTAATTAATGGTAATAATGTAGTCACGATAAACAAATGTCTCATCTGTCTTCTTGAAAGTAATTTCTATAAAATCAATGTTATTTTTGTAACCGTTCTATAATCCACATTCTAATTAGGCTTAAGCAGCTAGCTTGTCAGTAGAAAAGAAGAACATTAAAATGTATGCGAAGGATTTGACACCATTTCAGTCTGTTGCATGAACACAAACCAACCCACTGTTGTTTTGCTGACCACTCATCATTCATTTCCTGTCATGCTTCTGCTTAAGAATGGGAGGGTAATTTAGGGAAGAAAGAGCGCATTTAATAAAAAACATTTTTACAACATGATAAACATGAGCCATCATATGCTGATAGGCCACCCGACTATTTCTGTAAGCTGACTTACAACACACTGTAGGGCTGTACCCATCTCATCTACCCCTTTCTACTTTTTTTGTGACAATGTGTCTATTACAGTTTTTCATGCTTTTGAGTTTTCTGGTACAAAATGACGTCTCTGTTCTTAATTCCAACTACAAACCTCTTGTGGTAGTCTTTCTCTGCCGTAAACACATTCCACTGCTTCAGAGGCACATACAGAAAGTGTTGATCTACAGCAGCGGTGCCCAACCAGTCGATCGCGAGATGTGTCTAACGATAAAACAGAATGTTGTTCTATTTTTAATGTCCTGTAACATAATCTTCCTGTGCCAGAATAATGCACTTGAACGCATCAAAGCTTTGTGATTGGCCGTGGCTGGTGGGCAGTGGGCACTATTTCGCTGACGTTGCCCGTGGCAACAGGAGTGACAGTCCGCACACACACAAGACCGCAATTATGGCAGAAGCAAAAAAGCCCAAAATATATAACTTTCACTCCGAGTGGGAGGATGATTATTTTTGTATGTATTCCAATTCAAAGTCCATCTGTCTCATCTGCAATGCGAGCGTGGCTTTATCGAAGAAGGGTAATTTAGGAGCGGCATTTCAAAACAGTGCACAAACGCTACGAGACGGAATTCCCTCCTAATTCTGCCCTATGCTCCAAAAGGGGAGGGGCCTGAGAGGACAGCTAAATGCACAGCAGTCCATTTTCACCAGGCCCAACAACAAGAGCAAGGCTGCTCCAGAGCATCTTATGGTGTCAGTCACGTTCTTGAGAAACACATGAAGTCTTTCAAAGACGGCGAAGTTGTGAAAGAAGCATTCCTGGAGGCTGCCGATGCGTAATAAAAATAACAGAAGCATTTCAACAGGTTTTTTATATAATAAAAAACTCAAGTTAGATACCGTTATTAATCAGCTGTAAGTTTTAATTAGTTTGAACTTATTCATTATAATTATTGTACTAAATGGTATAAGAATGCAAACTTAAATTGATTAGTCTATTATCAATTCAGGTTAAGAAGCTAGTGTTGCTTGCATCCTATTTTAAAAAAGGCATTTCTTTTTATAATCTACTAAAATGCAACAAAAAAAGGGTTTGATTCTATTAATGTTGTCTCTTTTATTGCACGTTGGCAGCAGATTCCTGAGTAGCTTCAGATCTGAGTTGTCTTATTAGTAAGCCTCATTTATACTTTTGTAGCAACACTATTTTTATATAATGGCAAAGAAAGGGTTCAGAGTCTTTTCTTTGTCCCCGTGTCATATGTGGCAGCACTTCAATGTTTCTTAAACATTACCCACTGTAGTGACGTGTGAATAAACTCCAACTCTGTATCAACAACACTGTTGTGTGACTTCAGTTAGATACTTGTATGTGTGTAGATTAGAAAGAGGTAAGATAAAGGATCTGCAGTATTTTATGAAGTATTAATCGTACAAAGGTCAGTTTTATACAAGTAGAAGTGTGTATTTACCTGGTAGTAGGCTGTCAGTAATGGCTACGCCTCTCTATTTGGACTGGTAGATCTCGGCAGACTGGCAACTTCAAAAGTAGCTCTCGGTTAAAAAACGGTTGGGCACCTACATCACCATTAGATTAGAAAAATAGTTGATTAGCTTAGCCCCATGACTTTTATCTATGTGTTTGGGCTACTTTATATATTTGTGTGACTACATTTTTTACAATTTTTTGTAAGATGTTTGCTCTCAGCCTGAATGAGCTTCACCGCTCAGTCTGACAGCTGTAGTTCAGGGAGGACAGTCAGTGTGTGGCGATAGAAATGCAACAACTAACGGCAGCAACATCCAGTGTTGGCCTGGCTGATCTGCTCCAACAAATGTGCTTATCAGTCTTTGTCATTATAGTTGTCTGTCTGGAAGACGAGGCCAAAAACAAACGTCTCCTCAAATATCAACAGTGACATCAGTCACCGGCACTTCTCTGATGAGTTGGGAAATGCCCAACTCTAAGCGCTCAGAGCGGTGGCACAAAAACTTGAGTGCAACAAAAACAAAAACACTGGAGTGGCGAAGTCTTTTTTTTTGTCACTTTTTTTTGTGTGAAACTATCAATGAACTACATCTCTTGCACAACAACACACGTCACCAAGGTGGCAGTCACTACTGTCTTGTCAAAAAAGGAATTGACTCCCCTCACTATCAACATGTCCAGAAGAATGTCATGCAAAGCTGCCTGCCTGCCTTCCTTTGATTCTCTCTGAACTGTCTGGTCTTTTTAATGTTTAATGTCAACCATTTGTGCAGATAGCATGAAGTAGAAAAGATCGCCAATGTAGCATTAGTGTTAGCATTTCGCCTCTGGGCTTAAATTATGTATTGTAGAATGATCACACCGTTGTGACAGTACTCTGCTAATGTCCTGCAGGTCACCCTTGAAAAAGATATTTTGATCTCAAGGGGCTTTCACCTGGTTAAATAAAGGCTACACACAAACAAAAGGGTTCACGAAATATGACTCTTACTGTTTAAGATTTTCGGTTACTTAATGTTACTTCATGTTAAGGCTAATAAAAATGACAAGGCTAAGCCGGCTGTAATGCTAACTAACGTGCTAGCTACTAGCTAGGTAGCTAACTTGATCCAGCCACTCCTGGTCCTTTCATCAAACGGGAAGCGAAGAAACGAGCAAGACCCATTGCTGGTATGATAACAACCTGGTACTAAGCACACAGGCATCTTGTTAAAGTTATCTTATCGTAGCCATCTCTATTTTAGTGGAGGAAAACAATTGTGACATCAGTTATGACATCACTTACGCGACTCTGGGATTTGTAGTCTTTCTAGTTGCGTATTTTTCATAGTCTTATATTTCAAAAGTTTTACGACAAACTGACTTTTTTTGACACGGAAATGATTGTTTAAGATTGACAAACATAATATGGGTAATTAATGGCACAATTCAAACGGGATCGAAAGATACGTTTTTCTCTCTCCATTGACTCCAATACATAATTTTTCCGAAATAATGTCCCATGGACCGGTAGTGCCACTCTATTAGAATAATGTTCTAGTTTGATTTTTAAATCCTATGCCGACATTACCAAAGAGCCAGAGTTATGACCTGTACCACAACAGTGTGTACTGTCTTTGTGTCTGTAGACCTATCTTGTCATCTGACCATTTTTGCACAAAAATGTATTCTGTAAGCAACAAAGCCCCCCCCCCTTCCTACCTTTTTAAATACCGGCACACTGTGAACGGGGCTCTAACGCTCATTGTAATACACCTCCTGCTCCAGGTTACAATGTGAAGCTAGTGCCAGTGATTACAGTAGTTTGAAGTATTGATACTAAATCAAAAAATGTTTCATTATAAAGATGGTTATGTTTTAAAACGTAATGGTTGTGCAAACAATGCCTATAACTTTGAAGAGATATAATATCTGTTTAGTGAGCACAGTACGTGGACATATGCCTCCACCACTGCAAATGGCTGTAAACTGTGTCTTTATCAAAGCATGTGCATCCAACTATTGTACCCTCAGCACTCCGCCACCTTTGTAATGAAGCTGTAGTGTTAACCAGCTGCCTTCCTGTATAGACGGCTTTGTTCCTCTACTATACTGCTCGCCTGCAAGAAGTCCATGCAGACAAGAGGCCCTGCTCTGCTCCCATATTTGAACATTTCCTCACAATCAGAGCCGTGAGGTACGGAGTCCTCTTTATGTGGAGTACATGTATGGAGTTTAAAGAAATGGTTGGCGATTGGTTAACAGAACTTGATATTAAATTCCAAACACAATCCCCTGACATATGGTGCTGTTGTATAACAAAGGAAACACTATATAGACTATAGAAGAAGGATGAGAAGCAGGAAACTCATGCTGACCACCAAAGTGGGCATTATGCTACATCAGGGGTCTCCAACCTTTTTTAGGATGAGAGCTACTTTCAAAAAATAAAATAAATCATGAGCTACTTTTACTCCTCTTTTTTTTGTTTTTTGCAGTGTATATATTTAGCACATTATTATATGCTGACCTTTAACCTTTGTGCTGTTTGGGTCTGTGGGACCCGTTTTCAGTGTTTACTAAAATAACATGTATTCAATTTAATTATTTTAACCTGCTTTATTTGGGGGAGGACCTCCCATCCTCTAGGGGGATCCTCACCTCCTCTAGGGGGGTCCGGGGGCATGAAACCCCCGGGAAGATGTGTTTTTAAATGTTGAAGTGAAATGCATCAATCTGGTGCACTTTGAGCACAACATGAATTTATGGATACAGCTCTCAACACTCAGATGAAAGGGAGCTGTTTACTTTTCAATAATCCAAACATCTTTAGAATATGATCACAACCAATAACAAATAATTTATACTTGTTTATTCTTATGTTACCTAGTTAGCATTCTTTCTTTTTATTTATGCATATTTTACTAATCTCTCCCCTTTTTAAACAGTTTTTAGTTTTTTTTACTGTCCACAGTGATTCTCAAACTTTGTTCAATAATGCACCCCCTTTGAAAAAAAAATGCAGCCAAGTACCCCTGATCAGCGCAACAACTATTTGTTAGGGAAGAAAAGCCTATATAAAGAGGTACAGCGCTGCACCATCAGTGTCTGATTTATTAAAACAACAACCTTGTAACTGAGAAACACTTAAATGCTACATTTCAAATGTTTACAATCCATCACTAAATTCATGGCCAACCAATTTTAACATCATGCAATAACACTGAGACGACATTATTGCATTGAACTGATCTTTTTAATAAGTTGTACTTACAATTTAGTGAGAAACATGGGCTTTGTCATTCTGACAAGGAGGCAACCTGCAGTTATTACACTTCGTGTTTTGAAATATGTGTAACTCTAGTCTATTAATATAAAACCCACACTGCTCAAACTTTGTTACTTTTCCTAAAATTGGTATATTTATCTGGTTTTTTTCATTAACATAAAATAAATCTCACCTTCCCCCTGCAGTACTCCAACGTACCCCTAGGGGTCCGCCTACCCCCATTTGAGAACCACTGCTATAGTACACATTGGAATGATTTCTTACTTTATCTATATTAAATAGAAAAAGGTGTGCTCTCCCTATCTGTCGCTCTCCCTATCTCTCTCGCTCTCTCTCTGTCTCGCTCGCTTACAGAGGTTGTGTGCTTATCCGTGGCGATGACGGCTTGCGTTAAATAATAAACATATTTGTAAAGTGGGGGGACACAAACGGGATTTCTAAAAGTGGGGGGGGACATGTCCCCAGTGGAGATTACGCCATGCGTGTTTGTGTGCGTCAAGTGCAATAAATAAATATGCAAGTTGCAACACACACGGAGTAAAGCTCTGGCCCTCATGTGCTGTATAGGCTGCACGACTAGGCTGTTCAATGGGGCTGATGTGTAGATTCTGCCAGAAGGAAAGGTCACACTTAGTGGTGGCCGGCCCATAGGGGCACTAGGGACGCCGCCCCACCTCTTCCCACAAACAAAAACAAAAAAATATATATATTTTAAAAAATATTTTTATTTTCAATAAACAAGGTAAATATTATATAATTGGTATCAGTCAAATGTATAATCTACAATAAAATCTCGTTTAAAATGGTGTTACGATGTCTAAAGTTACATGTTTCCTGCCTGGCCTTGCCCATGTGTCATTACCTTTTTATATTTACAGTCTATGGTCATTACCCTCTTTCGTCTGGGCGGTAAGAAAGGAGCCCTCAACCAGTGCAGCAGCCGCCACTAGCAGCTGACTGTTGCTACCTGTAAACTATGATGCCGAAACATAATTTCAGCCAATCAGCGTCGTCAAATCTGATGATCACCGGGCGCCAATGTCAGCGCCCGGTCCAGTCTGTGAGTAGTTTGGACACTAGTGACTCGTATCCGGTGGGGTGACGCAGTACGGCAGTAGTTGATGAGGATGGCTTCATGTGGAGTCTCCGGACCTCGGTCCCTGCCCAATTCCGTTCAAGAGCTAATCTCCAATCCTTTCAAAAGGAGAAGTTTGGGAGATAAACTGTTGCTTAAAGACCTTGGACCGGACCAACCCGATTTGTATATATTGCAGCAAGCTCGTGAAAAAGACAAAACGTATCAACGAGTCTTCTCACGTAGCTGGTACACCAGAAAGGCATGGCTAGCTGCATGCAAACAGGTAAATGCTATCTTTTGTTTCCCATACTTGCTCTTCAAACAGCCGGGGACAGATACGATCTGTTCAGAAACTAGACACAAGTGAAACAAGTACAAACCACAGACTGCCTGTGTCATGGCGAATACAGTCGCTGGTTTATTTATGTCTGTATAGGCCGTTGTTGTGAGTGTGGACGGTCGGAGAATTTACAACGTTAGCTTAGCCAATCTCCATTTAGAAAACATATCGGCACGCTTAAAGCGAGCTCCGCGCTGCAGTGGAAACGCGCCATTAGATCACCAGAAGTCCTAATTTAAGGGGTCATTTCTCCCAAAAAAAATGTTTTACTCACTATATCAACAGCCCCACCACAAATATTTCCCACCAGCCGTCACTGGTCACACTCCTTATGAAGCAGTGAGCTGCCGCTCCACATTGCTTTTCTTCCCGACTGCAACGCTGGTCCCGCAAATCAAGCAAGAACGTGATTGGTCCATATTCATTGTGGGGGGAGGAGGGGTGTTAGATAGATATAGTTGTAGTAAGTAGATGGAGTTCGCTATGGTTGATGTTTCGGTTATGCATAGGGTAGATTATTTTAATTACATTGAGCTATTTTTAGAATATGCCCGGCGGCGACTCACGTTGCCTACCTTGTTGGCTACCCCTTTGCTACATGTGGAGGAAACTTCTGTGTAGCAGCAATGCAGTGGGAGTCACCGACTCATGAAGGAGACACGGTGTTACAAAAAGGTTCGATGAAAAAACTAGGAATTAAATAAGATGGCTAGAGTCAACAAAAAGGTATCCTTAGGTGCTTTTATTAACACCAACGTGCTGAAAAAACACAAAGTAACAAGGATTGTACAGGAAGAAATCAAAACCCTGCTATATACATACAGGTCAAGGACATATAACTGGTACCTCTCTGCTCTACAGCCACAGTCAGACTCCCCTTAAAACACTTGTGGCCAGGGTTTTATACATGTTAAGCCCCTCCCCATAGGATAATCCACTATTTTTATATATATATATATATATATATATATATATATATATCTTTGACCACAGAAGCCCCAAACAATAACATTTTTATACTTGCAAGAAAAGTGCCACCCGCGCCCATGCACTACATGGTATGCTCCAATTGAGCACAGGTGTTCCCACTGATTGAGCCTCTACTTAAGGCTGCTTCTTTCTGTGGCTCTGTTTGGCCTTCACAACCTTGAAGGAGAGGGTAAGCAGGTTACTTGCAAAAAGACTTCCAATACATTAGGTTTGAACAAACAATTATTTGGGTTTTATTTGATCAAATGTGTGTTACCCTCAGTGTGCCTTTTACCATGCCCCTATGCCAACTGTGATGAAGGCTTCTTCTTCACACACGGGATGAGCAGGAGCTTTGATGGCAAACACTGATGGTTTATTTGGAGTTTCGGCCGGAGAGTTGACGAGACAGGTGGTGTGTCACGAGTTGACATAGCGGTTGCCAAACCAATTCTGAAGAACTCTTCTGTAGCTCGAGGTTTTATCTAGTTCGGAGTGTAATAATCAACATTCTTCATCAGCGAGACTAAACATTATGGACCCTGAATCTAACTAGAGCTCTCGTCCATAGAAAAGAATGTGCGCCAGGGAACCTTCGTCCCTGAACAGTAAACTACCTCATGGCGGCTTGTGCTCTGTCATAGACTGGCAACAACAATGCGCCCAAGCTGCCCCTCCTTAAAAGAGATAGCAGCAATACCCAAGGCCGTAGGCCTATGCCATGGGAAAGAGACAGTGAGAGGAGAACATTATGAACTGTGTCAAAGGTTGAATACCTAGGCAAATTATTCCCTAACACTACATATATTGTCTTTTAATTAAATTCTAACAATAACATCTTAGTTCTAATACAATCTGACTGAACTTTTGGAAAAGTGACAGCCTACTTTAGATTTTGTCCCCCACCCGTTACATTTTGCTTTATGAAGGGGTATCTCCTGGCCTGTCCCACAGGGGAGGCTTCAAAGACCAATCACTCGCTTAACATGCATATGGTGAATTTGGAAGAAAGTTGAAACCTTTCCTTCAAATCATGTTATCTGGCCTTGCTTCTTACCCCAGACAATGTTCTGACATTTGTGCTTCATAGTTTGTTTTATTGAACCACTGGAAGTGTCGAGAGCAGTCTGATCCTGACCGGCAGACTTTGCCGGAACGTTTTGGGGCAAGTACAGCTTTGAAAGTGGAATGCTACGCTAAACCTTCAACTGTTGATGAAAAAGTGACCATGACAACTGTAGAATGAATGCAAGGATAAGAAGTCATTTTATCGTGTTGGTGTATTGTCCCTCTGTTGCATGATGTGTGTGTGTCTGTGTGAGGTGCGTGAAGGCTGGTTTTAAGGCAAGCATTCCCATGTCCAGTGGGGCTGTGGGAATCCCTTGAAGTAGACGCTAAGACGTGATTGTCAGGCTGCTCATCACAGCAGCCACTGCTTTGTAGCGCTAATTTATTATCAGAACGATGATGCGCCCCATCTTCATCCCTCCCCTCGAGTTCCCCCCTCTTTCAGCTTGGAAATTGAATTGTGTTGGAATGCTCTGTGCCTCTTTTCTCTGGCACTTGAATGGGCTCTTTAGTATTTCACACCAAGGTGTCCTTCAGGGTGCGAGGTCAGGCTACCAAAACAGCTTCTAGTGGCGGATTAGGACCAATTAACATCTTTGTACACAAAGGGCTCTGGCAGCTGAACAGGCTGCAGGGTGACCCACACTGCCGTTGCATGCCAAGCCAGGGGGCTGCGGCACTTGAGCTGAAGTAGCAAAAGAGGGGTGGAGAAAGTTTTCCAAACCTAATGGGAAATGTTGCTACTCATGGCCGTAGAGCCCATTGAGCTATCGTTATCTTGTGAAATGAGAAAACAAACCACTTTTTTTTTTTTATCATCACAGTTCTACATAAGAGGGCACCGTGGAAATGTTCTTTGATATAACCGTGGGCATATAGGTCCAGGGTTAGATCTTTAATCCTTCTAAAACCACCCATTCAATTTACACACTTCAGACTTTGTGCAAGTAAATACATTTGTCTGTTAAATTTAGGAAACAAAAATACTTGTTGTCTTGAAAGTGATTATTAATAACAATCATGCAGTGTTATCAGTGTCTCAAAATGCAATGTTGGTGGCATTTATAACAAAACACAATGTTGTAAAAAATAATATGGAATTTCTTTAGCAGTTTTTTTTCTAATTGGCACGTTGGTTTTGGAAATCTGTCTCTGCCTTTTTAAACTGCAATTCCTTTTTCTGAATTTGCCAACATATGCACTCATACAATTGTAGTCGCAGTTTGTAATATTTCCTTTCTCGTTGTCTGTGTGCATTTCTCTGAAGTGTCTCTTTATGGTTGTCAAATGTTTGATGATTATGGATTTCTGGATCGGTTCCTGTATAAAAATGTGGCCCAAAATGTCCCTGCATCATTATTATCACCCTTCAGTCGGTTGCCAATAATATATATTTTCTCACAGTTGGTGACAGAAAATGTTATGTTAAAATGTGATGGAACTTCAGAAAAAATAGTTTTGTAAATGGCATCTTTGGTTCTGGTGAGATGTCTTGGACTGAGAAATCTATCATCTGTCTTGTCTGTAAGCACGGGGACAATCGGATAGTCAAAGCATTAAAAAGTTTGTATGGGCTATACATTAGTATGCAATGCAAACGACAAATTACAATTGTATTCTTTATCAAGATGTTTGATTATTTTTGGTTTGTGCAGTGGTGCGGTTGGAATAGTGCAGGAAAGAAACCACAGACGTTATCTATATTTTAGATCCATACTGATAAAAACGGATCAAGTGAGTAAAACTGTATGTATGCTATTGTAACCGAATACAATGTTAGTACAATTATTAAAGCATGTTCTCCTTGAATAACTTGCTTCCTGCAAGGTCTTGTGAAACAAACGGGAACATGTGTATAAGAACTTGAGTCATTCACCAGAACGAGGGCCCTGAGATAAAGGAAGGCTGTTTAGAGTAAACCATTTTATTTTTTACTAGAACATTTGTTTGTGGTGCCCTTGGTTTTTGCACTTGAACCTTTTTTCAATGCGCACTCACTCACTCACTCACTCACTCACTCACTCACTCACTCACTCACTCACTCTGTCTGTCTGGGAAATGGCTGCCATACTGTAGCATTGACAGGTGATTTAGTTGGCCTCTGCCTAAATAGTGGCATAATGCAGGGGTTCCCAACCTTTATTGTGCCAAGGACCGGCACCCACCAGCAGGTAGCAACAGAGGCTAATTGTATGTAACAGCCTGAACAAATACTTGAACAATATGCATCCAAAACATATTAACAACGTTTAAAAAAAGAACCGGTGTCGTTTTTTGTTTTTTCTGAAAAACGGAAAACCACAAACGACATTCAGTTTTTAAACCAAAACGGGAAAACAGATAAATCAACGTTTTGTTTGTATGATTTACGGATAATCCAGTGAATGCTGGGAAAACGAGGAGAAGGCGCTGTGTGTCTGTGTGGTGTGTGTGTGACACTGGCATTTGTTTTCAGAAGATATTATGATGGTGACGTTCGTTCCGGTGCACGTTTGACAGCATTTAGCACTACATCGAGATTAAGATTAAACTAATTTATTTTGGGAACACCTGCATATAGGCTACCTATGGAGTTAGCCAGATGTGTGTAAATTACTGTTCATGGTCATTTGAAAACAAATGCCGGTGTCGGACAGACACGAACACACCGAACACACAGAGCTGAGCAGAGCACGTACACACACACACACACACACACACACACACACACACACACACACACACACACACACACACATCATGCGCCTTGGTGACAGGACATCTCCTTCCTAAAACTAATAAAAGGGGGAGTAATCGGGCAGTTAGAGGTGTGTGTGGTTAACACGTAGCAGCCTGCTGTCACTCTTAAGCTGTTCTGAGGAAGGTAAACACAGCGAAGGCGGTGCGTAAAAAGGCACAGCTCTCGGCGCGCTGGTGCTGCACTTCTCAGAGGCGGAGTATACGTCCCGCTGCCTCCTGGTGCTGCAGCCATATCATGAAGTGAAGGAGGTTTTCCTTCTATAAAACAGCTGCGGGCAGCAGATACCGTGAGAGTCCCGGACATGAATGCATAGATCAAGGCAGACTGGTTTACAGACTCTCCTGTTTTGCCAATCCGGTGCTTAAACAAATAGCTCTACACCGCTGGCCGTCATGTCCTTAAAATGAAGTCCGACTTTGAAATATATCTCAAATAATGTATGCACTACCATTTCCCCACATAAACATAACAGTCTGCAATTAAACAGTTGTCTCCTGTGCGCTCCTCTTCCTACTTGGCGCACCGGTAACTTTCTCGTGCGCACGAGAGGCTGAGACCCTGAGCCGCCGAATCCCTCGGAACATCATAAAAGCCATTTTCAATGGTTTTCTGGTGAAAGATTAACTAGGCTACTGGATGAAATAATGTGCGAAAATTAAACACTTTTTGAAAAAAATATGACAAAATATTTTTATATATTTATAATTCTGCAAATATTACGATAAACTCACAGCTATTTCGCGGCCCGGCAGTAACACGGGCCGCGGACCGGGGGTTGGGAACCCCTGGCATAGTGGATGCACCCTGCTAAGCTTGCTGCTTTATGTTCGTACCAGTCTGCTCTCATTTCCTTACGCCTTTGATATTGGCCCAGAGATTGACGGTTCGCACATAAAGAGGAACACCAGACCATGATGGACAGTCTGGTGGAAACAATGGCGGTCTGCAGATGTACACAAGTATAGTGATGGGGGGGGGGGGTAAATTGGCCTGCATGTCAGCAGAGTGAATGTTGCTGCTCGATTCAGAGAGAAACATGTTCTTCGCTCCTCTTTGTCTCTACCAAGGCTCTTCTGTTATCACTCCAATAATCATTAGAGTTGTCTTTTTGTTCTACACTTAACCACAGAGTGGACCTGTAGCCCTGACATGGTAGCACACTTTCATTATAGAGATCCGATTAGTTGCTCTTTCATATCAGTTCCACTCAACAAGGGCTGCTACAGGTGTGCTGCAGTCTGACAGGTATACGTTCGCTCACTTAGGAGCACACAAGGTTTGTTATGCAATTGCTCAGAGGCATCTGATGGAATTTAAAAACATTGTTTGTGTGGAGTATGGTTTAATATTAGCTGACTTGAGTGTGGCTGAGAACGATTCGGGACCATATTGGGAAAAAAGGAAAAGCAGAGAACGGTTAATGTGGGGTGGAATCGTCATCAAATATATAAAAGCTTCATGATATCGGATTTGTTTGAATCAAAACCCAATATACAAAATAACATTAGTCGATAGCATTATTGTAGAGCAGGGGTGGGGAACCTCGGCCCTCGAGGTAATTTATAAACACACGCAAAAAAGAACATGTCATCACGTGGTATGTCTCATCTAACAGCGGTGTAGTTCTGCCGGAGAGCACCAGAACGCGGCTCCGGCACTACAGAAATTGCAGTACCCATAAGGAGCCGTACACATGCCGCAGTTTTTGCGTGGCTGTGTCTTTAGTTGAAGGCCCAGTGGCGATCTGTCATACTGATCATACAGTCAATAACTTTGTTGTTATTAGCATCTGGTTAGCTAGCTATGCTAACGAATATAACAAGCTTTTTCTACAACCAGTGAGATAAAGGCACATCTTTATATGATCATTATACACTGAACAAAAATATAAACGCAACACTTTTGTTTTTGCTCCCATTTTTCACGAGATGAACTCAAATATCTAAAACATTTTCTATATACACAAAGTAACCATTTCTCTCAAATATTGTTCACAAATCTGAAAAAATCTGTGATAGTGAGCACTTCTCCTTTGCCGAGATAATCCATCCCACCTCACAGGTGTGGCATATCAAGATGCTGATTAGACAGCATGATTATTGCACAGGTGTGCCTTAGGCTGGCCATAATAAAAGGCCACTCTGAAACGTGCAGTTTTGCTTTATTGGGGGGGGTCCGAAAACCAGTCAGTATCTGGTGGTAGGGTTAGGGTAATGTTGTGAATCGAGTGACCTGTGTTCGTCGTCCATTACATACGCCTGCCCATACCATAACCCCACCACCACCATGGGCCACTCGATTCACAACATTACCCTAACCCTAACCCTCACACCAGATACTGCCTGGTTTTCGGAGCCCCCCAGACCCCCCCAATAAAGCAACAATGCACATTTCAGAGTGGCCTTTTATTGTGGCCAGCCTAAGGCACACCTGTGCAATAATCATGCTGTCTAATCAGCATCTTGATATGCCACACCTGTGAGGTGGGATGGATTATCTCGGCAAAGGAGAAGTGCTCACTATCACACATTTTTTCAGATTTGTGAACAATATTTGAGAGAAATGGTTATTTTGTGTAAATAGAAAATGTTTTAGATCTTTGAGTTCATCTCATGAAAAATGGGAGCAAAAACAAAAGTGTTGCGTTTATATTTTTGTTCAGTGTAGTTATAAAAAAATAAGATAATAAAGTAAACGGGTATAAAATACTATATGAAGACAGTAATAAAAAGTTGTTATTAATAAACAAGAATACAGTTTAAAAGGGGAGTGATTTGCAAAATATCCATAAAGAAAAATAAATCTGTTTACAGTTCTGCTTCATATGGATGTTGAGAGATGTTTCCATAGATCTCTTAATGTTGCTCTCAAAGTGCACCAGATTGATGCTTTTAACTTCAACATTTAAAAAAAAAAAAAAAAAAAAAAATTCCCGGGGGAGCATGCCCCCGGACCCCCCTAGAGGAGGTTAGGCCCCCCCCCCCACTTAAATCATGTCCACATGGATAGGAAACTAAATACATTTGCACACATCTTGTGTCCATATCTTTCTGTTTTGGTGGTCATGCCACATGGTAAGATATCTGGATTAAGAGGTTGCTATTTCTTTGCACAGCATGAAAGAAAGGCGAAATGAATCTGTGATTTTAGTATTTTTAAGCAGAGGTCAATAACTTGTATACGGCCCTCGGAGGATATTGTAAAAATGTAAATGGCCCTTGAGAGGAAAAAGGTTCCCCACCCCTGTTGTAGAGGCTAAGCCAACGCTTTAAAGAGCCTGTGACACGGTTTTCCCCCATCATCCAAACCCATCAATTTGAGTACATATTGTCCCCTTGAAAACCGTTACTGAACTGATTTTGGATATTTGTACTTTGATAACCATTAATCTGCCCTTCAATGTTGACCATTTTCTGGATCTTCTCGGGGATTCTTCAAGTCCCGCCAAATGATGGGTGACGTCATTGCGGGCACAGCGCTCCAGCTGCACCGTTCAGGATCCCAGCTTCTGCATGTAAACCTTTATATATATACAGTCAGATGTAAACGCACGACGGCGCACACAGCAGCAAGCTCAGACAGCGATGACAGGTTAATGTTGAACGTGTCTGAGAGCTCATATGAGGCTGAAGGATCGGTTTATGTTGTATCTGTTAGAAGTTTAGGAATTAGGTGCGTCAATATGGGCGATCATATGGTCATGTAGCCAGTGGTGGACTGGGACTAAAAATCATCCCGGGACTCTCGACCGGCCCACTTCGGTACCGCTAGTAAATTGTCAACGGGGGGGAGTGGGGGATGTCAGGGGCGGCGGGTGCTGTAGATAGTAAATGTAAATATGTAAATATGTGTGTCACTGCATCCTGGTAAAATACAAATATAATGTATAATGTCTGTGTCTTTGACATTAGCGCTGCTAGCCACCTGTGCCCTGTGCTACGAAGCCAGTTCAACATACCCTGGATATGTTTGAGTAACAAACAAACTAACAACAACAAACTAACAAACGAGATCTCGCTAAGCGGTCCTACGACGCTGGTTATCAACTCGGTAAATCAAGCCAGGGTTTCTCTCACCAGCTGAGAGCGCGTTCACGTCTAAGACACGCGTGGATCTGACTTTAATTACATTTGTCTCGAGTGTTTCGTCAACATAATGTGTTAAATAATACTTCTGCATCCAGTCTGTGACACTGTGAGTGTTGCAGGGCCAGATGAGGCTGGAGAAGCTGACTCAGATCAGGAAATATATGATATATTATTATATGATCGATGATCTGATTGATGATGTAATATGAATGATAAGTGCGACACGTCGGCGTCTTCTCTGCATACGGCAGTTTAAACTGTATTTCCTTTATCCTGTAATATGACTTGAGAGATGTAAACTCCGCACACTGAGTGGATCTCTTTTCTATAGACGCCGGAGGCGGGCAGCGTCAGGTAAAAGAAGTTATGTAGCCTTCTCAAACCTGAGCCTCACGCGCCGCCTATGGGGGATGTGCTAGTGACTTATCCGACCGGCCCACTTCGGTACCGGCCCATCGGGATTCGTCCCGATGGACAGTCCGCCACTGCACCCAGCCCACGTAAACTGTCAACGGGGGGAGCCTCGCTGCGGGGAAACGGTGGACCTAGTGTCCCGATCGGAGTGGGAATAATAATAATAATCCGTGCATTTTATCCATTAATTTCCCCAACATTGTGGTAAAAAAACCACACGTTTAATCCATGTTGGTGTACTACAACTACAAAAAGCATCGGTTTGTTTTCTCATCAGGAAATGCAGACCGGCTCAAACAAACGATTTTTAATCATCATCCTCACGATCATTTAATCTATCTCATATGTTCGCCGAATTGACATGAAAGCACTAACAAATGTAGTTTCATCCACTTGAGTTTACAACTACAAAAATAATCGATTTGTTTTATATCACATCCTACTGGAGGAAATTCAGTAGCTCTCACTCCCGATTTTTAATCCTAATGTAATCATCATCTTCACCACGATCATTTATGTTTATGTCGCCGAATTGACATGAAAGCACTGACACATATGAATATACTGTAGTCAACTTCATTACAACGTTATTAACGTGCCTAATCTCAGTAATTCACCATTTCTACGCATGACAACACACTTTGTCCGTGTTTGGCTCTCGAAGCGTTCCCGCATTGACGTCACTTCCGGCTTCCCCCAAAACTTCAAAATGAGTCGAAGGAATTTCCCCGCGATGTTCGAAATTATTGATATTTAACGGAACGGTATCGCTTTTTCTTTTTTAAACTGACGGTTCGAGATTACTAGTAGCCCAATATTTCATTGCACAACAGTTGTTGGGATGCTGTCACAGGCTCTTTAAGCCTCTGAGGATCCGCTTGGTGGGTGTAATTGACGCAAACAATTTTGCTGCCGAATAAAGGTCAGAAACAAAGTTTCCAGTTTGAAACAGTCCATTTATTTCAATTTGACTGGTTTCTATTTACTTGCTTCTTTCCATATTGAGCACACGATATTACCGTTTACACAATACCTTTGCTTTGCTTGTAATCCCGTGTGTGTTCTCTGTGTGTTCTCCGTGTGTGGTCAAAAACTGTATGGGCCTTCCGGCGGAACCTCTCACCAACACACATAGGTTCCTACCTTTATACCCACAGTTAATTGGCTCCTACAATTATTTTATTTGAAAAAGAAAGACGACCACGATTTTTGATTTAAAAAAATTAATAAAAACCTTTTACAGAAATAAGACCTAGATATGAGCAGGACATAACACGCTTACACTGGTCAGTGCTCTCGGGGACTAACTCTAACACGGTCTCATCATTCTGCTATGTGAAATGTCAGTGTGTGTGCACAACTAGGGACTAACAAAACACATTTAATAAAGATATAATAAGGAAAATAATGCTTTCAAGTTTACCCTGTACCTCCAATCTCACTGTACAGTGTATCTGGATGTGGCAAATGTACCATTTTAATGTCATTCAAAGAGGAGTAACAACAATTTGCTGTGAATTGTTTTGGATTCTTGCAGGATGTTGAGAAAGCACTTTTCACGAATGTATGAACAACCTATTAAATGATTTCCGATACTGCTAAACTTCCTAATAATGGACCAATCACTGAGCGCTATGCATTTGTTGACAAATGACCTGTACGTCCAGCGATGCGGTGTGCTGGAGCTTTAATCACAAATGGAGTATCAGATTGCTGTTTCATCTGATTGAGGATGAAAGGAATGCACAGCAGCTGAAGTTCAGGTCCATGTGTGATGTGTTTCGTGACATATTTCTGTAAGTGAACGTCGTTTCAGTTATTTTTGCTGCCGTTAGTGTTGGGTAAGGCCACAGGTTATTTCCACTTCCCCTGATCAATAATGACCCTTCAATTAGTCTTCTGTTATTGTGAGGCTCAGAACTAACCACATGTCTGTGTCGTTGATCTTTCCATATGTGAATTTCATGCGTTTGTCCTGACATTTGCCTGCCTTTGACATTTGGTCTGAAAGTGCATGAAGCTGTTTATATCTCACCGTGAAAGGTCAGCTTGTGATTATTAACACGGGCCGGTTGTAACCACGTCTACTTATTCTTAAGTGGATCGTGGCTTTCAGCTGCTCAAAGGCGTGAATAATGTCAGTATTGCCTGCCTTATGTTCCCGTCTTGTGGCCTCTCGAAAAGAATGAATAATGAACTCTGTTGTCTCCTCTCCATCAGCCTACTCCACTGTGTCCGGTGTGAACGGACCGCTGGTGATCCTGGATAATGTGAAGGTGAGGCTTTTATTCAACTTCATATCCTGCTGCGACCCAGCCCATTGAAAATGTCCACTGTAGTGAACATTTTGCGAACATGCATCTCCTTTGACTCTTTTGAGCTACTCCATCAATCCCTGACGGGCTGTACAGAGGACATCCTGGTCTTTCCAGTGATCTGTCATTGGTTAAAATTGCATGTTGGGAAGTTCCTCTTTCTTTTCATCCAAAATGGCTGGCATAAGAAAAACAAAATTGTATAGAAGCAGATTGTTGAATAATTGTTGAATAATTGTAATTGTTACCTTGAAAATCATATATGTTCTTGTTTATTAACATGTGAGGAACTATATAACTTAGTTCTGAAAGAAATTAAATAATTCAAGTTTTCAAATAACAGCCCTTTTATAAATGTCCCTTCTAGTGGACGTCAGGACCGTCTTCATGGACTTTATGACTCAATATTGTTGCAGGAGACGGAACTGAAGCAGACATTTCCTGTACCAGATAGTTGAGGGAGATTCAGATGTTGAGCTCTCAGGTGATGAGGGATGAGGCTTTCACACCTGGGATAGAAGAGGGTCAAGAAGAAGGGGGGAAAGATGCAGGAGGCTCCATGAGCGCACAGATACAGACAGAGAGACAGATAGGGACGAGCTGGAGAGACATGGCCCTCTGTGGGCCAAGAGTAGCACGTATGTCTTATTGTTTTAATTTTAAGTGGAGCGATGACAAATGAGAATTGCCTCAG
Organism: Pseudochaenichthys georgianus; assembly: GCF_902827115.2. Classification (NCBI taxonomy): domain Eukaryota; kingdom Metazoa; phylum Chordata; class Actinopteri; order Perciformes; family Channichthyidae; genus Pseudochaenichthys; species Pseudochaenichthys georgianus. The sequence continues at coordinate 1,669,036 of NC_047517.1, forward strand.
GAATGCAAGCTTTGTTTCTATGAGCAGGTCAAATGGAGACCACATCCATCACACTAGTCAAGATGACCCTACAGCCCGTGCTGACTGGAGTCAGTGAGGTACTTTCCCACTACATCGACTACAAAGTCTTTGAAGATCTGGAACGATTCACCAAAAACCAAGTCATGATTTAGTTTATTACTACTACTGGTCTAAAACGGTTAAAATGTATTAAAGAGGGCCAATGTACTAGTATATAATATATTATCATGATGCATTTGCAGATGTACTCTTGTTTAGTATATTAGGGTAGTTTTCAGGCAGTTGTGGTGCAATACTGTGACTTGGCACATTCCCTGTACATTACGTTACATTTCATTTGGCTGATGCTTTTATCCAAAGCTTCTTCTAATAAGTGCAAAAACCATAGAGATTCAAACACTGAGCAACACGGGAAGTGCACAGATATTCACTGTAAGCTAGTCATACCATTGTAAGTGCTGGTGAATCAGTTACGAGGCGAACTCTGGCAGCGATGCAGTAACAGGCCGATGGGTCCAGTGCACATGCTTTAACCAAGACCCACGTTTCTGCACGAAGCTGCCAGTTCAAACTGCACAGCTCCTTCACTTCAAATTATATTATACTTCAAAAAATAACTTGTCATGTTCTTTTTCTTACTTTTTATTTTGTATATTTATATTTTTTTAAACATCTTATTTTATTATTTAACACCATTTTTTTAAAAATATTGTTTACAATGGTTCTATGTTAATATTTGATGCTTTCTTTTTTACAAATGAATTATTCTTCCAGTGCTTCTGTGTTCTGACTCTGTGCTGATCTCCGGACTAGTTCCCCAGGTACGCTGAAATTGTTCACCTAACGCTGCCGGACGGCACCAAGAGGAGCGGGCAGGTTCTGGAGGTGATCGGGAGCAAGGCCGTGGTCCAGGTGAGGAACACAATCCAGATGTGCTGGCTGGTGTTTGAATGAATCCACAGCTGGAAATAGTCCACATCAAATTCAAACTGAATTATGCGGCTTTCACACCAGCGCTTTTCAGTTTCTAGCTCTGAGCGGGAGCTTTTCTGGTTCAGCTCCGGTTTCCCTTTTCAGCTCCCGCTCTGTGCACACCGCCCACTGGCGCCCCAGAGCTGCCCTTGCTGCGTCATGACGTCACCGTTTACATCGCTGATTTGCCCCCCAACGGCAGCTCACAACAACAACAACAACTGCGTCGGGTCGATGATCGTGTTGCTTTTAATCACACGAAGCCAGAATAAATTGAATAACGACTTCTCCAACCTTATACTTTTCTCCAGAGTGCCGTGGTTCATTGTTTATTAATGTGTTTCTGCAGCATGTACCGACCGCTGCAGTGCTGGCTGCTCTTCCACGGGAGTTTATTCTCCCGTTAGCTCCCGTTAGCTCACACTGCAGCAGCCGCTCTAAAGTATTCACTGTCCGACTCACACAAGCAGCTGATGCATATCCCCAGTTCCCCTTAGCCTAAGGGAATGTGTGTCAGTCTGAATTGACACTGTTTGGTATCACAACGCTGTTATGAAAGTGTCTCTGGTATAAAACGGGTGATGTTGGCATAGCAACCGAAGCTAAACTGACTACTTGCATCCGATAGCTGCAATAATACAAACAACACGTCTGCCTCTCTCCACAATGATCGATAACAGCGAACGGATGGTCAAAGTAAGGTACAAATAAACAGAACCACACGAAGCCTGGTTAGTGTTGCCTGACTTTATAAAGTGTGTTTATAGGCACTACTGCTTGTAGGCAGGCTGACAGTCGACCCATGTTCAGGGGAGGTGGGGTTAGTTTCCTGCACGCCTCGACGAAAGAGAGACGGAAGCGACGTCGCCTCTTAGCTCCAAAGCTCTTGCCTCTGGACCGACAATTTTTTGGAGCTGGAAATGAAGCGGATTCCGGAGATAAGAGCCGGCGCCGCTCCGGTGTGAACAGGAAAACCCGGCGCTTTTCAGGCTCTAGCTCCGAGCCGGAGCTGAAAAGGCGCTGGTGTGAAAGGGGCATTAGTCCTGGGGGAAGGTCCATTGCAACAGTTGCAATACAAACAACAACAACAACAACAATGAGCAACAATGAGCAAATTCTAAATGAATTATATAACAGGGTGCATCACAAAATATAAACAGGCCAGTTTGAGTAATACTGTGTCTTATAGGATTTTTCCACAAGAACATGAATTTGAAACAAATAATGATCAATCATTTCTCAAATTGCCCTTTCGTCTTCATAAGAAAATGGCTGCTGGGCTGTACCTTGCATTACTGCGGGACTACATCAGCCCAGAGAACTCTCGGCTGTCTTAGTGGCTGATGTTAACATTCCTCCAGATACATTGTTATGAAATGCCCTCCTGTTGTTATTAAATGGATCCTTAATCCTTAAAGAGTTGGCCTCAAAGTGACGTTACAAAATGTTGGTGTACACGAATTCAGAGAAACGGCACGTCTGAAAACTGCTCTCAACTTTCACGTCAAGCAACAATCGGCAACAGTGTCTCAGTGCAGGAGGACTGTGTCTGCAGTCGGACTCGATGTGTACAGTACACTAGGTGTGTACTAGGTGTACACTAGGTGTGTACAGTCGGTCAAATGACTCAAGACATCACTAAGTTATTGTTCTGGCTCTACTAAAGTCACTGAATTGTTCAACCTAATCTGAGTACATAAAAAAGGACATCTCATCAAATAATTGGATTTGTCTTCAACTAAAACTTGAAAGGATAGCAATGACACTAAAACTAACTTTGTATGGTGTGTGTGTGTGTGTATATATATATATATATATATATATAGTAAAGTATTTGAGTTGAACAGTTTTGTATCTTAACCGTCCGTTTGCTTGTCCAGGTGTTTGAGGGAACGTCAGGTATCGATGCCAAGAAGACGGCCTGTGAGTTCACGGGTGACATCCTGCGCACCCCCGTGTCAGAGGACATGCTCGGTATGATCAACCTGGTTTCTCTTTGCATATTTAATCCTTATTCAGAAATAACATTCTAAGAATTAAAGTAAATGATGTGATCAGCTGCACAGTACCCTCTCCTTCTTCTGAGATGTGGAGTGTACATTAAAGTGTTACGCTGCAGTTCCCCTCAATGTGCTTATTGTCACTCATGTTTTCATTATACCTGTATCTCTGAGTATTATTGAGCGCTCAGTCAGTGTGAGTATCTCAGTGCAGAACAAGGTTACACGTATTTCAACAGCAGTAGAAAGTAAAGCTGCTTTTGTTTCTGAAGTATCCTTAATCATGTCCATGACATGATGATGACTTGTACTTGTTACTTGTAGACTCGACGAGAGCCATCAGAGCCACTCTGATGTGTTTAGAGTTTGATACAAAGCAGAACAGATCAGATGTGTATGGAAGCGTCATCTCATTCTATCCGTTCTGTCACTATGCCTGAATTCAGCCGTACTGATGAGCCAAATAGGAGTTATTTATCGAATAGAAGACGATCTACTTGGCTCAAAAAGACTCTTCCTCTTTCAGGGCGCGTGTTCAACGGCTCAGGCAAACCCATCGACCGCGGGCCCACCGTCCTGGCTGAGGACTACCTGGACATCATGGGTACGACCCCCCGGCTTCACAGTACTCTGAGCTGGACAGATGTCTTGACGAGAGAGCTGCACCTTCATACAAAAATGAAATAAAAAGAAAATGCTGTTTAAATGAGCAAACTCCCCAGAGAGTATGAAACGGGCACTATGTTCACATATAGATAATAGAATATAGATCTCAGGGACTTCCCATGAGAATAAGGTTACATCCAAATGCCTGACTACTTGTGTTGGTCCACGGCCACATGTGACTAACACTGAATCATGAAAAGTGACAAGTAGGGGATTTGGCTCCACGTTTCCTGCTACATTATTAATCCTGTTTGCTGTTTGCCTAATGTAGACCATTTGATGCAGGCTGCTTTTGTGTAGCAAAAGCTTCAACGTTTTGGAACTTTAAAAAAAACTAAAACTACTTAAACTAAAGAAATATGAATTTGGTAACTGAACTAAAAGTCGGGTATCGTAATCTTCAAACACACATGTGGGACCTTGCTAGCCACAGGGAGCCTGCCAACACTACAGAGTATTATTTGTATATATAACAAAGAGTGGCCACTGTACAGCAATGTGTCTCATAGCATTTGAGTCGTCTTTGGTCTTTATATTAGAGTTTCCTACTTATTAACTTCACAGTTGCTCTACACCTACTCGGATTCTAACTGCCACCTCCAAAGCGTCCTCCCAGGATCCTTCCAACTGTTTTCTTTCAACACAAGTTGCAGTTAACGATTGTTATAAATACTGTATTCATTGAACTGAAGTCTCCTAGTTATGAACAGGATTCCTCAGTGACGGGTGTGATTGATCCGTTTCTGTGTTTCCAGGTCAGCCCATCAACCCTCAGTGCCGCATCTACCCCGAGGAGATGATCCAGACGGGCATCTCAGCCATCGATGGCATGAACAGCATCGCCCGAGGACAGAAGATCCCCATCTTCTCTGCTGCTGGGCTGCCCCACAACGAGGTGAGAGCACAGCTTCAGGATCACACGCCTCGTTACCCGCTTCCTGGGAATCTTTTCTGCATGACTTGAAGTACTCTCAGAAGTACAGCAGTGCAGCTTTTCATTTAATACGTCATTTGTCCATTCATGTATTAGGTTCAAATTACAAATGTATGTTTTTACATAGAGTATAAATATAACAAGAAAAACTAAATCCCCATCAAATGCCTTTTTTAATAAAAGCACATCTTTTTTAGGTAATGTAAAAAAATACATATAATACAAGTAATACATATATAATATTGTAAACATAATGGAATGTGAAGTGGCTCGGCTTCCCTCTGGAGCTCTTTGTGCTGCAGGCTGCATCGTCCGCTGGAAGCATTTCACACCTGATCCTATATATATATCCAGGCAGCCAGGTTATGACGAAGAACGGCAGATAAAATAGACGACTCTGCAGCATCCATGTGGACTCTTTTCTTTTTTCACAGTTCCAACATTTTCACAAGAGTGCGATGCTATGAGAAGAGTAATAATGCAGTCTTTCCCTGGAGTTACTGTGTGATTTGTTGTTCGCTGTTTCTACGTGGATAACGAGCCACCCGTAGCTGTATGTCGTTCTCGCTCTGCCACGATGGAACAGGACATGTCAAAGTGCAGTGGCTTTCAACCGTCTGACAACTCCAAGCAGCAATCCATCACCAGCAGTCCCCTCTCCTCTCCACTGCTCTGAGATGCATTATAGTTGACATGGAGACGGTATAAACGGCAGTAGATTGTCACAAAATAACCCCTCAACTAACTCAATGCCTCATTTGCTCAAATGTAAATACAATCCTTTTTTTTATTTGTTCATAATCATTTATTAAGCTACTGACTGGCTAACTGACAGTAAACTAAGCTTCTTCTAATATTCCTGCAACTGTGCGTGCGTGCATGTTCCCAAGGTCAGCAATGAACCTCCATGCTCAAATGGAAATACATTTTTCAATATTTCCACATGGAGTGCCAAAATCTAAAGATAAAAGCTTCCATATCATTTAGTTTTTATTTCTGTGGCTGCCTCGGTGGAAATGCTTAACATTGATGACTCGGCTCCTCCATGTGGGTCAGCTGTCTCCGTGTCACATGACAACAAGTGGACCTCTGCTTCCTCCTTAGGGTTTACATGCCTCACAATGGAAATATATTACTCAGTTTTACCATAAAGTATATGATAGTTTTTTTTACAAACTACAATATCATGTTGTTTAAAAGCGTTTCAGGTAAAGTCAGAATGTCCTAGTGAGTGGCCATATTTAAAGAAGTGAAACATGAATTACACAAAGAAGAAATAACCTGTTTCTGGGATGTGTGCTTCAAAGCAGCTGTGCCTGCATTTCTCTGGCTTCTGCTCCAGCATCTGTTTCCACCTTGGTGACGTACAGTTTGCTGCACAAAGCTTTATTGTGGTCCAGCAGAAAGCCAACGAGATCAGGTCATACTTTCCAGATAAACACATTTTGTTTGGCACCATACGCTAGTTTAAGTAGGACAGCTTTGGAAATGTTTTCATGGCAAAAAAATAAATAAACAATGGCCCAAAAAACCCAATATTGAGTGATTCAATCGACTGAAGCACACCTTCACAAAGCAGGTGTCTTGAGTTGGCCCATTGGCAGGCGAGATGCTCTTCAGATGAAGCAAGGGGCTGTCGAAGTGTTGACCATGTATCTCTGTTTGGCTCGTGCAGTCCTGTACACATCGATGCTCAGGGACTACATGTCATGTGAGCGACTGTCCGTATGCTATTTCGTTCAGGGTTGTTTTGTAGTTTTGATGTGCACTATGTTTGAGTTACGACAGCTTTTATTAGAAATCCCAATGTTATTCTATGTTAAATAAATAAGCATTTATTAGCTCATTGGATGTTTGTTTTTTTAAATAAGTATATTTGGGGTTTTACTGTTTTCTTCTCTGAGACAAATGTATTGTTAAAATGTAGCGAAGCCAGAAAACAATGTAAGCTTTTAAGAAAGTAAAGAGAAATATATTTAAACGGTTATTCTTTAGGACTTTGCTGAATTGGACAATGTTGGAGTGGTTATTGAGAATGCTGAATCCATTTCTGATTTCTTCACGATCAAAGTTCTCACCAGAGAGTGGACATATCTGTACCCTCTGTGGGCTGTTTGCGAGTAGGTTTGTGACCATTGGATATAGAGAGCACAAGATCAACATTTGTATCTCTACTGTGGACAATTGTCTTGCAAATAAGTAAGCAATCTGTCCAATCCAAATGATCCAGAGTCCCCTAAATCTTCCAAATCGACCAAAAATGTGTCAAAATCCGCCCACAGGGAGAACAGATATGGCACTATCTGGTTAAAACCAGATATGTTCTGATTCAGATTCTAAAAATGTCTGAAATGGACTCAGAATAACCCCCATTCAGACCAAGCCATTTTATTTTATTTTTACAATTGTCCACATGGGCTATAATGGTAATTGATGTAACTTGTGCTAATTGTGAAAATGGCCCAATGTATGCAAGTGAGCATCCGGCAGTTTCTATGAGCTGGAAACCCTACTATACATTTCTAACATAAAACGTTGGTCTACTCAAAATGTCCCGGCTTCACAATAGGACTTGCAACTATACTTTTACAAGTGTGTGTTATGAGCGTTAGTCAATCCCACTTAAAACACCCAAAGTGTCCTACTGCGGGCCGTGTGGTGTCCCCCTAATGACGAGCCGCTCGCATGCCATGGGATGGTGTGAACACTTGTCTCATTGTTTCATTAAGCACATGTCAGAGAGGTCATGCATGCTGCTCCCCTCTATGGGCCAGGTGCTGGACTCAGGGTGCATGCAGAGGTCAGGCAGAGGTCAGGCAGATCAACCCCGCAGCCATGACTTCATGTGATGAGCGTGAAATTCCTCTTTGATTCCACAGATCCATCAAGTAGAACGCCAGCTCTTCACTCTGCACCAGTTACTAGTTTCACCGAAGCATTGGGTTGTGGTCAGAGATGTCAGAAGTACCCACATCTTGTACTTAAGTGAAAGTAGAGTATAATACTCTGTTACAAGTAAAAGTCCTGCTAAAGTATCAAAAGTAAAAGTAGTCATTGTGCAGAGTGGTCCATCTCAGAATAATATATATGATATGTTTATAATGATTGATCATGAAAGTGTTCTCAAAGCTGGTGAAGGTGCAGCTAGTCTGAAGTACTTTGTAGACTGCAGGGTAGCTGGTGAAGGTGCAGCTAGTCTGAAGTACTTTGTAGACTGCAGGGTAGCTGGTGGAGGTGCAGCTAGTCTGAAGTACTTTGTAGACTGCAGGGTAGCTGGTGGAGGTGCAGCTAGTCTGAAGTACTTTGTAGACTGCAGGGTAGCTGGTGGAGGTGCAGCTAGTCTGAAGTACTTTGTAGACTGCAGGGTAGCTGGTGGAGGTGCAGCTAGTCTGAAGTACTTTGTAGACTGCAGGGTAGCTGGTGAAGGTGCAGCTAGTCTGAAGTACTTTGTAGACTGCAGGGTAGCTTGTGAAGGTGCAGCTAGTCTGAAGTACTTTGTAGACTGCAGGGTAGCTGGTGGATTCACTCCAGGTGGAACTAAAGTCTGATTCAACACTTGATTAGATTTCACATCATTCATCCACATCTGTGAAGTAACTAAAGATATTAAGTACATGTAGAGGAGTACAAGTACACCATGTACCTCTGAACTGTAGTGGGATAGGAGTACAAACTAGCTCAAGTAAAGTACAACTATCTCAAAATGGTGCAATGGGTACAGTACTTGAGTAAATCTACTCAGTTGTTTGGTATTTATAGAATACTTTAATCATCTACTGATAATCTAAATGTGTTTCATTGTTAACTTATTACAATACATTGATCTACAAGTAAGTATTGGAATAGTGAACTGACTCCGAGCCCATTGGTTGGTAATGAAGATAATGCCTTCAATATTTATTCCTAAATGAAAATATGCAAGGCAAGAAGGCAGAGGTCTTGTTCCCCCACACATGCAGGTTTGTTCTTCGAGTTGACATCCAGCATGCACCTAAAGTCTTGACTGTCTCCTCAGATCGCTGCTCAGATCTGTCGTCAGGCCGGCCTGGTGCAGAAGTCCAAGGATGTGATGGACTACAGTTCTGACAACTTTGCAATTGTCTTTGCAGCCATGGGGGTAAGCAGACAAACTGCAGCGTTCAGTTGACACTTGTTCAGAGCCCCCCCCCCCCCCCCCCTCCCATTTGTGACTAATCCTCCTTTAAACCCTGGCAGACACCCTGTCCCTTCTCTCCCGCCCTGCTTTCTGTCTTTTATTCACCAGGTGATTTAACCTTTAAGTCCCTCTCGTTACTTCTGCACCTCTGAGCATATCCCCGGCCATGGACACAGGTTACTAATTCAACAGGTCCTTTAAAGCTGCCACACGAGTATCGGGTTCTCTGCTCCTCAGCTGCCCCTCACTCTGCTATAATTCCCTCAATTGTGACAGGTTGACCTCTACCACACGCACGCATGCACACACACATGCACACACACACACACACACACAGATGTGCTTCACTTGCTTAGTAATAATCCCCCCTCTTCCTCTACTTCACCAGTTCACATGTGGTTGTGGAGAGTCTGTGTTAATAGGGATTCACACATGGATATACATTTATAAAAAAGACAGTGTAACTTCAATGTATCTGTTTATTGGTCAAAAGGTTTCTGGAGACTCTTGCAGTAGGAGCTATGTGTTTTTATTTTTCTTATTTTTAGACAGTTTATGACAACAAATCTCAGACTCAAGACATTTGTCAAGAAGTGTAACTATTTTAAAATCATTGCTGGCTATTTTAATAATTATAAGAGCTTTCCATCAAATGTAAAAAAAAGGATCCAAAGGGAGCTTTTGTTAAATAAAAAAGATTGTATTGAACCTTTTAATGTTTGACTCTGCATCGTTCACTTGTATCATGTGTGTCAGGTCAACATGGAAACTGCCCGCTTCTTCAAGTCTGACTTTGAGGAAAATGGCTCCATGGACAACGTCTGCCTTTTCCTCAACCTGGCCAACGACCCCACGTAAGATCCAATCAGAAAGGATCTCAATGAGACAGTGTTTGGCTTACTTGTTTTTTACATTATGTTTATCGTCTTAACATTCTTAAATGTATCGCTAGTCTTTAAAAGACAAGTTGGAAACACATTTAATTAAGTTGTTGTGAACAATAGAATAACTGATCTTTTTCTGTGACCAATCAGCATCGAGCGTATCATCACCCCTCGCCTGGCGCTCACCTCAGCAGAGTACCTGGCCTATCAGTGTGAGAAGCATGTGCTGGTCATCCTCACCGACATGAGCTCCTACGCTGAGGCTCTCAGAGAGGTGACCACTCCTCTGTCTCGCATGCACTTCACCATCCGGAGTGTCAGCAGTGTGTGTGGTGTAGGCGCTGCTGGAAGCTAGCGGGAAGGCACCCGATGTGTTTCAGTGTTTGTATATCGTCACAGCTGAACATTTTGTTATGTACCTAAAAGTGCATGGAACTATCCCAGGCTTGATGTGCTTCAATCCTTAAACATAGAATGTTTAGGACAGGCCTTTTTTTTTTTTTACAAGATCTACAAATCTCTCCGACTGTATCTGGCTATGGAAAAACCATATTAATATAAACTACAAAGCATTCATATGATCCATCTCAGAGATGGCTCATTTGAACCCTCGACCAAACCGACACAACTCTCTTTATTCTCCGTCAGCAGAAAGGCTCTTTGGCACAAGGAAAGGTTTTAAAAAACTAAAAGGAGAAAGGTGGGCACACTTTTATCTTGTAGCCATCAAGGTAACCAAAGCAAGCGGTGCATCTGAATGAATCCTACATGGGGTCAAAGATTGATTCATCATGTCTATATTGATTATTATTATTAAAAGTGAGTCCGTCTTACGTTCCGAGTTCTCTGACATGTCTGGTCTCTCAAGTATAGCCCAATTAAACACACTTACATGTCAGAGTTACTCTTTCTCAGTAAATATTGAAGTCCACATATTGGCCTTTATAGATCCCCTGTGCAAGCTGTCTGAGCTGGCCTCTCGACCCCAGTTATTCTGCCCTCCCATAACACAATGATGCCAGAAGTTTAGTTTTCAATGATACAAATGATGACTAGTATGTGAACTGCACAGTAAAGGCTGTACGATCCCCTGCAGCAAACTACAGAGAACAATAAAGAGAAAACGCCATCACCGCTCTGATTGAACTGATAGCTCCGCTCTAAACACAGAGTTGGTTAGCACGCTAGCATGTTCTCGTACCGACACTTCAGTGGCCTCTCCTCCGCTCTGTGTCGAGAGGAGACACTGTTTGAACAAAGCCCACATGGCCACAGTATCCAGTATGATGCTCAGGACTGGCAGCATGTGCACATAACACACCGGTGTGGATTCTCTGCAGCATTAGCACCAAGGTGATGCACTAACTCAAGTCTTGTGCTCTCTGCTGAAGGGAAGATAATGTGTCCTTTATTCATCCCTTCATCTTTGTCCCGTTGGCTTCTAAAGGAAATGCCCCCTGCCAATGTCCCCCTCTCCCCTTGTGGCGAGGGGTCAGAGCCCCCCCTCACTCCTCTGTAATAACCCTTTTATGTTGTACAGTTGGCTGTCTCAAGGCGCTGGCAGCACAATGGCGTTTTTAAATGGTTCATGTGCATACGTCCCTTCCTGCTTTCGCTCTTCATAACCTTGGCAGATGCACACAGCAGCAACATTCAGCTAAGACTTCTTCAGCCTGATGGGTGTTAGAGCAGCGACAAAGAGCCAGGAGGACATAACATGCATCTGCTGTTCCATTCATGCATGTGAAGGTTGAGTATTTAGCCTGCCCATCAACCGTTGGATCCCAGCATGAATGGGACACACTTTCTTTCCCTCTGTTCCCGTTTCAATTGACTTTGGGAACAAGGAATTGCTTTGGTCCTTTTTGTAGAAGACCTGAAAACAGAAGGGATCTTTTCAACCTCTTGCGAAGCCTACTAAAAGAGTCACTCGACTCCTACAGTAAATGCTTTTAGTTTATCTATTCAGCAAGATTATGTTTTACTTTAGATTTAAAAATTAAATATCTGTTATCATGACTGGAAATGAATCAAGCCGGTCTACCCAATAGGTCTGGACGGCTAGACTTGTATTTCTATAACATGTGCAAGGTGTTCCTTTACTGACCATCTCTTATCGAGTGTCTATTCTATTGTGGCAGTTTACAGTGATTGGAGTATTTACCATTCAAGATCCGTTTTTAAATAGTGCATACTTGATTTCAGACGACAAAATAAACTTGGTTTACTGGCAGCCACCATCTTTGGTTTTTAGAAACAACTGTCCCCTGCTGTTTTCATTAACCCATGATAGGTCCGCTGACTCGGTTGATAAGCTTCCTGCTGTCATCTCACCTCCTAGCTGGTGAACAGAGTGCAGCACTTAGCAGCTACAGCCACATATTCTCCTGAAGACTTGATGCAGAGCTAAAAGAGTGAATCTTGGCAAATCATTCATCATGTTGTAGTGGGACAATAGTTTGCCACAGTACATGATCATGTTCAGCTTGTTCTTGTGTTCTCAAGTAGTCACAGGTGAATTGATGACAACGTACATGCAACAGTGTTCCCTTAGCTTTTGTTCTTGCAGCACTCACTCACTCACCACCCTCTCCTCCCCTTCAGGTTTCTGCTGCCCGAGAGGAAGTGCCCGGCCGTAGAGGTTTTCCCGGCTACATGTACACTGATCTGGCTACCATCTACGAGCGTGCCGGCCGGGTGGAGGGCAGAAACGGCTCCATCACACAGATCCCTATTCTGACCATGCCCAATGACGGTGAGAGGAGATGAGCTTTCTGCTTTGAGTTGGACCAAGATCACATCTTCACAGCTGTCAAAGCAGTGTTTATATATTTATATATATGTATTTTTTTCTTTTCTTTCAGTATGGTCTTGCAGATTTTACTTTAAGTCATTCATTTAATTACTGTAGTGGGCTTCTCAAATAGACGGAGACATTTTTGATGCTTGCAGTAACCATGGCAACACATATGAAGAGCCTACTTTTATTTAGTTGAACAGGAGTCCCCCATTCGAGCATTACAGGGAGGTGATTGTCGGCTTTTACTAAACACTGCCACGGTTCCCAAGAGCTCTGTGCTCTGGATTTAGAGTTGAGGTGTTTAAAAGGGGAAGCTGACAGACTTTCTGTCCCGTGTGTGTATCACATTATTTTATATCAGCGAATTTGAATTGTCTCGAAAGAAGGTTCTTCACTGTAACTGAGGCTTTATGAAAGTGTTGACAGTGATGAACTGCAGGGATAAAGGGTAGTGGTGGTCTAATGGATAGTGAGGTGGGCTGAAGATCAGAAGGTTGTGAGTTGAAATCCTGCCAGGAACACCACCACTAGTGTGCCCTTGAGTAAGGCACTTAGTTACTCCAGGGAGAATGTCCCTGTAAGTCGCTTTGGATAAAAGCGTCAGCTAAATGAAATGTTAAATGTAAATAAAGGCACAGTTATATGGGGTATATGTTGTGATTTGTTGTGACATTTGTTTGTCTCTAACAGATATCACCCATCCTATTCCTGACCTGACTGGATACATCACAGAGGGGCAGGTGTATGTTGACAGGCAGCTGCACAACAGACAGGTACTCACCAGCTCTTTGTAAAACTGTCTCTTTAAAACCACATCCATCTCGATTCCAGGTTGGATGCTTTCAGTGTTAACTTATTTTCAGTATGCCCATGATGTACTGCTCATTTAGCTGTACATGTATACATGGAGTGATTACTAGTCACTACCTATAGTGGGGTCAGTTAACGAGCATCAACTAATACAACACCAATTCCATTCTTAGCCATTTTCCAAACCTTTTAATAAAGCGAACATGCTAATAAGAATGGATAGAGGACCAAGGAATTCATTTCATTTCATTTCAAACCTTTATTTATACAGATAAATCCCATTGAGATCATTGATCTCTTTTTCAAGGGAGACCTGCTCAAGTAGTTCCACATGAAACATAAAAGCATAAACAGAACAACAAAAGGACATCATCCAGCATCATGTACATAGTTATCCACATAAACAGGTACCAATAGCTTCTGATTGACTAGCATCCAACCGAGCTTTAAAACATTTAGTGGCACCAGATTGCTCAGTTTCCATTTAATTTGCAGACTATTCCAAGACAGAGGAGCTGCATCTAAAAGCTGTCTTCCCTAAGACAGTCCTAGCAGTTGGCACATTTAATAAAACCACAGCATTCGATCTCAGGCAGTAGCCACTTACAATTCTCCGTGAGATCAGGGAGCAGATATAAGATGGAAGTTTCCCTAACATGGCTTTGTATATAAAGACGTACCAGTGACTGAGCCTCCGTACAGTTAGTGAAGGCAAACCAGCACTTGCATACAGGGTACAGTGATGGGTTAATGCTTTACAGTCAGTCACACATCTCAGAGCACGGTGATACGCAGCATCTAACTGGACCAGCCAATGGGCAGGTGCATTCATATAGACCAGATCCCCAGAGTCCAGCACAGGTCAAAGGTCACAGAGCCTCTTCCTGGCCTCAAGCGAGAAACAGGACTTGTTCCTGTAGAAGAAACCTAGCCTAACCCTCAGTTTTTTCAGCAGGTTATTGACATGGAGTTTAAAAGAGAGACAATCATCAAGCCAGATACCCAGGTATTTGTAACAGGCAACAACTTCAAGTTTTGTTCCTTGCGTAGTTACAATATCTAAAACAGGCTCTGGTGTCTTTTAGCTTTAGAAAAGAGCATTACCTTGGTTTGATCCACATTTAAAAGAAGCTTTAGTTCAGAGAGCTGAGTCTGAATAGTGTTAAAAACAGCCTGTAATTTAACACCAGCCTCCTTAATGGAGGGACCTGCACAATACATCACAGTATCATCCGCATAAAAATGTAAAGTAGCTTCATCCACATTATCACCTACGCTGTTAATATATATGGAGAATAAAAGTGGTCCTAAAACAGAACCTTGTGGTACACCATTAGAAATGTTTAACCACTCAGAAGACAGTCCATCAAAGTGAACACATTGGGACCTTTCAGAGAGGTAGTTCACAAACCACCCACTGCAAGGCTGCATAATGTTCATATATTCTGAGCTTTTTAATGTCAAGATATTTATATTTTACAACACAAAGCAATCTGAAACTAATAATATCCAATTCCCCCATAGGTCTTTGTTTTACTTCAATTCTTTTCAAAAGAACCCGTCATGCTTTAGAGTTCTAAACGGGAAGAATAAAGTTGTCATTTAGCTGTGGGCTACAACTTGAGAAGTGTTTCTTTGACACATTCTGCATTAACAATACATTAATCACAAAATGTCCTACTGATTTTCAGATCTACCCACCCATTAATGTGTTGCCCTCACTGTCCCGTCTGATGAAGTCAGCCATTGGGGAGGGGATGACCAGGAAGGACCACGCTGACGTTTCAAACCAGCTGGTAACACATCTCACTTGTTGTCCATAAATAATGCATCCTGTGACCCGGAGTCAAGGTTTTTCCTTTGAACAGAAATCAGATTTAAACTAAAAGCCGATGATAATATATGGAGGAGAAATGATGTTTAACAAGATTCCTTTGTTCGCCATCGTTTGAAGTGATTTTCACTATAAAAAAATGTATGTTCCTGTCTACAGTATGCCTGTTATGCCATTGGTAAGGACGTCCAGGCCATGAAGGCTGTGGTGGGAGAAGAAGCCCTCACCTCGGATGATCTGCTCTACCTGGAGTTCCTGCAGAAGTTTGAGAAGAACTTCATTGCTCAGGGTAGGAACAAGCTTAGGGAACCACTCGCATCTTTTCAACCTAATTTCCATGTCTTAGTTAGAGAGGTAATTCATCTAGACTAGGGGTCTCCAACACGTCGATCGCGAGCTACCGGTAGCTCGCGATCCCTCAATAAGTAGCTCGCCAAGCAAATCCAAAATGTAAAAAATACACACAAAAAAAGGGAAATGTAATTGAAAGAATCTACCTTATGCATAAATGAAACCTCAATCATAGCGAACTCTATCTACTTAGTACAACTCTATATCTATCCAACACCCCTCCTCCCCCCACCCCACAATGAATATCACGTTCTTGCTTGATTTGCGGGACCAGCGTTGCCGTCGGGAAGAAAAGCAATGTGGAGCAGCAGCTCACCACTTCATAAGGAGTGTGACCGTGACACTTTGCGAAATCCCATTTGTGTCCCCCCACTTTACAAATATGTTTTGAGAGAGAGAGACCCCCCACTCCTACCACCACAAAGCCCAAGAGTCCCCTCTCTCAGCTGGTCCTGACACTCTGTTCACAAACCGGTTCAAACTGTGATCAGGACCAGGCTGAGCCCACATCTATTAGAGTCAACCAGATTATAACAAAACTACCTCACTTATAGGAACACTAAATCCCAAACACAAAGTCAAATGCAATGCTATCTGGCCCTTCTTCTTCTTCTTTCGTGTAATGTCAGAGGTCCAACTCGGTGTCATGTCGCCATGCCCGCATCTCTGGTCCTAAGTCGAAGAGGCTGGCTTCAGAGGGTGGTCTATATAAAGGGCAGGTGGTTATTATATGTTCGGCAGTCTGTTCAGGGTCACCGCACTCGCATGCCAGGCCCCACTTCTTCATTGATGTTTTGAAGCGACCAACCCCAGTTCGTAGGCGGTTTAGTGTGGTCCATTGCCGGCGAGGTAGGTTGTCTCCTCTTATGGCGCCATCTCCTGGGTCCCAGATGTAGCGATGGATGCGGGAGGGCCCGGCTAGCTCACACTCCTGCTTCCAAGCAGCCGCCAACCATGCATCTCTGGAGAGGTCCTCAGAGGTGGAATTGAGAATCTCTTGTGCTGCCTTGTTGAAGGGGAGGCGGGACTTGAGCCTACTTAGGGGCGCTGCTCTCGTTGTCGTGTTATGCAGGATGTGCCAGTCATGCTTTTGGGCTTTCCTGGCCAGGGCGAGGGTGGCAGCCTCCAGTCGGAGGCCGGCCGGAGCTATTCCTGCGAGGACTACACAGGGAGGGACACAAGGGTAGGCTTCAAACATCCAGTTATAATCCTGAGGGCGTTGTTGATGACTACGTCAACCTTACTTGCGTGAGGGCTTCTGCTCCAGGTTGGGGTGCAGTATTCCGCTGCAGAGAAGACCAGGGCTTGGGTCGATATTCGCAGCGTCTTAGCGCAGGCTCCCCAGGTTGTTCCAGCGAGGCGGCGGATCAGCGCGACCCTTGATGTTACCTTGGCCTTGACTTCTTCAAGGTGTTGTTTGAAGGACAGTGTCCGATCCAGACGCACACCGAGGTACTTCGGGGGTTGCTGGACCGCACCTCAAGTTCGCTCCTAGCTTCTCTAGTGCTAAGATGGTATGCCGCTGCAACTGTCTTTCCGATGTTGAGCTGTAGACGCCACCTTTGAAAGTATGCTACCAGGGTGCCCAGGTCGTCGTTAAGGCCATCTTCCATTGCTTTCCAAGTTGGTCGTCTCAGCATGATGGCTAGATCGTCTGCATAGCCGTACTTTCTGGATGTTGTGTCAGGTAGGTCATGTACATAAATGTTGAACAGCATCGGCGAGAGAACCGACCCCTGCGGAACACCGTTCCTTAGTCTTCTGAGCCTACTGCGTTGGCCATTGCTGGTCTGGAGGACAAAGCTGCGGTTGGTAAGCGTCTCCATGATGAACTTAACCATATGCCGGTCTGGTATTGTCCTCAACAGCTTCAGGTGGAGTCCACGGTGTCATATGCGGCAGTCAGGTTCAGATACACTACCCCAGCTTTCTCATTGTCCTGGAAGCTGTCTTCGATGTCCTGAGAGATTAGCGTTACCTGGTCCACTGTTGACCTGCCACGTCGAAAATCAGCTTGTTCTCGTGGAAGCTGTGAGTCCACCACTGGCTCGATCCGGCTATGGATCATCCTCTCCAAAATCTTGAATGGGACACAGAGCAGCGAGATGGGTCTGTATGACTTTGGGTCTTCCGCAGGTTTATTTGGCGGCGCCAGGTCTTTGGGAGCTTTGACTTCCGGTAGCACGACGAGAAGAATGCACAGAGCCAGCCAGATGTTGTTGTGCTCTGGTGGGTGACGAACTCCGGGTGGATGTTGTCGCGGCCCGGAGATTTGCCTGGCTTGAGCTTACTTATGGCCTCACTGATTTCATCGGCTGTAAAGTCTCCCGAGAGGTTGGAGTCGACACTGTCTGCTCCCAGGATGGAAGACACCTCGCGCGATGTCAGTCGGGCGAAGTCTTTGTCTGTGTCCGGGAAGTTGCCGGTCTTCAGGAGCTGGGATGCGATGGCATCTGCTGTGACAGGGCACCTGGGGGGCGTTGTATTTCTGCCTGTAAGCTGGTTGATGGTCTGCCACGCCTTACGACTAGAGTGGGTGAAGTCGATTGATTCGATGACTTTTGTCCATCTGGTCCTGCGGGTGACGTCCAGCCTCTGGAGCAGTGCTGTTGCAGTCACGGCCACCTCTTCTCTGGAGCTAGCCCTTTGGTGGTCACACAGAAGATGGCTGCACTCCTCGTCCCAACCCGGGATGTAGTTCCTGTTATAGCCACGCGAATGGTCTTCTTTGCCGCACCCAGGAGGACCTCGCAGTAGGCTGCGTCCGCATCGGCTGCCTCTGGGTCTGGCAGACCAGCTGACCTTCTTGCCGTCTCCTCAACAAATGACTCCCAGTTGGCCTTTCGAAAGTTCCATCGTTTGACAGGTTTCCCTGGTACCGGTTGCACCAGTGCTGGAATTTTAATGATGGCCGGTCGGTGATGTGAGCGGGGGAACCTGCCCAGGACGCGTCTCTCCGGTTTCGGGTCGTTACTGCGGCAGATGGCGAAGGCCAGGTCCGGGTTGGTGGAGGTGTTCCAGCGTGCAGAGAAGAAGGTTGAAGGCTCCTACAGTAGTAGTATCTGGCCCTAAAAAGACAGTACACTGTGGCAGCCTGCCTGACCACAGTGACTGATCTTAAACACAGGAAGGTGCTGACAAAGTACAGACTGACTTGGGGGGGAGAGAGAGAGAGAGAGACTCCCTTTCATCTGAGTGTTGAGAGCTGAATTCATGTTGTGCTCAAAGTGCACCAGATTGATGCATTTCACTTCAACATTTAAAAACAAATCTTCCTGGGGGTGCATGCCCCCGGACCCCCCAAGAGGAGGTGAGGACCCCCCTAGAGGAGGTGAGGTCCACCCCCAAATAAAGCAGGTTAAAATAATTAGATTGAATACATGTTGTTTTAGTAAACATTGGAAACGGGTCCCACAGACCCAAACAGCACACAGAGGTTAAAGGTCAGCATATCATAATGTAAAAATGTGCTAAATATATACACTGCAAAAAACAAAAAAAGATGTGACCCCTGATGTAGATAAATAAAAATAGTAGATAATAATAAATAGTAATATAATATTACAGGGTGTCCGCGGGGTCTTAAAAAGTATTAAAAGTTGATCAATCAATTTAGTGAAAATTAAGGCTATTAAAGAAGTTTTTTAAAGTATGAAACGGCATTTTCCAAGGTATTAAGAAGGTCCACAGCAACGACAACATGAAACACCCTTTAATTTACTGAAACAACATGTCGGGAAACCCCCTCAAAGCGGCCCCATGCATAGCGTGCCATACTATGCTGCTTCTTATTTTAAGTTTCGTTGCCTTGCTCCGCTCTGTGTGGGGGGGGGGGGGGGGTGTTATCTGCTGGTGGACTACCTGAGAGATATACAGCAGGAGAACACGCCATCCACCGTGGAGAATAAACAGAAGGGCAACCATGACAACCATGCTCCGAGGTCTTCTTCGCTGCTTTTGGTGTATTTTGTGGCGGCAGCAGCGCCACTTACAGGCCTGGCATATGTACGACAGCGTTTCCAGCATTTCCAGCGGTCTAGTGTGAACGGACACGTTAATGAATCGAATGCGTGTGAACGGAAGACTTTTTTGCGTTTGCGTATACATGCGTTTTACTGTATGCGTCCTCGTGGAGCCGGGGTCTAAGCCAATCTATATCCGGTCACAGAGATCTGCTATTTTAAAGTAAGGTCAACACATATCGACCCTAAATATAGTCTATATTAAGAACGAGAAAAGTCTTAACATATATATATATATCGTTTTTTGTAAACATATGACAAATGTGTGAGGGGGATGACGTCAGAGCATCGTCCTATGTGCCGGGCTTAGCCCCGGACAGCCCCAGCCCAATTTAACCCCTGGGTATTTGTGAGGGAGCTCCTATATGGCATGACCCCGCTGAAGCTCATGAAGTTTAATATATTTCATAGTTCAAAGTTTTGTCAATTATTTTGTTTATTGGTCAAATACTGGTTTCTACTGGTTTCTGAGGAGTTGTACTGGAATGAAAGAGCACAGAGTCCAGAAGCAACAAAGCAGCACGCTGCATTAAACCTGACCTTCACAGAGAGGTTGCAGTTCATGTGGAGAGGAGGCTTCAGCAGTCTGTCTGCACTCTGTTTAGTTGAGCTATCTTACAATCAATATAGTAAATGTGAGGTAAAGTGTGTCGCCAATGTAACCGGTTAGAACTCGAAGTTGCGATGAGGTCTTAAAATGTATGGAAAGGGTCTTAAAAAAGGTCTTAAAAGGTATTAAATCTGACTTCAGGATTCCTGCATATACCCTGTGTTAAGAGGGTTACCCGGCAACCACTGTCTCTTTACAAAGGCAGCCTTCACTCACTCTCTGTATATAAGCTGATTATTCACTTGACAGAACGTTTATCACCAACCATTTCTGTAGTTAAGAAATCAGTCGAGGCATAATTCAAGTAAAAATATTGAATATTTTCTGGTTCCCGCTTCTCAAATTTGAGTTTGTAATTTGTTTTGTTCTGTTGGTCAGACAAAGCTTCATTTTAATAAAAACATGACCTTTGGCTTTAGGTCAGACTTTACAGGTCAGGGAGGCACGGCGGAAGTGATTTGAGGGTCGGGTTCTTTTTATACCGGCACCCACCGAACATCACAAGAGCCAATCCGCATGCCCAAACCTGTTAATGATGCGCCAACAAGAATGAATAAACCCGACCAGTAAATATGCATTTGAGTAGACGATTGTTAAGACTGAGACAAGGACAGACGGAGCGTCTCTGTCCCACATCACTGCAGGGAAAAAACCAAAAGGCAGATGGCAGGGCATCTAGACCACCATAAGGACTTTGGTTTCAAGACTCCGACAGGGGCCACTGTGGCCCCCGGGACATTCCTTCTCTTTAATAGACAACCTTTAATGAGTTTGCACTATGTCACTATTTCTAGCACTTTTCTCTAAAGTATTCAACATTATTAACGTTTTATAAATGTTGGAATGATTTCGTATTCAACTAAACACCAAGTACAACTGAGACTTTACATTGGAAACGAAAGTATTATTTTGACTGGACGATGGTGCTAGTCACATGACCGCCAACACATTTAAATTCTTCCTGAGGAACTGTGAATGTCTGAAACAAGACATTAGTGTTGTCACAATACCTACGTCTTTGTTTCGATACAAGTCAAGAATTGCGATTTCTGTCTTAAATGCCATGTGTTTATTGTGCTTTATTTCAAACATGTTTCAGTCATAACACAAACTTTTGAACAATAAATAAAATACATTTTAAAGCAATGGCATTCAAGTGTGAAGAAGGGCAGGGGTGGGGAACCTCCGGCCTCCGAGCCGTATACGGTCCGCAAGACCATTTGATATGGCCCTCGAGGTCATTTATAAACACACTAAAACATTTGAGTTCAATCATTTGTACGGCCCTCGGAGGATGTTGTACAAATTGAAATGGCCCTTGAGAGGAAAAAGGTCCCCCACCCCGGTATTAGGGTCATATCGCTATCCCTTTAAGAGAGAGAGGGGTGCGTGTGTGCATGGTAGAGCGAGAGGTGTGGAGTGTCTTCAAAGTTAGATCTGTAACAAAAAAGACCTTAATAAACCAACGGCCAGCTCGCCGGTCGCCTTATTGAACAGTGGGTTATTGAACCCGAAGTCTGTTGCTTTGGCTGGAAGACTGCAGAGAGTCATCCCCTGTTTTCCTCGACTACGGTCTGGGAGCCGACGGGAAGGTTTAACACAAGAATCCAGATGAACTAACACAGCATCATCTCAACAGACCGTCTTAGAGGCGCTGACGGGCTGCAGGGAGTGGAAGCAGAGCGCTGACACACAGGCAATACTGCTCTTATTAGAACAATGTCATTCTTAAAGTACCGGTACTAATGAAATGGAGGAATCGTAACGGTTTTAACGGCAGGGTATCGCGATACCATTCTAGTATCGGTGCACCGTGAAACACTACAGGACATTCTTTGTACAGATTCCACCTAATGAACGTTACTGAGGAGTTGTTGCTACGCAGATGGGAACCGGAACATGAAAAGATGCAGGTTTTAAAATCTCATACAAAGTCCTTGATAAAGAATTGTTGTCATGCCAAAAACAATTTGTGAGGTTGCTGTGGTCACAATAAAAGCTCTTGGTATGGTGCCCTTGAAAAACACATTGAATGATGTTGTTATGATTTGAAAACTCCAGCATGACCTGGAGAGCACATATTTCTATTGAGTAAGCATAAGATTACCCATAGTGCCCTTCTGTCAGACCGTGTTCTAACCACTTGTAGGCAGATTGTACCTTTACTCTCTGTATAACTTACAGTCTACATCTCAATCTTAACATTGTTATCTATTTAGAAGATTTTACACACCACACAAAATAAAACCCCTTCCTCCCGTCCTCCTCTGCCCCCCCATCCCTACAACGCCCATCAGTTTGTCGTGTGTCTGGACTTTATCGAAGTAGAGTTTTGTAAACACTGACCGCATGCCAGCTTTTGGTTCGTCACTTATGCAACTTTAACTAAATGAGGCGTGGGAAGTATGATCTGGTTCTCTGCTAGTGCTGTTCTGTGGCTGAGGATCATACTCTTCAGATACGCACACACGATACCACAATTAAACCTCTGACGAGACGTTTAACCGGGTTTACCGCATTATTTTGGTGTAAACTCTTAGCCCTTATTTACCTCACTTGCAGTCGCCGGCAGCTGTTTGTATTGTTTAAATAGATTCTCTGCACTTCCTGCTGAGCACACGCTAGACGGACACTGCTGGCGAACATAGTATATCAGCAGGTGGTGGAGACCAAACTAGAGCTACCAGTAGAGCAAATATTAGACTTAATTAAAAAAAGAAATATGTTGCTCTTTGTCTGCTGCTTCTAGAAATCAGCCAGATGTGAAACAGTTCTAATCCTGCAGCTTTAACACTAAATGTTTTGACATCTCTTCCTTCACGGACATGTTCCTGAACATCTCAGCTGGATGAGATGTTCAGTAGAAGAGACAGGAGAGTGCGTTGTGTTTGCTTACCAGCAGCGTTGTGCTCTTGCTCCTCAGGCCCGTACGACAACCGGACCGTGTATGAAACCCTGGACATCGGCTGGCAGCTGCTGCGAATCTTCCCCAAGGAGATGCTCAAGAGGATTCCTCAGAGCACCCTGGCTGAGTTTTACCCCAGGGAGTCTGCGGCCCGTCACTGAGGCACAGCGGAGGGTTCCCTGCTCCCCCCCCCATCCTCCTCCCCCCCCATCCTCCTCCCCCTCTGTTCATTTCTTTCTTCTCACCCTACAGCCCAAACCTCACCTCCTCTTCTCCACTGTTCTTATCACCTCCAGTTTATCTTCTTCTTAATCAACTCACCCCCACTTCCCTACCCTGAGGGTACCCGGGGAAATAATACCCCCTTTCTGTAGATGTTCTGTAATGTAAGTGTCCAGAAGTTGTGTATGGGGTGTCTGTGCTTGTAATGTTTACCCCATTGATTGCAAAAACATGAACATATCCTTAAAATCATAAATGAGTTCTTATTTATTGGGGTGTGGTACTGCTGCACCCTCTCTCCTTTTCTTCTTTAAATACATCGATCTGCCACTTAAAGCAAGAGGTGTCCGACTGAGGAAAGATGTCTGAGCAGTCTGTATCAGTACTCATACATTTCTAATTTCATTGATACTGCCACAGATGGTGATTCAAGCCTACAAGCATCACAACATATACATGACATCATATTAGTATTTGCCTGAGGGTGGATATATAGTGGACTACTTATGTTCAGCACGCCCAGTCAGTGGCATCACAGTGGCATAAACTCAGATTATGAACAAGTTGCGCGTCCATAGTGACCAGGCAAACCTAGAGTCCAGATGTTTACCGTGCGTTGCCCCAACCCTTTCTTCCCTCTTGCTCCCTCTACCTACTCTGGAAGGAATACAGGGTGTTACTAAAGACATTCTGTGTTTTGTTGTTTTGATTTGTGTTACAAATATGAGTGTATATTAAACATTCCCATCTGTCTGAAAAAACGAATGCTTTGTTGTGCAAAAATAATGGTTTTGTGAGGTAACGTGTCCAAGAATAAATTAAATGATAAGTATGCGGTGTCATCTCGTAATTTGTTCAAAGGACTGACCCAACCTTGTACTACACGGTAAGGAAGTGGGTTCCTCTCTTGCACATGTAACCCACCTTTACAATCTAACATCCATGTGTAAAATGTTTCATTTTAGGAGCTCCAACAAGCCGTTTAGGACGGAGTGAATACACAGACTATACAGAGATGCTGTGAGAAACCAATGTGATTGTGGAACATTGAACAATGTAAATCTATTCTAGTAGACCTCAACAATGGAATTATGATCAGTAGAAATGGCCATGACATGGGACCTTTAAAGGTGGGGTAGGTAGTTTTGGAGAAACCAGCTTGAGTGCGCTAGAATTTGAAAATACACAGCCAGAAGAAATCGGCTACTTCCTTACAGAGCCCCTCCAACACACACGAACGTGCACATGACCAATGAGGGCACGAGATAAGTTTGTGCACAGATGGAAGGCTGACAGGCAGGTAGGCCATCCAGTTACTTTAGCCGGGCCGCTCAGATGATTGGTCGTGCTTTTTACAGCGCCACGGCTTCCACAGGTGACACTTTTTTTTATGGATTTTTTGTCAAAGCACTTCAGATATTCATCGGGATGTTCAGAGCATTGCATGGAATATACCTGGAGTTACGTACTGTAACCCAGCTTCTATGAGTATAGGCCATAGACTGTATATATAAATGGACGTAGTGTCCGTGACGTCACCCATAGGATTCTGCAGAGAAGCGTGGAGTCGGCCACTCGGCCCGTCCACACAGCGGCGTGCGTTGAAGCTTCCAACGCTTCTGCCCATTCACTTTGAATGGGGTGACGTCACTTTTAGCCGAACTGCATTTTGGGAAGCGACGTGGAGCGTAGCTGGCGTCAAAAGTTGAGCAATGTTCAACTTTTGACGCCTCGACGGAGGCCCGTTTATGCAAATCTGCCAGTACAGCGCTAGCCAATCAAACTGCGTGTATGCTGGGAGAGACTACGCAGGTCATTTCCTCATATTCCAAAAAATGGAGGGAAAATTAATTATAGCGGTCGTGAATCACCCGGTGCTGTTTGATCAGTCTCTGTTCATCTACCGGGATACAGACCGGAGGAGCGAGGCATGGAGGGAGGAGGCAGAGACAGTGGGTGGAACTGGTAGGTTTTCGCCAGTTTGGGGAGTTTATATTATATATGATATTCTGAACAAACTGTGCTGTTGTATTAGCTGTAACGTGTCTCTACTGTACTTAATTTAACATTGAATGGACAGCTTGCAGGCATATACAGTATATTTAGCCAGCATGGAATGTAGCATAAAATAGCACCATAGACATTAATGTCATAAATGTTCATCATAAAGTGTGAATGTAAAACCTTTTATGCAAATGACAGTGATAAAGGGATTTGCTTTTCATCAATAATTTAGTCAATTCTTCAAGTAGTTCAACAAATTAACTTTATTATTTCATTTCATTAGAGGAACTGTGCAGGACAAGGTGGAAGTCTCTGAGGGACAGGTTCCGGAAGGAGAAAGCTAGGGAGAAGGAGGCAAAAAGAAGCGGGGCAGGGTCGTCAGGGGGATATAAGCCCTGGCGTTTCACGGCAGTGATGGGTTTTTAACCCCATTTCTCATTGACCGTGAGACGTCCAGCAATATCCCCCGGCAAACCCTGCCTCCACCCCCCTGTACTACTCCTGACCCCAACCAGGTGCCAGGGGATGAGAGCCAAAGCCAGCCAGATGAAAGCGTTGGTGAGACTCAGCCAGCCAGCAGTCAGCAAGCTGAGGCAGGGCAGACAGGAGAGGAGGCAGGGCAGACAGGAGAGGAGGAGGATAATGAGGAGAAGGGGAAGGGAGATGTCCGCCTTTGAGAAAGGGTTGCTGTCAGCCATCGCTCCTGTTCTCTCCATGCCACTACCTCAACCTCGTCCAGTGGTGGAGGAGGACGAGGACGAGTTGTTTCTCCGAGGATGTCCATGGCAAAGAAGATAAGGCTGAAATTTGCCATTCATAAGGCATTTTTTGAAGCAGAGCAGGAGGAAGACTGATTAATCACATTTTTTTGTTATTTACAGCCATACTGACACACACTACATGTTTTACACTCATCACTGCACACACTTCACTCACAATATTACATATACATTATTATAAATAAAAGTTATTTAAAGTATGTTATGGCTATACTGTGTCTTCACTTGTTCAGGTCGTTTGTCAGTTACAACATACGGAAGATACAGAAGCTTCATGTATGTCGATGTATAATGTGCTGTCTTCTGTATAATTGTTCATGTGAAAACCTGTTGAAATCCGAATTGCGTTGGTGCCATTGATGGGAAGCACGTGGTGATCCAGGCTCCGGCAAATTCTGGGTCCCTGTACTTCAACTATAAGTCCACCCACTCCTTGGTACTGCTGGCTGTCGTGGATGCCCAGTACCTCTTCAGGGTAGTGGATGTCGGAGGCTTTGGAAGGGGCAGCGACGGTGGGAGCCTGCGGAATTCTGCACTTGGAGAGAGCCTCCGAGATGGCAGTCTGCATCTCCCACCTGACACCGTCATCCCGGGAGCAGAGCGGCTCGGCCTTCTCCCATGTGTTCGTTGGAGATGAGGCTTTTCCGCTGATGGACAACCTGCTGCGTCCGTTCCCTGGACGTCACCTCACACGCGAAAAGAGGATGTTCAACTCCCGCCTCAGCCGGGCCAGGTTGGTGGTTGAATGTGCGTTTGGCATCCTCTCATCTCAGTGGAGAATGTTCCGGCGTGTCATCACCACCAGCCCGGAGGTAGCAGAGTTGTGTGTGAAGGCCACCTGTGTGTTGCACAACTTCCTCCGCAGGAAGACAATAGGAAGGTCATCACGCACACCTATCGCAGAGTCCACGGATGAAGCTCCAGCTACTCCAACCTACTTACCAGAAAAACAAAGCTTTTTAGGAGGAATGTTTGCTTTTCAGTAAGTAGCTCTTGCAATAACTTGTTTTGCCTGTCAATGCTTCTGCAACGGAGTGCTGAAGAAAAGTAGGAGTGGATTGTAGGGCCTACTTCCTATTTATACGGAAGTGAGCCTGGAGGTGGGGCCCACGTCATAGGTGGGCGTGGAATAAGTCTGTCAGTGCTGCACACGTGCAGTGGGGATTACCCAATAGCGATAGCCTTAGAGGGCGAAATGGACATGGGTTATTAATTGAGTAGGTGTGTTTTTGTGCTTCTGGTAACGGACGGAACCAGTGGGGCGTAGACTACATCCTGCTTTGCCCTTAACCCAATAGCGATAGCCTTAGAGGGCGAAGCCTTATACGATCTATAACTTATACGGTTATGTACTGTAACCCATCTTTATTTAATCGTATAAAGCGCAACATACTTAAGCGGAAACAGCAACCAAACTGTTACAGTAATTGGTGTTACAGGATGGTCAGGTCATAGATTTGTCTCATTGTGTGTAAACATGTGATTTGTAAATGTAAAACGCCATCCACAAATGCATTTAAAAGATTTGCAAACTCACAAATACATTTGCAAATGTAAAACGAATCTGCAAATACGCTAAATATAAGATCTGTGAATATGTTATAGAGATACAGTTAGTTTGTGTGGTGCAAAGCAGTCCCGAGATAACTCTTTCTTCATTGTTTGTTGTGTATTCAGTCAAACGGGTCAAAGTTACAAAGCACTTCACATCTTATTAATCGGCCTAGTTTTACCTTACCAGTGCAGTAATAAAGTAATCTGTAGAAAAGCACCGTATTTAGGTCAGCCTTCATAGTAAGGCTACATTAAATATGTTATAATATTCATCGTGTCCTTTCTACTATATATGCATATATTCCTGTCTATTGCTTTTATTTGTATTTAATGTTATTATGTTTATACTTGTTTCCACTCATTTCACAATTTGAGATGAATGAAGTATCTATCTATCTATCTATCTATCTATCTATCCATCTATCCATCTATCCATCTATCTATCTATCCATCTATCCATCTATCCATCTATCTATCTATCTATCTATCTATCTGGATTCTAGATGGATGAATGGATAGATAGGTCCTAGATAGATAGATAGGCCTACTTCATTCATCCCAAATTGTGAAATGTGTGGCTGCGTGGGGTCTGGGTGCCACAATGCATTTGTGGATGGTGTTTTACATTTACAAATCACATATTTACACACAAATTATTTTTATCTTCACACAAATAATTATGAGACAAATCTATGCCCATAGTCATGGCTTGTGCAGGTGCTTTGCCTTTGAATCCTTCTGTAGGTGTGTAGCTCGCGCGCGAGGAGTCTACATGTGTGTCGCGAGGAAGCACTTCCTGTTGGACTTTGGTTACATAATTCCTCACTATGGCTGCTGAAGAGCTGGATAAAATTAATGTTATTACAAAGTTGTCAAACCAAGGTGAGTTAGCTTCCCGCCGTCACATGCTAACACAATTTACTGTATAGTCTATGGTTAACATTCTAACACGTTATTCAGTATGAGACAGAGTCAGTAAGCAGTCACCGCTCTCTGTGGGAGAAAACAGCACTATTAAGAAATGTAAAAGATTCAGTTGTTCAGCGGTAGTTTGTTAAAGTAGACTACACTGCTCTTTGAAAGTGTGTTTGATAAACGAAGCGTCTTTTACACCAGTAAGATATGAAGCTGATATTCGGGGTCAGGTGCTTTTGGGCGCGGGACCATTGGGTGCGGGATATAAATGAAGCAGCATCTTGTGGTCCATGTTCACTAACTTCTGCTGATTTCCAATAGTGTTTGTTTTCATGTTTAAAGTCCATGTCATCTATGGCAGGAGTATTTGTACTCCTTGTAATCCCCGGGCAGGGCTGCTGGCCCCCTGCTTTCCAAATGAGAATACTGCAGTCTAGATAAGAAACACCAGACACATGTGTTGCATTGGAAAAGTAAGAGCGGAAATGATGCTGGCAGAATGGCCCCTGGCAGTATAACACAAGTTAAAGTGTAACATTAATTCTCAGTTCACCTGTAGTTGGAATATTTCTGCAAAACCAGAGGACGAAAGTGATTTAACACAAGTGTAAATATAGAAGCATCGAGACAGAAAGATATAAAGTGTATCAGGGCGTGGAACCATGTAAATATATTATAATATGTCATTGTTGTTATGTTATCGTATGAGAATGAATGATTTACATTACTCATGCATTAATGTGAGCAGAATGTCAAAGTCTTTGTCTGTCAAGGGAGAGCTACTGTAGTACTGAAGTACTAGATTTCACAGTATTTGAATAAATGTTTTTAACTTCTTAATTCCATTATAAGCTGTAATGCAGCTTGTTCTCTGGTGATACGTAATGAAAACATACCGTAGCATTCACACCAAAAGTCATTATTTTCCATGTTGCATTCCATGTTGCATGTTGCAACAGAATATCATTAGGTTAGCTGTAAGGACATTGTTCATCTTGTGAAGTATTCTAGGTAAATGGGGTGGGTGGCAGGTCTGTCACTGTTATAACTCTGCTTTCAGAACAACATGTTTTGATGTTTTCAGGTATTTCTACTCTGTATAGTATGTAATGAGGTAAAGTATGTTCTGATCTATCTCCGGTACGCTTTGTACTGTACTTCCCAACATGTCAGACTCTTCCTTTACATTGCGTTGAGTGTGAGGGTCATATATGCTAGATCAAACAAAGGTCAGTTACAGTAGAACCCCTGTGATAGAAGAACAGGAAAAACCCTATACCTCTATTGGTACAGTCTAACAAATAAAACACTTATACTTATTACTTATAAGACACATGTATCTTAGAAATACACATGTGATTGTAAATGTTTGAGAGAAGGCAACTCCCTTTACTATTGTAGTTACACCCAAGGCTCACTCAGCCCGTGTTTCTATATTCTACATCCCTGCTATAAGTCACTGAAGGAGAAGTTATCACATGATGGAGAAGTCCCCATGTGTTGTCCTATTTTAAACTGCAGGGTGTGAGTGTGTGTGATCTTCACTGATCTTTGCTTTATAGTGAGTTACTGGTGAACATGGCTTACTGGTATCCTCTCCTCCCTACAGCCCTGCAGGAGTATGAGGTTCTGCAGAGGAAGCACGAGACAGCCTCCATGGAGGTAAGTGCTAACATCACTCTGGGTGTACGTCGGACCATCAGGACGAATATCATGGTTCAACCGCAGCAGTAACAGTAGTAGAAGCATCACTACACAGTAATAGTTGAAGGAAGTTGGGCCTAGAAGTAGTAGAAGTAGCATAACTCATTAAAGAAATAGCACAGGCAGCAGAAATAGTGTAACAGTGTCAGTGAAAAAAGAAAGTCTAATAAATGGTTGTTTTCTTTAGAGAGTGTGGGATCAGAAGATGATGATACATGTCTGGTTTCTTCTGCCACACCATGATAAAAGAGGTATCAGCAGGGAGATCTTTTAAGTGGTGTTGGTATCAGCTTTCAGAATCAATTGTTACGTAGCCCTAGTGGCTAAGTGTTGAAAGGTCAAAGCTTATGAGAACAATAAACACATTCTCAATGTATGTAGGACATATTAAAAAGCCTTTATTCTTAGTGGATCATCATAACACACTGATACAAACGTGCAGTTCTTCCAAGCAAATCAAAGGCTTCTACATACTGCCTGTCTACAGCACTGCTACAGTACTAGCAAATGATAATGCATTATAAGTACGTTTATATCACAATAGTGATATGAGTTTGTCAGGAAGAGAGACTATTGGCTATTAAATTGTATTATTTCAGTTATTTAAGGTCCTGATGATGACATACTCAGATGGTTCTTTGTCACGGTCGAGTGAAGGAAGCAGGACCCAAATGCAGATAACTTTGAGAAACCCTTTATTTCAAGGATAATGAAAAACACGGAACACTCACCGGTGAACTCAGTCACCAACAAACAACGACCCAACACTGAACACAGAAAGAGACAATGAGAAACAGCCGGGCAGGGGAGGAGAAACACAAGGACAACAGGTGAACACAATCGGGTAATCAGGGAGGGAAACAGACAGAAAGCTGACAGGCAGGAAACAGGCAGAATTCGGGCGGACGGCCCGGGGTCAAGACAGAGTCCAAGGTGGGGACCATGGAGGGCCGAAGGGAGCGGCAGGAAGAGGCAGGGGGCCGGGCCCGAGGGCGAAGACCGCGGCTCTCAGGGGGCCGGGCTCGAGGGCGAAGACCGCGGCTCTCAGGGGGCCGGGCTCGAGGGCGAAGACCGCGGCTCTCAGGGGGCCGGGCTCGAGGGCGAAGGCAACGGAAGAGGCAGGGGGCCGGGCCCGAGGGCGAAGACCGCGGCTCTCAGGGGGCCGGGCTCGAGGGCGAAGACCGCGGCTCTCAGGGGGCCGGGCTCGAGGGCGAAGGCAACGGAAGAGGCAGGGGGCCGGGCCCGAGGGCGAAGACCGCGGCTCTCAGGGGGCCGGGCTCTCAGGGGGCCGGGCTCGAGGGCGAAGACCGCGGCTCTCAGGGGGCCGGGCTCGAGGGCGAAGACCGCGGCTCTCAGGGGGCCGGGCTCGAGGGCGAAGACCGCGGCTCTCAGGGGGCCGGGCTCTCAGGGGGCCGGGCTCGAGGGCGAAGACCGCGGCTCTCAGGGGGCCGGGCTCGAGGGCGAAGACCGCGGCTCTCAGGGGGCCGGGCTCGAGGGCGAAGACCGCGGCTCTCAGGGGGCCGGGCTCTCAGAGGGCCGGGCTCGAGGGCGGAGACCGCGGCTCTCAGGGGGCCGGGCTCGAGGGCGAAGACCGGACAGCTCTGGAGGCCGGGCAGGAGCCGGTGTCGACCAGACAGGATCCGGAGGCCGGGCAGGAAAGCGCTGATGGGACAGCTCCGGAGACCGGGCAGGACCCGGTGTTGGCCGGACAGAAACCGGAGCCGGTCGGACAGAAGAGGAAGAGGACCAGGAGTTGGCAGGAATCCCGGCGAGACAGGTGATGGACATGGGGCTGGCAGGGCCCCCGGTAGAACCTCCAACGGCACGGGATATAGGGTTGGCAGGACCCCCGGTAGGGAGTAGTCGGCGGGGCCTCCAACGGCACAGGACACAGGGTTGGCAGGACCCCCGGCAGGGGAGTAGACGGCGGGACCTCCAACGAGACAGGAGAAAGGGTTGGCAGGACCCCCGGCAGGAGAGTATTCTGCGGGACCTCCAACGGCACAGGACACAGGGCTGGCAGGACCCCCGGCAGGGGAGCAGACGGCGGGACCTCCAACGAGACCGGACCTAGGGTTGGCAGGACCCCCGGCAGGGGAGTAGACGGCGGGACCTCCAACGAGACAGGAGAAAGGGTTGGCAGGACCCCCGGCAGGAGAGTATTCTGCGGGACCTCCAACGGCACAGGACACAGGGTTGGCAGGACCCCCGGCAGGGGAGCAGACGGCGGGACCTCCAACGAGACCGGACCTAGGGTTGGAAGGACCCCCGGCAGGGGAGTGGACGGCGGGACCTCCAACGAGAAAGGAGAAAGGGTTGGCAGGACCCTCGGCAGAAGAGTAGTCTGCGGGACCTCCAACGGGACAGGACATAGGGTTGGCAGGACCCCCGGTAGGAGAGTAGTCGGCGGGGCCTCCAACGGCACAGGACACAGGGTTGGCAGGACCCCCGGCAGGGGAGCAGACGGCGGAACCTCCAACGAGACCGGACCTAGGGTTGGCAGGACCCCCGGCAGGAGAGTATTCTGCGGGACCTCCAACGGCACGGGATATAAGGTTGGCAGGACCCCCGGCAGAAGAGTATTCTGCGGGACCTCCAACGGCACAGGACACAGGGTTGGCAGGAATCCCAGAGGAACCTCCAACAACACTTGCGTAGGGGCTTGAATTGGGACTGGAGAGGGAACTCGAGCGGAGACTTGAGAGGGGACTCGAGAGGAGACTGGAGAGGGGACTCCAGAGGGGACTAGAGGAGAGAGGAGAGAGGAGGGGCTAGAGGAGAGAGGAGGGACTAGAGAAGGGAACACGAGAGGGGACTTGAGATGGGACTACAGAGGGGACTAGAGGAGAGACTAGAGGAGGGACTAGAGGAGGGCCTAAAGGAGGGACTAAAGGAGGGAACTCGAGAGGGGACTCGAGGGGGAACTGGAGAGGGGACTTGAGATGGAAACAGAGAGGGGCCTCGAGAAGGGACTACAGAGGGGACTAGAGGAGAGACTAGAGGAGGGACTAGAGGAGTAACTAGAGAAGGGAACTCGAGAGGGGACTCGAGAGGGAAACTAGAGAGGGGACTCGAGGAGGGACTAGAGGAGGGACTAAAGGAGGGAACTCGAGATGGGACTGTGGCAGCTGGGGCCAGATCTGGGTCTGGAACCAAGGCAGCTGGGGTCGGGACCATGGCTGCTGGGGCCAGAACTGGGGCTGAAACCATGGCTGCGGGGACCGGAATTGAAGCCAGAATCATGGCTGTAAGATCCAGCTCTGAAGCCGGACACATGGCTGTATAGGGCGCTCTTGGAGCCGGGACCATGGCCGCTGGGGCCGGCCCTGGAGCTGGAAACATGGCTGTATGATCCAGTTCTGGAGCCTGGATTATGACTGTGTGGGGCGGTCTTGGAGCCGGAAACATGGCTGCGGGGGCCTGTACTGGGGCTGGAACCATGGCTGCGGGGGCCTGTACTGGGGCTGGAACCATGGCTGCTGGGGCCTGTACTGGGACTGGAACCATGGCTGCTGGGGCCCGGGCTCCTAGTCTGGCCTTGCGACGACTCCTCTTAGCAGCCGCCTGAATACTCCGTGGGCCTCCATAAGCCTGACGAGTTCCAGCATATGACTCCTGAACAGGAGCAGGAACTGGGACAGAAGCATGGGTTGACCCCAGACGGACCACTCCGAGACGTCTGTAGTCAGCAGGCTGGAAATCACACCTCCAGAGGAAGTCCAACATCCAGTCAGGTAAGAATTTCACCAAGTCTGGCTTCTCCATCACCAACCGGTGCGCCTCTACCAGAGCAGCCTCCTTCAGCCGAACACTGGACGCTTCCTTCCACCAATCGTAGCAACATGCCAAAGGAAAAGAAAAATGTTGCAGCTCCACCTCAAAAGGATCGTCTGCTGGGTCCATTTCTGGTTGGGTCGTTCTGTCACGGTCGAGTGAAGGAAGCAGGACCCAAATGCAGATAACTTTGAGAAACCCTTTATTTCAAGGATAATGAAAAACACGGAACACTCACCGGTGAACTCAGTCACCAACAAACAACGACCCAACACTGAACACAGAAAGAGACAATGAGAAACAGCCGGGCAGGGGAGGAGAAACACAAGGACAACAGGTGAACACAATCGGGTAATCAGGGAGGGAAACAGACAGAAAGCAGACAGGCAGGAAACGGGGGTGAACACTTTACACAATAAAACAGGAAACCCAAAGACAAGAAAAACACCAACACAGACAAAACTACAAACGTGACATAACATGAGAATCGTGACATTCTTAATGCATTTGTATCCAGAATGGTTCAAATCTGTGCTCATTATTCCATTGAATAGTGTCCTTTAAGGATCATACACAGTGAAATTGGGCATTTTAGTTAAAACATTGTTTTAGAGTTCTAGTTCCTAGTGTTTATACAGTTGCAAGAAAAAGTATGTGAACCCTTTGGATTGTCCACACATAGCGTTGTGTGTTCCTTCCAAACAGCTCAGCTCTGGTTTCATCTGTCCACAGAACATGTTGCCAGTCGTGCTGTGGAACATCCAGGTGCTCTTTTGCAAACTTCAAACGTGCAGCAATGTTTTTTCTGGACAGTAGTGGCTTCCTCTGTGGTGTCCTCCCATTCTTGTTCAGTGTTTTACGTATCGTAGATTCGTCAACAGAGATGTTAGCATGTGCCAGAGATTTCTTTAAGTCTCTAGCTGACTCTCTAGGACTCTTCTTCACCTCATTGAGCATTCTGCGCTGTGCTCTTGCAGTCATCTTTACAGGACGGCCACTCCTAGGGAGAGTAGCAACAGTGCTGAACTTTCTCCATGTATAGACAACTTGTCTCACCGTGGACTGATGAACATCAAGGCTTTCAGAGATACTTTTGTAACCCTTTCCAGCTTTATGCAAGTCAACAGTTCTTAATGGTAGGTCTTCTGAGACCTTCTGTTTGTCTATTGTTGTGACTTAGATGAAGATCAGAACACATTTTATGACCAATTTATGCAGAAATCCAGGTAATTCCAAAGGGTTCACATACTTTGTCTTGCAACTGTAAGTATATGGAAACATCAGTAGGTAACTTTATGGTTGGTTGGTTGGTTGGTTGGTTGGTTGGTTGGTTGGTTGGTAGGTAGTAAGGAGCCCCACAGGGGACTGTGCTGTCTCCTTTCCTGTTGACCTTATAAACACTGACTTTAAATACAACTCAGAGTCATGCCAACTGCAGAAGTTTTCGGATGACTCTGCAGTGATAGGGTGTTTCAGGGATGGACGGGTGAGGAGTACAGAGCATGGTGGGTGATTTTTTGGAGAGGACTGGAATACATAATCTGCTTCTTAATGTGGCCAAGACCAGAGAGATGGTAATAGAGAGGCAAAGTCCCTCCCTTTCCGGTGGACCTCATGGGACCTTATTTCTGAAAAATTATGTATTGAAGTCAATGGCGAGAGAAAACGTATCTTTCGATCCCGTTTTAATTGTGCCATGAATTACACATATGATGTTTGTCAATCTTAAATAATCATTTCCGTGTCAAAAAAGTCACAGTTTGTCGTAAAACTGTTGAAATATAAGACTACGATAAATATGCAACTAGAAACTATAAAGAGTACACATCCCAGAGTAAGTGATGTCATAACTGATGTCACAATTGTTTTCCTCCACTAATTATAAGGGATAGCTACGATAAGATAACTTTAACAAGATGCCTGTGTGCTTAGTACCAGGTTGTTATCATACCAGCAATGGGTCTTGCTCGTTCTTTCGCTTCCCGTCTGATGAAAGGACCAGGAGTGGCTGGATCAAGTTAGCTACCTAGCTAGTAGCTAGCACGTTAGTTAGCATTACAGGGTAGTCAATCCCTTTTATGGCAAGACAGTAGTGACGGGCATCTTGGTGACATGTGTTGTTGTGCGAGACCATAGATGTAGTTCATTGAGCGGTTTCACACAAAAAAAGGCTTACTTCACAGTTTTACGGCAAAACTCAAATAAATAAATTGACAAATATCATATGTGTAATTCGTGGCACAATTCAAACAGGATCGAAAAATAACTTTTCTCTAGTCATTGACTTCAATACATACTTTTTCCGAAATAAGGTCCCATGGAGGTCCACCGGAAAGAGAGGGACTTCGCCTCTCTATTGACTTCAGGAGGAAGAGGACGTCTCCACTGCCCCTGTGCATTCTGGGAGAGGGTGTTGTTGTGGTGGAGGACTACAAGTACCTGGGAGTGCACTCCCACATGGGAGTACAATGGACTGAACTGGAGGATCAACACTGACGCTGTACGAGAAGGGGATGAGCAGACTCTATTTTCTGAGGAAGCTGAGATCCTTCAACGTGTGCAGCAAGATGTTGGAGATCTTCTACCAGTCTTTGGTTGGTGATCTGATCTTCTACCAGTCTGTTGTTAGAGATCTTCTACCAGTCTTTGGTTGGTGATCTGATCTTCTACCAGTCTGTTGTTAGAGATCTTCTACCAGTCTTTGGTTGGTGATCTGATCTTCTACCAGTCTGTTGTTAGAGATCTTCTACCAGTCTTTGGTTGGTGATCTGATCTTCTACCAGTCTGTTGTTAGAGATCTTCTACCAGTCTTTGGTTGGTGATCTGATCTTCTACCAGTCTGCTGTTAGAGATCTTCTACCAGTCTGTTGTTAGAGATCTTCTACCAGTCTGCTGTTAGAGATCTTCTACCAGTCTGCTGTTAGAGATCTTCTACCAGTCTGTTGTTAGAGATCTTCTACCAGTCTGTTGTTAGAGATCTTCTACCAGTCTGTTGTTAGAGATCTTCTACCAGTCTGCTGTTAGAGATCTTCTACCAGTCTGCTGTTAGAGATCTTCTACCAGTCTGCTGTTAGAGATCTTCTACCAGTCTGCTGTTAGAGATCTTCTACCAGTCTTTGGTTGGTGATCTGATCTTCTACCAGTCTGCTGTTAGAGATCTTCTACCAGTCTGTTGTTGGAGATCTTCTACCAGTCTGTTATTGGAGATCTTCTACCAGGCTGTTGTTGGAGATCTTCTACCAGTCTGCTGTTAGAGATCTTCTACCAGTCTGCTGTTAGAGATCTTCTACCAGTCTGCTGTTAGAGATCTTCTACCAGTCTGTTGTTAGAGATCTTCTACCAGTCTGTTGTTAGAGATCTTCTACCAGTCTGTTGTTAGAGATCTTCTACCAGTCTGCTGTTAGAGATCTTCTACCAGTCTGCTGTTAGAGATCTTCTACCAGTCTGCTGTTAGAGATCTTCTACCAGTCTGTTGTTAGAGATCTTCTACCAGTCTGCTGTTAGAGATCTTCTACCAGTCTGCTGTTAGAGATCTTCTACCAGTCTGCTGTTAGAGATCTTCTACCAGTCTGCTGTTAGAGATCTTCTACCAGTCTGCTGTTAGAGATATCCTACCAGTCTGCTGTTAGAGATCTTCTACCAGTCTGCTGTTAGAGATCTTCTACCAGTCTGCTGTTAGAGATCTTCTACCAGTCTGCTGTTAGAGATATTCTACCAGTCTGCTGTTAGAGATCTTCTACCAGTCTGCTGTTAGAGATCTTCTACCAGTCTGTTGTTAGAGATCTTCTACCAGTCTGCTGTTAGAGATCTTCTACCAGTCTGCTGTTAGAGATCTTCTACCAGTCTGCTGTTAGAGATCTTCTACCAGTCTGCTGTTAGAGATCTTCTACCAGTCTGTTGTTAGAGATCTTCTACCAGTCTGTTGTTATAGATCTTCTACCAGTCTGTTGTTGGAGATCTTCTACCAGTCTGTTATTGGAGATCTTCTACCAGGCTGTTGTTGGAGATCTTCTACCAGTCTGTTGTTAGAGATCTTCTACCAGTCTGCTGTTAGAGATCTTCTACCAGTCTGCTGTTAGAGATCTTCTACCAGTCTGCTGTTAGAGATCTTCTACCAGTCTGCTGTTAGAGATATTCTACCAGTCTGCTGTTAGAGATCTTCTACCAGTCTGCTGTTAGAGATCTTCTACCAGTCGGCTGTTAGAGATCTTCTACCAGTCTTTGGTTGGTGATCTGATCTTCTACCAGTCTGCTGTTAGAGATCTTCTACCAGTCTTTGGTTGGTGATCTGATCTTCTACCAGTCTGTTGTTAGAGATCTTCTACCAGTCTGTTGTTAGAGATCTTCTACCAGTCTGTTGTTAGAGATCTTCTACCAGTCTGCTGTTAGAGATCTTCTACCAGTCTGTTGTTAGAGATCTTCTACCAGTCTGTTGTTAGAGATCTTCTACCAGTCTGTTGTTAGAGATTACATTACATTACATTACATTGCATTTAGCTGACGCTTTTATTCAAAGCGACTTACAATAAGTACATTCGACCAGGAAGACACAACCTTGAAGAAAACAGAATCATATAAGAACATCAGGTTTCATAGAGCCAATCGTTTCAAGTGCTACTCAACTGGCTTTAGATAAGCCAGTCCTTTATTAGTATATAAGTGCTTTGTTAGTAGTTCTATCCTCGAGGTGGAGTCGAAAGAGATGAGTTTTCAGTCTGCGCCGGAAGGTGTGTAAGCTATCTGCTGTCCTGATGTCAATGGGAGCTCATTCCACCATTTTGGAGCCAGGATAGCAAACCCACGTGTTTTTGCTGATGGGAACTTGGGTCCCCTTCGCAGCGAGGGTGCAGCGAGCTGTTTGGCTGATGCAGAGCGTAGTGCACGTGCTGGGGTGTACGGTTTAACCATGTCCTGGATGTAGGAAGGGCCAGACCCATTCGCAGCATGGTACGCAAGTACCATTGTCTTGAAGTGGATTCTAGCAGTTACCGGAAGCCAGTGGAGGGAGCGGAGGAGCGGAGTGGTGTGGGAGAATTTAGGAAGGTTGAAGACCAGACGAGCCGCTGCATTCTGGATGAGCTGCAGAGGTCGGAGGGCACATGCAGGTAGACCAGCCAGGAGGGAGCTGCAGTAGTCTAGGTGTGAGGTGACGAGAGCCTGGACCAGAACCTGCATCGATTTCTGGGTCAGAGAGCTTCTACCAGTCTGTTGTTTGAGATCTTCTACCAGTCTGCTGTTAGAGATCTTCTACCAGTCTGCTGTTAGAGATCTTCTACCAGTCTGCTGTTAGAGATCTTCTACCAGTCTGTTATTGGAGATCTTCTACCAGTCTGTTGTTAGAGATCTTCTACCAGTCTGCTGTTAGAGATCTTCTACCAGTCTGCTGTTAGAGATCTTCTACCAGTCTGTTATTGGAGATCTTCTACCAGTCTGTTGTTAGAGATCTTCTACCAGTCTGCTGTTAGAGATCTTCTACCAGTCTGCTGTTAGAGATATTCTACCAGTCTGTGGTTGGAGATCTTCTACCAGTCTGCTGTTAGAGATCTTCTACCAGTCTGCTGTTAGAGATCTTCTACCAGTCTGTTGTTAGAGATCTTCTACCAGTCTGCTGTTAGAGATCTTCTACCAGTCTGCTGTTAGAGATCTTCTACCAGTCTGCTGTTAGAGATCTTCTACCAGTCTGTTATTGGAGATCTTCTACCAGTCTGCTGTTAGAGATCTTCTACCAGTCTTTGGTTGGTGATCTGATCTTCTACCAGTCTGCTGTTAGAGATCTTCTACCAGTCTGCTGTTAGAGATCTTCTACCAGTCTGCTGTTAGAGATCTTCTACTAGTCTGTTATTGGAGATCTTATACCAGTCTGTTGTTAGAGATCTTCTACCAGTCTGCTGTTAGAGATCTTCTACCAGTCTGCTGTTAGAGATCTTCTACCAGTCTGCTGTTAGAGATCTTCTACTAGTCTGTTATTGGAGATCTTCTACCAGTCTGCTGTTAGAGATCTTCTACCAGTCTGCTGTTAGAGATCTTCTACAAGTCTGCTGTTAGAGATCTTCTACCAGTCTGCTGTTAGAGATCTTCTACCAGTCTGCTGTTAGAGATCTTCTACCAGTCTGTTGTTGGAGATCTTCTACCAGTCTGTTATTGGAGATCTTCTACCAGTCTGTTGTTAGAGATCTTCTACCAGTCTGCTGTTAGAGATCTTCTACCAGTCTGCTGTTAGAGATCTTCTACCAGTCTGCTGTTAGAGATCTTCTACCAGTCTGCTGTTAGAGATCTTCTACCAGTCTGCTGTTAGAGATCTTCTACCAGTCTGTTGTTAGAGATCTTCTACCAGCCTGTTGTTAGAGATCTTCTACCAGTCTGTTGTTAGAGATCTTCTACCAGTCTGCTGTTAGAGATCTTCTACCAGTCTGCTGTTAGAGATCTTCTACCAGTCTGCTGTTAGAGATATTCTACCAGTCTGCTGTTAGAGATCTTCTACCAGTCTGTTGTTAGAGATCTTCTACCAGTCTGCTGTTAGAGATCTTCTACCAGTCTGTTGTTAGAGATCTTCTACCAGTCTGCTGTTAGAGATCTTCTACCAGTCTGCTGTTAGAGATCTTCTACCAGTCTGCTGTTAGAGATCTTCTACCAGTCTTTGGTTGGTGATCTGATCTTCTACCAGTCTGCTGTTAGAGATCTTCTACCAGTCTGTTGTTGGAGATCTTCTACCAGTCTGTTATTGGAGATCTTCTACCAGGCTGTTGTTGGAGATCTTCTACCAGTCTGTTGTTAGAGATCTTCTACCAGTCTGCTGTTAGAGATCTTCTACCAGTCTGCTGTTAGAGATATTCTACCAGTCTGCTGTTAGAGATCTTCTACCAGTCTGCTGTTAGAGATCTTCTACCAGTCTGCTGTTAGAGATCTTCTACCAGTCTGCTGTTAGAGATATTCTACCAGTCTGCTGTTAGAGATCTTCTACCAGTCTGCTGTTAGAGATCTTCTACCAGTCTGTTGTTAGAGATCTTCTACCAGTCTGCTGTTAGAGATCTTCTACCAGTCTGCTGTTAGAGATCTTCTACCAGTCTGCTGTTAGAGATCTTCTACCAGTCTGCTGTTAGAGATCTTCTACCAGTCTGTTGTTAGAGATCTTCTACCAGTCTGTTGTTATAGATCTTCTACCAGTCTGTTGTTGGAGATCTTCTACCAGTCTGTTATTGGAGATCTTCTACCAGGCTGCTGTTGGAGATCTTCTACCAGTCTGTTGTTAGAGATCTTCTACCAGTCTGCTGTTAGAGATCTTCTACCAGTCTGCTGTTAGAGATCTTCTACCAGTCTGCTGTTAGAGATCTTCTACCAGTCTGCTGTTAGAGATATTCTACCAGTCTGCTGTTAGAGATCTTCTACCAGTCTGCTGTTAGAGATCTTCTACCAGTCGGCTGTTAGAGATCTTCTACCAGTCTTTGGTTGGTGATCTGATCTTCTACCAGTCTGCTGTTAGAGATCTTCTACCAGTCTGCTGTTAGAGATCTTCTACCAGTCTTTGGTTGGTGATCTGATCTTCTACCAGTCTGTTGTTAGAGATCTTCTACCAGTCTGTTGTTAGAGATCTTCTACCAGTCTGTTGTTAGAGATCTTCTACCAGTCTGCTGTTAGAGATCTTCTACCAGTCTGTTGTTAGAGATCTTCTACCAGTCTGTTGTTAGAGATCTTCTACCAGTCTGTTGTTAGAGATTACATTACATTACATTACATTGCATTTAGCTGACGCTTTTATTCAAAGCGACTTACAATAAGTACATTCGACCAGGAAGACACAACCTTGAAGAAAACAGAATCATATAAGAACATCAGGTTTCATAGAGCCAATCGTTTCAAGTGCTACTCAACTGGCTTTAGATAAGCCAGTCCTTTACTAGTATATAAGTGCTTTGTTAGTAGTTCTATCCTCGAGGTGGAGTCGAAAGAGATGAGTTTTCAGTCTGCGCCGGAAGGTGTGTAAGCTATCTGCTGTCCTGATGTCAATGGGAGCTCATTCCACCATTTTGGAGCCAGGATAGCAAACCCACGTGTTTTTGCTGATGGGAACTTGGGTCCCCTTCGCAGCGAGGGTGCAGCGAGCTGTTTGGCTGATGCAGAGCGTAGAGCACGTGCTGGGGTGTACGGTTTAA
The DNA here is from genome assembly GCF_902827115.2 of Pseudochaenichthys georgianus. Classification (NCBI taxonomy): domain Eukaryota; kingdom Metazoa; phylum Chordata; class Actinopteri; order Perciformes; family Channichthyidae; genus Pseudochaenichthys; species Pseudochaenichthys georgianus. The sequence continues at coordinate 1,711,103 of NC_047517.1, forward strand.
CCATGTCCTGGATGTAGGAAGGGCCAGACCCATTCGCAGCATGGTACGCAAGTACCATTGTCTTGAAGTGGATTCTAGCAGTTACCGGAAGCCAGTGGAGGGAGCGGAGGAGCGGAGTGGTGTGGGAGAATTTAGGAAGGTTGAAGACCAGACGAGCCGCTGCATTCTGGATGAGCTGCAGAGGTCGGAGGGCACATGCAGGTAGACCAGCCAGGAGGGAGCTGCAGTAGTCTAGGTGTGAGGTGACGAGAGCCTGGACCAGAACCTGCATCGATTTCTGGGTCAGAGAGCTTCTACCAGTCTGTTGTTTGAGATCTTCTACCAGTCTGCTGTTAGAGATCTTCTACCAGTCTGTTGTTAGAGATATTCTACCAGTCTGCTGTTAGAGATATTCTACCAGTCTGCTGTTAGAGATCTTCTACCAGTCTGCTGTTAGAGATCTTCTACCAGTCTGTTGTTTGAGATCTTCTACCAGTCTGCTGTTAGAGATCTTCTACCAGTCTGTTGTTAGAGATCTTCTACCAGTCTGCTGTTAGAGATCTTCTACCAGTCTGTTATTGGAGATCTTCTACCAGTCTGCTGTTAGAGATCTTCTACCAGTCTGTTATTGGAGATCTTCTACCAGTCTGTTGTTAGAGATCTTCTACCAGTCTGCTGTTAGAGATCTTCTACCAGTCTGCTGTTAGAGATCTTCTACCAGTCTGTTATTGGAGATATTCTACCAGTCTGTGGTTGGAGATCTTCTACCAGTCTGCTGTTAGAGATCTTCTACCAGTCTGCTGTTAGAGATCTTCTACCAGTCTGTTGTTAGAGATCTTCTACCAGTCTGCTGTTAGAGATCTTCTACCAGTCTGCTGTTAGAGATCTTCTACCAGTCTGCTGTTAGAGATCTTCTACCAGTCTGTTATTGGAGATCTTCTACCAGTCTGCTGTTAGAGATCTTCTACCAGTCTGCTGTTAGAGATCTTCTACCAGTCTTTGGTTGGTGATCTGATCTTCTACCAGTCTGCTGTTAGAGATCTTCTACCAGTCTGCTGTTAGAGATCTTCTACCAGTCTGCTGTTAGAGATCTTCTACTAGTCTGTTATTGGAGATCTTATACCAGTCTGTTGTTAGAGATCTTCTACCAGTCTGCTGTTAGAGATCTTCTACCAGTCTGCTGTTAGAGATCTTCTACCAGTCTGCTGTTAGAGATCTTCTACTAGTCTGTTATTGGAGATCTTCTACCAGTCTGCTGTTAGAGATCTTCTACCAGTCTGCTGTTAGAGATCTTCTACCAGTCTGCTGTTAGAGATCTTCTACCAGTCTGCTGTTAGAGATCTTCTACCAGTCTGTTGTTGGAGATCTTCTACCAGTCTGTTATTGGAGATCTTCTACCAGTCTGTTGTTAGAGATCTTCTACCAGTCTGCTGTTAGAGATCTTCTACCAGTCTGCTGTTAGAGATCTTCTACCAGTCTGCTGTTAGAGATCTTCTACCAGTCTGCTGTTAGAGATCTTCTACCAGTCTTTGGTTGGTGATCTGATCTTCTACCAGTCTGCTGTTAGAGATCTTCTACCAGTCTGCTGTTAGAGATCTTCTACCAGTCTGCTGTTAGAGATCTTCTACCAGTCTGCTGTTAGAGATCTTCTACCAGTCTGTTGTTGGAGATCTTCTACCAGTCTGTTATTGGAGATCTTCTACCAGTCTGTTGTTAGAGATCTTCTACCAGTCTGCTGTTAGAGATCTTCTACCAGTCTGCTGTTAGAGATCTTCTACCAGTCTGCTGTTAGAGATCTTCTACCAGTCTGCTGTTAGAGATCTTCTACCAGTCTGCTGTTAGAGATCTTCTACCAGTCTGCTGTTAGAGATCTTCTACCAGTCTGCTGTTGGAGATCTTCTTCTACTTTATCTTCACACTGTATATTTTACATTTACATTTAATGTAATATTCCATTCCTTGCACACTTAATGTAAATACTATCCTGGGTTAGGGTTAGGGTTATATTGTGTCTACACAAAATGGGCCCCTTTTTATCTTCAAGATCAACTATTTTCTACTCTCTAATGCCGGTTTATTTCTATTTTGAGATGTTTATTGTTATTTCTACTCCTTTCATTTCGAACACCTTGTTTTTTTTATCCTGCTGCAACAAAAAAAATCCCAATTTGGGATCAATAAAGTACATCTTATCTTATCTTTAGGGGCAGGTATTGTATTTCCTCATTTCCCCATCAGCAGAATATTTCATTTATTTCTTCAGCCTCTGAGTTGCTGTTGCTCAGGCAAACAGAGAAAGGATGATTCAAACAGCAGGGGGCCTGAGATTCAGTTTCTCTGTCTTTGTCTCTAAAGTGCAAGAAGCTGGTGGAGGAGAGAGACGAGGCCATGAAGAAGCTGAATGAGTTCCAGCAAGGTAAGCTCTTCACTCCTGGCTCCATACGTCCTCAAATGTCTTCATATACCTACACGCTTTAATTGTGTAGACACATAATATAGAAGCAGGCCTGGCGCCAGAGCAATCTACAGAGAGGCCATTTGATTTTCATTGGGGGGGGGGGAGCACAAAACCGTCATGTGTGGCTGCTCAAGATAAATACAATTAAAACAGTATGGCCAACAGCATTGGATAAAGAACTGGGTCTGTGGAGTTTTAAAGATGAGAGAGGATAACAAGTGGTAACAGTGTAACATAAATCATTTTTGTGTTCAACTATATATGTTTTTGTTTGTCAGATTATCTTGGCCTCTGTTGCTTCTGTTTTGATCATTCTTAAACATTGTCTGAAGGCCTTCATTGTTATGCTAGTGCAGGGGTCGGCAACCCGCGGCTCCGGAGCTGCATGCAGCTCTTTAAGACCTCTGCTCTGGCTCCCTTGAGCTTAGACAAAAATAAGAAGGAAATAAAATACAAATATTTGTAGGACTATTTATATTTTGTTGAAAATGTTTCGTATCTTGTATTTTGAGGTGATAGACTGTGACACATAACTTGACCCCCGGCTCGATGAGCGAACTATGGATAAATCAAAGAAAATAAAAGTATGGGAGGAACACAGAGGGTTTAATTCTGCGTGGACAGAGTTATATGCTTTCACAGCAAACAATGCTGGCTTACCGGTATGTTTGATATGTGGAGAGAAGTTGTCAAAGGTGCTGCAGCCTTTACGTATTGGAGGAAAAACACGGAAGAGGAAGACCGCTGACGATCTTCAGTCATAATTACATTTGTTAACTATGTCTAGGGTTCAGCTATATGTTTTATTTATTTTAAAGTGGGCCCATTTTAATTGTATTTATTTTTCTTCAAATGTGCAGAGGACTCCCCAAGTGCTGTGTTTAATTTATTTTGTAAAGTATGCCTGTGTATTTTTTACAAGAGTAATTTGTTTATTATTAGAGGTAAACAGTTTGTAATAAATAATAAATGCAAAAAAACTGTAGTTTTCATCTATGATATAACAATATATACAGCTTTATAAGCTATCAACCTATCAAATATGTTTTGCGGCTCCAGACAAAAAAAATTGGTGGAAAGGGGGAAAAATTGCTCTTTTGGTCATAAAGGTTGCATACCCCTGTGCGAGTGCAATGCTAAGTCCCTGGAGCAGTGAAAAGCTCAAGAAACACAGCCGTCTTATGATATCATGTATGACTTATTGTATGACCAGTGGCGACTGGTCATTAGGGGCAGGTGGGGCACAGCCCCACCTAGTGTCAGCAGAAAGTATTACAATTAATGATTACAAAAAAATGCAAAAAATTAATTAAAATATATATTTTAAGATCATGTTTAATCATCTGATTCGTCTGTACATTGCTGTTTTAGTCTGTGTTCTTCTAATTAGTGTCTACAGTGTGTGCCTATTGAGCTGTTTAGAGCCATGTGGTACAAAACCCGATCCTGCCCCTCCCTCTTACTGTCTAAGTCAATGGTGACTGTAAAAACTACACTGCGCATGCTCAAAATATTTTCCTATTTAATGTGTGTGGCAAAAAAATAATGACCCGAGGGGCATAGTGCTGCCATCCCCACCATACGTCATCTCACATCATTCAGAGCTGATTGGCTGTAAGTACGTGTGCCGCGAAAAGTGTGGTGTGTGAAGAGGAGCGTTCTAAAACCCGGAAGTAAACTGCGCGTGGCTTCCCTCGACAAAAAAGCAATGAGATTTCTCCATGGGATTTTAGAAAATAGCTCCAAATAAGATCTGTGGGAAACAAACCTGTTAGATAAATGAACGTTTTGTTCAGCCGGATAATATCCACATGTCTACCCTACTTTTATCATTTTAGAATCATAAATCTATTGATTAGATTAGATTTATGATAGACTTTTGAAACTACAAGAACATAAGGAGGACTTTTACAAAAAAGTAATAGCGATTTTTGTCCAGAAGGATAGGCAAATGGACTTCATCTTCAAGTAAGACCGCAATTTTATTGAAAATGGGATCTTACTAAGAGAGAACAATTCAATATTTAAATGTTTTGGGTATCCTTCTGTTGAACTGTCTGTTTAAAATTAATTGAAGCATCACACAAAAAAAGCTTTTGAAAATAATATTATATTTTGATTTTGGTCAAAATATAATATTTGCAAACCTGAAAAGTCAGTGCCAGTGCGTCACTAGCCATGAACCTCACTGCAGAAGCTTATAGACATCTAAGTTTTTTGTGCCCCACCACTTTTGTACATATAGAAACGCCACTGTGTATGACGTTTATTAAGTCAAATTGACAATGTTAGGTATTTGTAGTATAATGTAAAAGGCTTGTGGTCCATCTGGTTCATGACAATGGTTGCTTTAATATGTAATGCTATTATAATGGAGTACTTAGACTTAGTGGCATTTAGTCTAAATAAATAAAGTATGAATTTTTGTATAAATATACTTAATGTGTTTAAGGGGATGACATGAGGATATTCGTTGCATACTTCACTTAATAAACTAAATGCTTTCATATCGACTCAACCATTACGGTAATTTATGTCTCCTGAGTTCGAAGACCTCATGAAAGACGAACTAAGAAGTGATGATACCCGGCCCGGAGGAAGCCCGGGTTCCCCTTCTGGAGCCAGGCCCAGAAGGAGGACTCGTCGGTGAGCGTCTGGTGGCCGGGCTTGACACGGAGCCCGGCCGGGCACAGCCCGAAAAGGCAACGTGAGCAACTCCTCTGCTTCTCCGTCCCGCGGGCCCACCACCTACGGGAAACAGTGATGGGGTCGGGTGCACTGCCAGAAGGGTGGCAGTGAAAGCAGAGGGTCTCGACAGACCAGACCTGGGCGACAGAAGCTGGCTTTGGGGACGTGGAACGTCACCTCTCTGGGGGGGAAGGAGCCGGAGCTTGCTTCAACGCACATGTGGGCAATGATGGAGACACTTGGAGGGGCGTGATTGGGAGGAACGGCCCCCCTGATCTGACCCGGAGTGGTGGTTTGTTACTGGACTTCTGTGCTAGTCATGGATTGGCCATAACAAACACCATGTTTGAACATAAGGATGCTCATAAGGGTACATGGTACCAGAGCACCCTAGGCAGAAGGTCCATGATCGATTTTGTTATCGTATCATCGGACCTGAGGCCGTATGTTTTGGACACTCGGGTAAAGAGAGGGGCGGAGCTGTCAACTGATCACCATCTGGTGGTGAGTTGGGTCGAGTGGCGGGGGAAGCCTCTGGACAGACCTGGTAAGCCCAAACGTGTAGTGTGGGTAGGGCTGTGCGATTATGGCAAAAATCATAATCACGATTATTTGGGTCAATAATTGAAATCACGATTATTTTGACGATTATTCATTGACCATTTATTGAACTTTAAAACAAATAATATTTTACCAATAAACAATATCAACAAATATGTTGGAGCGCAATTCCAAAACCATACTAAACATATATTATTAATATGATAAATAAAAATAAATTAGACCAAAATAAATTAAATCAAATATGTTGCAGTGCACTGTCACAACCTACTGAAAACTCCTTAACATATAGCCAACATGTTGGTAAAACATATTCAACATATTCCACTCAGTTAAACGTTGAAGGCTGGCCAACCGTCATGGTCCAGAAGTAACAGGAAATAAATGTTGAACTACGATTTAAGACCAAATAAAAATGTTTAGGCCACCATGGCAAATGCTGGTAGGGCTGCTCATGTCATCTCTTAAAGATTTTTTGCAAGAAACACCAGCCTGTTGACATGGTCTGGTTTCAGAGATGAGCGCAGGCAGGTGACAATATTGGCACCTGTAGTGAAGACCCTCTCTGAAGAGGAACTTGTGGCAGTGCTGCCACATATGACACAGGAACAAAAGAAAATACTCTGAACCCTTTCTTTGCCATTATATAAAAATAGTGTTGCTACAAAAGTATAAATGAGGCTTACTAATAAGACAACTGAGATCTGAAGCTACTCAGGAATCTGCTGCCAAAGTGCAATAAAAAAGACAACATTAATAGAATCAAACCCTTTTTTTGTTGCATTTTATTAGAGTATAAAAAGAAATGCCTTTAAAATAGGATGCAAGCAACACTAGTTTCTTAACCTGAATTGATAATAGACTATAATCAATTTAAGCAGAACAGATCTTAATGTTTGCATTCTTATACCATTTTGTACAATAATTATAATGAATAAGTTCAAACTAAAACTTACAGCTGATTAATAACGGTATCAAACTTGAGTTTTTATTATATCAAAAACCTGTTGAAATGCTACTGTTATTTTTACTGTCCCCCAAAAGCCTCCAGGAATGCTTCTTTCACAACTTCGCCATCTTTGAAAGACTTCATGTGTTTCTCAAGAACGTGACTGACACGATAAGATGCTCTGGAGCAGCCTTGCTCTTGTTGTTGGGCCTGGTGAAAATGGACTGCTGTGCATTTAGCTGTCCTCTCAGGCCCCTCCCCTTTTGGAGCATAGGGCAGAATTAGGAGGGAATTCCGTCTCGTAGCGTTTGTGCACTGTTTTGAAATGCCGCTCCTAAATTGCCCTTCTTCGATAAAGCCACGCTCGCATTACAGATGAGACAGATGGACTTTGAATTGGAATAGATACAAAAATAATCATCCTCCCACTCGGAGTGAAAATTATATATTTTGGCCTTTTTTGCTTCTGCCATAAGTGCGGTCTTGTGTGTGTGCGGACTGTCACTGCACTGCCCACTGCCCACCAGCCACGCCCCGACACATGGGGTCACGCCGGCCAATCACAAAGCTTTGATGCATTCAAGTGCATTATTCTGGCACAGGAAGATTATTTTACAGGACATTAACGATAAAACAGAATATTGTTGTTCTATTTTTAGACACATCTCGCGATCGACTGGGAATCTCCCCGCGACCCTTCTTTTTAACGAGTTGCTGCTCTTGTTCCGACATATTCGCTCGCGCTGAACACTCACAACACATGTCACTCCAATGTGGCTGAGTGGGCTTTTAGGGAGGGGCGAAAGCACACCCAACAAAATAATCGTATTTTGTCAATTATGCTGTTTTCATAATCGTCACAAGCCATAATCGTAATCGCGATTAAGATACGATGAATTGCACAGCCCTAGTTGTGGGTGAACTGGGAATGTCTGGAGGGCACACAAAACCGTCATGTGCTGCAGGCCTGCGGCACAATATATATCAAACAGCGAGGCCAACAGCATTGCGCAAAGACGCACACTTATCGCAAATACATACACAAATAAAGGGCAACATAGAAACCACTTTTGAAACATTGTGTGCGTGGCAGCACAAACACTGATAAATCACGAGCAAGGTTAAGGATGGCAGCTTCCTCTTCGTTGCACTCAGAGAGAAATAGTACTGTTTAGCCCGCCTTGGGCATGGTTTATTTTCCTATGCATTGCAGGTGCATCCTTTCGCTCAGCCGAGCTAACTTAGAACATTATTTTGGCCAACTCTGCATCTTTGTGCTGCAGCGTATACTCAAACAGCGATAGGAAGAGCCCACTGCCTGCCTCGGACATGCTGTGGTGCATCGTGGTCACCTCTGAGAGGGAGTTGGTTGACAGCTAAAAAAGCTAGAATATCAACGACAGCTGACACGTAATAACGGTTCCGTGCCAGCTGATCTGCACCAAAGTACTAATTTCCTTATTTGTTTCCTCGCGTATCTGTCTCTCTCCACAAACGCTCTCATGCAATGTGTTCTTTTGATGCGGCATGCCTTAGCAGTCCTTTATCAGTCTGTAATGCGTGTTTCCAGTCGCAAACACCTTGGACAGTACAAGCCGCATCAGATGAAGACATATTTACTTTAAACTGTCCACAGGGGAAACAAAAGGCTGCGTCTGCTTTTAACGAATATTCAAGCCATGGTCTGTTGTTGAACCATGCAGCGGCAAAGGTGCGCTTCTTCCCTGAAAACAATCTCCCTGGATAACGATCCAGTTTCACCTGCTTGGGTTTATTAACCCCAAGATCAACTGGGGCTGTTGGTCTTTGAGCGGTTGCTGGCCCAATAGTACCTGTTGATGTGCTGCAAGGTAGCATCTGTAGTGGAGGCACCGGCACGGAGGAGGAGGAGGAGGAGGAGGAGGAGGAGGAGGAGGAGGAGGAGGAGGATGCTGGCGGGTGTGGTACAGGGTGTGGCAACGCAGGTGGTGATGGTAGGGGCACAAGGAGCTGTGCCTCGGAGGACAGCGTTGGTGGCGGCCACCTTGATGAGTCAAGGCTCGCTAACTCAGCCCCGGGGTTCTCCGAGGTCAAGCTTGTAACATTAAGGCGTGCTGCTGCAACGGCAGGTGCAGGTCGCCAGCAGCACCATCGGCTGCAGTTCTTTCATCGCTATTTCGTTTTAATAAATCCTTAGACCTTTTAAGCCAATTTCTGATGTCCATTTTGTCATTCAAACAGAAATGGGAGTCTCCAGAATGCACAATAAACTAACAAATCCAGAATAGGCGGCAGAGTGTGACGCTGTGATTGGTCTAAATGTGTTACTATCTGACATCACATACATCGTAGCATAAACGTTCACAGTTTATCTATGATTAAAAATCTTTTTAAAAAAAATCATTTTTAAATGTTATAAATATAAATAATAAAAATGTGTTTATTGGGGGAGGGCAGGAATGTCAAATGGGAGGGCCTGTGGAAACACACAAAGTCACTGTAATACTGCTACTTATTTTTGCTATTATTTTGGCTTAGTAAGTATTAGTAAGTATTTTTAATCCAATCATTTAAACATTTTTACCTTTAAGTTCTTATCAAATGTTAAGAAAAAAAACATTCATAGAGATATGTTGAGATGTGGTCTTGATTTCTTTCTTTTTTTGTACTTGATACAAAATGTAACACATCTACTAACTTATCAGTGTGTATGATATGAGAAAGTGATTTCTGTTTTTATAAACATAATGTTTTGAAAATGATCCCAGCTGGACAAATGTGTGAACCCGGACACAGCAAGCGGCAGTGGAATAGCCATGTCGCTGCTTCAGCTCCTATCACAAACCTGTTTCCAAACACTACAAATACAAACACAAATGTTTTGGCCCACCATTCAATTTTCCCAAAATGATTTTGCTCACAGGTTGAATGCTTTGCTATGACCACTTCAGTGAAGACAGAATTTAAAATAGGTCTCCGCATGTCAAAAGATGGAGTAAATAGTTTATCTTTGTAAGAGTGACAGTTTGTTGTGGATTTCATCTGAATAAATCTGGCCCGTGCTCGTGTTTTCAGCAATTCTCCAGCCAAAACTCGTATTGTGTTTGACTTCCGCATTAATGCAGGCTGCCTCACTGTGCCAAGCAGCTGCATATTAGGACCTATTACGTGATTTCATAGCTCTTAGAAAATTGCTCCTATTCACAACGAAGCGGCTGGGGGTGGGGCAGCATGGTTGATGGGGGTGGGGAGAAAGGCTCCCAACACACAATCATGTCTTTTCAATTGCCGATGGCAAGGTTGATGACAACATGACCATTGTGTTATAATGATAACACCACAAAGGCATCTGCCCCCCTCATCAAGGCTTCACAGCGGCTGCAGATACAATTTAATTCACTGCTCCGTTGGCGGCGCTGATACCATTATGCAGCTCGTGGGCACAGGGGTAATCACTGTCTTTCCTGAGAGGATGAGGGAAAAAGACAGGCACAAAAAAGATGGAGAAAAAAGATGGAGTGATGATGATGGGGAGGCCGAGACTTACAATTAAGACTGCCAATTCTGACGTGACGGAGCCCCCCGTTGACTCGTGCTCATACACTTTCAACACTTCCACCTCTGTTTATTTACCATGGCTACCAGTAATTATAATTAACATGTCATTTAGTTCAAGGCGTCCTTTGGTAGGTTGCTGAATGTGGCCGCAGCATTATGTAGACACGCAGAGAGTAACGAATAAGAGGCCGAGGAAGAAGGCTGGCAGCTAAGTGCTGTTGAATGACTGATGGAGGGTGCTGGAGGAACGTGGGTCTCGCCCGGCATTCATCAACTTCTTAATTAGGTGTCACTGGGGGAAGGAATTGCCCACAGCAATGGCACTAATACTTCATTTCTTCCTCGCTCAACCACAATGTTTAATTAGCTAAGTGGTAGGGCATTCTTCAGGGGCGTTTTCTTGTACTGAGGTGTGATTGCAGCTTTAACAACATTATGATATTTGATTTGGCATTTTAACAGATTTTTTTGCAAATACCCGGATTTAGTTAAAGCTGCACTAATCAATATTTTACATACCGAAAATGTCTTATATGAATTTCTGTATTTGGAAAGGAGTCACTCATGAGTCCAGTGACATTAATCACCAACTCTGTAGTTTAACCTGGCTCTGTAAATAATATAACCTCTTTTACTTCATCCCTTTAGATTTTGCACAGTCGTATGCTTTGAATATCCAGGCTGTACATTTAGTCTGCTCTCATAGCAATGGGCAATTCACAATCTTTGGCCACCGGAGCCCTCGTTGAGCCCTATGCAGCGGTGATGTATTTTGAGCCTTGGCGGACGGACGGATGGATGGACGGATAGATGGATGGATAGATGGACGGATAGATGGATGGATAGATGGATGGACGGACGGACGGACGGATGGATGGATGGACGGATGGATGGATGGACGGACGGATGGATGGACGGACGGATGATGGACTTACGTAGGACTTCAGATGTTCAAACGTTCCATGGTTTTGTGAGCACTGTTGATAAGACCATGTGATGTGGTCAAAGACTCCATGTTGTGGGTGGGTGTAAATGTTAACTGGCAAGCATTTTTCAATTAACTTATCTTTATTATTCTTTCATCCGTTTGTTTACTTACCCCCATTTATTTGCCTTACAAACAATTATGTAAACAATGGGTTGGTCATGTGTTTCACTCCAGTTTTAATTCAAAATCCCGCGGGACTACTATAATAATTTAAAAAATATACCTTTTGAATTTACAGAGGTTATCTCAGACCCAAATGGAAGCTACAAGTTCAAGTTCAAGGCCTTTATTAGTCATACGTACATAGCTACATTGTAGTTATGGCGATGATCTTAGGTCACAGGCTCCACCAACAGTGCAACGCAATAAAAAAGTAAATAAAAAAAGAAATTAGTGAAATAGTGCAATAAGAGTCTATATACAAGTGATTGGAATATGATATATTAGATAAATAATTTGTAAATTGCAGCCAGATTAATGTTATGTTATCATAGGAACTGGGGAAATGTAAAATACCCCAGTAACCTTGGTAAATATTTACGCCCCCAACTTTGATGAAGAGAAGTTTGTGACTCTCAGCACTGACTCTGCTGCAAACATCTTCACACTCATATCCTAATTCTCGCTGGCGATTTCAACCTAGTGATGGACCCAGTACTAGATAGGTCATCAAGTAAATGTCACTCTGTCTAAATCGGCTATATCACTGCAAAATGTTTTGAATACAGTACGTTTCAGTGAGCTTGCTGAATGTAGATAACAAAATCTTAGCTACTCCCACCGATAATTCATGAGGACCAAACAGGATTCATTAACAATAGACAAATGGTTCACAACACTTTGAGACTATTTGATACATCAATCTCTAACTCAGAGGTATTAATCTCACGAGATGCAGAAAAGGCCTATGCCAGGGTTGAATGGGATTTCCTATTTAAGGCCCTGTCAAGGTTTGGCTTTGGCCCAAAATACATTTCATGGATAACACTTCTCTATGCTTCCCCTAAGCATCAGTGCAAACAAATTGTATTTTTTTAAGTATTTTGACTTACGAGACCTTCGAGATAGGGTTGTCCGTTATCCATAGGCGGCGCGTGAGGCTCAGGTTTGGGAAGGCTAAATACATTTTTTTACCTGACGCTGCCCGCCTCCACCATCTATAGAAAAGAGATCAACTCAGTGAAAGCACCGCCTGCTGACCAATCAGAGCTCAGTGCGGAGTTTAAATGTATCAAGTCATATTACAGGATAAAGGAAATACAGTTTAAACTGCAGTAGCCTATGCAGATAAGACGCCGACGTGTCGCACTTATCATTCATATCACATCATCAATCAGCACATCGATCATATAATATCACAATATTTCCTTATCTGAGTCAGCTTCTCGAGCCGTATCTGGCCGTGAAACACTTAGGCTACATTGTCACACATACTGTATGCAGAAGTATTATTTTAAGCAACACATTAAGTTGACGAAACACTCAAATGTAATTAAAGTCAGATCCACTCGTGTCTTAGATGGGGCAGTGATATCATAAAACTGCTGTACGCATTGATTCAAACACTTATTTTTTAACAAGTTGTTATATATTCACCTTGCAGGTACAGCTCTGTGGCTTGTATCCTGGATTATATGTTTAAGTCATGGATGTTTAAAGTTCATATTTGTCTAATATTAGTTTACTTTTCATTAATGACGTATGACGCTGCGCTGTCAGTACACTTGTCCCTGTTTGTGATCATGACTACTCTTTAAATGCAGCGACGACAGTGATGGCAAATCAGGTGGCTGACGAGAACGGATGAGGCCGGAGGGCGCGCTGGATGAGGCCGGAGGGCGCGCTGGATGAGGCCGGAGGGCGCCGGAGGGCGCGCTGGATGGGGCTGGAGGGCGCCGGAGGGCGCGCTGGATGGGGCTGGAGGGCGCCGGAGGGCGGTCAAGACGCGTTCCAATATATATATATATATAACATATATATGTTGTGTGGACAGCGGCGCGGGGTGTAGATCTGTAGGATGTCTTGGAGGTAGCTGGGTGCCAGGTGGTGCAGACACTTATAGACATATGTCAGGATTCGGAATTGGATTCTGAGATGACAGGGAATCCAGTGCAGCTCAGCGAGCACTGGCGAGATGTGGTCGTCTAATGCAGATCTAGAGATGAGACGCGTTGCATTGTTCTGTACTAATTGCAGGCGATGGATTTGTTGTTGTGGAATTCCTAATAACAGAGTGGAGCAGTAATCCATGCGCGAAGCAACAAGGGTCTGGACTGCTGCCTTGCACGCATCTCCAGTGATGTACTTTCGGATCTTTCCAATGTTCCGAAGGTGGTAACTGCAGCTTTTCACTATGCCAGATAACATCCAGCGTGCCCTCCGGCGCCCTCCGGCCTCATCCAGCGCGCCCTCCGGCCCCATCCAGCGCGCCCTCCGGCCCCATCCAGCACGCCCTCCGGCCCCATCCAGCGCCCTCCGGCGCCCTTCGGTCTTTAGTCACACCCGTTTATAAGGATATCAGGGTGTTGTTATGGCCACTAGCAGAGATGGGGTCGTTACTAAAAAAAAGTAATATATTACATATTACATATTACTTTAAAAAAAAGTAATATATTACACTACTTCGTTACTATCTACGTAAAGTAATTCGTTACTTTACTCGTTACTTTACTCGTTACTTTACTCGCAGGGCCGGCCCGCCCCTCCCTACAGGCAGATCACGCAGACTGCTAAAGTTTCAAATGTTCTCTTTAGTTCAGTTTCCATTGTCGCATAAGACTGATCCAGATAGCTCCTGAATGTTTTCCTATCTGACCATGGCTGTCCTCTGTCTCCTGCTATCTGACCGTGGCTGTCCTCTGTCTCCTGCTATCTGACCGTGGCTGTCCTCTGTCCCCTGCTATCTGACCGTGGCTGTCCTCTGTCTCCTGCTATCTGACCATGGCTGTCCTCTGTCTCCTGCTATCTGACCGTGGCTGTCCTCTGTCTCCTGCTATCTGACCGTGGCTGTCCTCTGTCTCCTGCTATCTGACCGTGGCTGTCCTCTGTCTCCTGCTATCTGACCGTGGCTGTCCTCTGTCTCCTGCTATCTGACCGTGGCTGTCCTCTGTCTCCTGCTATCTGACCGTGGCTGTCCTCTGTCTCCTGCTATCTGACCGTGGCTGTCCTCTGTCTCCTGCTATCTGTATATTTTGCGCAGTCTATCTCTGCTCACGCTGTTGCGTCAGCGTGTTCTCCTGCGTGTTGGCCATGTGTTGCACTGGAGCCAGACTTCAGCCGAGCACGTACGAACTGCGCATGCGTGAGTGGCAATAACTCTCCTTACCAGCAGGCAGCGGTAGTGTGTATTCGTCATTCAAAACAAGCAACAACCGGAAAACAGAGAAGAAGAACTACGTGTGTGTGTGTGTGTGTGTGTGTGATATAAATAAACAACAGCTATGTGCGTTAGCTTCACCTAGCATGTGTTCTTTGCAGGTGTTTGTTGAGGTTTGATTATGACTGATTTTAGAAAGTAACGAAGTAACGCGTGTCGGAGCAATGTTAGTAACTGTAGTGTGATTACTGGATTATAAAAGTAGCGCGTTACACTACTCCGTTACCGACAAAGTCATATTATTACAGTAACGCGCTACAAAGTAACGCGTTACAAAGTAACGCGTTACACCCAACTCTGGCCACTAGTTTGAAAAACACCTTTCATTTGGGGAAGCTAATTTAAGAAACAAAACTATGTCTAACATGAACAATATTACATTCTTAGATTTGCCACATAAAAGCATTTCTACAGCTACAACTACAGCTTTGTTTGTCACTTACCTTCATAATTGTCGATGTAACTGGATATGTACATCTTGAACCCCTTTTCTCTTTTGCTCCTCGGGGCTGAGCTTGACGCTTTTACCAGCCGATGTACATCACTGATGTTAACATTCGGTAGATCTTGGAGACATCGAGTGTAAAATAGTGCCATCACGTTAACGTTAGCCTTCTCACTTTGCTCTACCGCTATCTGTATGCTATATATCTATCTATCTATCTCTCTATATCTCTATCTATCTCTCTATTTATCTCTCTATGCTATCTATCGCTAAATATATCGCTATATGTATGCTATTTATCTATCTATCTATATCAAGCGGCAAACTCTGGGGAACAGCCGGGACGCCAATACGGAAGTGCCACACACTGCAGTTCACACATGGGCCGCTAGGGACTGGCTGCAGAAAGGAGCAATTTCCATAGACCCCCATGTTAAAATGCCCAACTTTACAGCAGAAAAAAACCATGTTTCTACCCATGGATTGCAATAAATATTATTATCGATATAGTTAGATTCCACCTTCATGATTATGAATCCGTGAGTGAATTGTTTTCTAACACGACCCTTTTATTTATATTAGGTCTTAAAGTTTTTGCATAAATTAGGGCGTGGTCACTTTGATGGACATGTGCCTCACTGTCAGCTAACAGCAACTTGTCCACTCTGCTAGGCTACAACGTTAGTCATAGTACTGCACTTGACCCTTTAGCTTTAGCCGTGTTCGTGGTGATTGTGCCTTTTAGGGAATATTGTTACAAATACCAGACAATTAAAATGTCGTGCTGTGCGCTTGAATGTACTAACAGAACTTCCAAGAAGTCTAAATGATAATATTATACATGTTAACCCCGTTCGCAGGTGTTTGTGTGCTTGGTAGCTTAGCTTGTTACTTATTAGCCAGCTAAGGACGTAACCCTTTATACATACATATACATTTTAGTTTATGATTCAGCCTTGGGTAAGACTTTTGTAGTCTATGGCAGGGGTGCCCAACCTTTTTTGAACCGAGAGCTACTTTTAAAGTTGCCAGTCTGCCGAGATCTACCAGTCCAAATAGAGAGGCGTAGCCATTACTGACAGCCTACTACCAGGTAAATACACACTTCTACTTGTATAAAACTGACCTTTGTACGATTAATACTTCATACAATACTGCAGATCCTTATCTTACCTCTTTCTAATCTACACACGTACAAGTATCTAACTGAAGTCACACAACAGTGTTGTTGATACAGAGTTGGAGTTTATTCACACGTCACGACAGTGGGTAATGTTTAAGAAACATTGAAGTGCTGCCACATATGACACGGGGACAAAGAAAAGACTCTGAACCCTTTCTTTGCCATTATATAAAAATAGTGTTGCTACAAAAGTATAAATGAGGCTTACTAATAAGACAACTCAGATCTGAAGCTACTCAGGAATCTGCTGCCAACGTGCAATAAAAGAGACAAAATTAATAGAATCAAACCCTTTTTTTGTTGCATTTTAGTAGAGTATAAAAATAAATGCCTTTAAAATAGGATGCAAGCAACACTAGCTTCTTAACCTGAATTGATAATAGACTATAATCAATTTAAGTTTGTATTCTTATACCATTCTGTACAATAATTATAATGAATAAGTTCAAACAAATTAAAACTTACAGCTGATTAATAACGGTATCTAACTTGAGTTTTTATCATATCAAAAACCTGTTGAAATGCTTCTGTTATTTTTATTACGCATCGGCAGCCTCCAGGAATGCTTCTTTCACAACTTCGCCGTCTTTGAAAGACTTCATGTGTTTCTCAAGAACGTGACTGACACGATAAGATGCTCTGGAGCAGGGCCTGGTGAAAATGGACTGCTGTGCATTTAGCTGTCCTCTCAGGCCCCTCCCCTTTTGGGAGCGCAGAATTAGGAGGGAATTCCGTCTCGTAGCGTTTGTGCACTGTTTTGAAATGCCGCTCCTAAATTACCCTTCTTCGATAAAGCCTCGCTCGCATTGCAGATGAGACAAATGGACATTGAATTGGAATAGATACAAAAATAATCATCCTCCCACTCGGAGTGAAAATTATATATGTGTTGCTTGCTTCTTGTGTGTGTGCTGACTGTCACTCTTGGTGTTGACAATGGTTGACACGGACAACGTTAGCGAACTAGTGCACTGCCCACCAACCACGCCCCGACACATGGGGTCACGCCGGCCAATCACAAAGCTTTGATGCGTTCAAGTGCATTATTCTGGCACAGGAAGATTATGTTATAGGACATTAAAGAGCTTACGAAATGAAGGACAATACTTTTCTTATTATGATAATATATATACTATTATTAATGGGAAATCATGTCATTCATGACAATATGCCCGCAGTATTTATAAATCGTGGTTTATTACAACTTTCCATGCTCACTTCCGATGTTACACGACCGCTCCGAACAAAACAGCTTTCGCCGGTTAGTGACGTCACGCACGTCACGAGTAGAACACCTGTTGAATAATACACTACCTCTGTGGCTGATGTCGGACTCTGGAGACAGAATCGAGTGACAGTCAAGACTCATTTGGCGGAGATCCGATGCGGCAACAGAACACAGACTGGTATACATTTGACTTTAATTCAGAGATTCTCAAAAAATAGTAAATCAATAATAATACATCGTAATGTAGCAGGCAAACTTAGCTCAGGCAACAGAACAGAGACTGGTATATACATTTGACTAAAATTCATAGAGATTCTCAAAAAATAGTAAATAAATAATAATGACTCTGCTGAAATAACCAGTTTAGATACATGTAGCTGGTCAGGCTGTTGTAAATTGACCAGCCAGTATTAGGCTGGAATGGTTGGCTGGAGAGGGGTTTTGGACACTTCAGCTGGCCAGGATGGCTGGTTTATCCATCTATCACCAGCTTATGTTTAATAATAGTATTAAATATACCCTGCTGGGAGCTTACCAGGATTCCAGGTGACCAGCATACATTAAATACTGGTATGATTATTTAAACAAGAGAACATAAATATATTACAAAGATTCATTGTGTCATGTATTCTGGTATCTACAAAATAAAGACATTGTATAGTGTTCATAATAGTATTTTAATTTAATAAATACCTAGTTAATATAATAAAATACACAGTAACAATACAATAATTATACAAATAACAACCAACCTGCAAATCAACCTACACATCAAAAATAAATATATTATCTAAAACCGGTGCATTTGATTTAAAATAAAAGTAATACATAGAATTCAATATTTAAATGGTAACAAAAACCGTAACACTATGTATGATAAGAACAAGGCAACAAAGAAAGTGTTTGTTGTTTTTCCTTGTTCATGTCTATAATGTTTCCCGTTGTGTAGCGTGCAGCCTTTCCCAATCTGGCCTGCACTTCTGTCTGTTGAAGCCACTTCTTGAAGCAAACTGAAAAGAAATGTACAGATATAAGTACACTGTAAAAAGAAAACTTAATATTTACGTTAACATTTGGGCTGCTGTGGTTGCCAGAACCGTTAAAGTATAATACATTACAAATTACAGTTGGTTGGCATAGAGTCTAGACGTTACAGTCAACAATTGCTTATGGTGAATTACAATGGCAAAAACAAATAGAGCTAGTGTACACGGTGCAGCTGTATTATCTGGGAAATAGAAGAATCGGATCAGGATTCGGTATTGGCAGACAATCAATATCAAATGAATCATTATTAGCATCTGATCACCTTTGTCGACTTGCAGCCTAAATACAAAGATAACTCCACTCCTCTCCTACCACTCTTACCTCTAATAAGCCTTGGTAGAACTAGTGTCCGAGTCATAGGGTCCAGAGGCCTATACTACGAAGCCGGTTCAACCTAACCTGGATATGTTCGAGTTAGCCGGTTGGCCTAATCCAAAACATACGTGCTCTCGCTAAGCGGTCCTACGACGCTGGTTATCAAGTGGATCGCTCAAGCCAGCCGTGTCCTATCTAGTTAGGTGCGCGTGTCACATGAAGGGGTGGTATCTGGAGCATTCGACCAATCACAGACATGGAGAAGCGTACTGACAGCGCAGCGTCATACTTCCTGAATGAAAAGTGCACTTTAATACTAGTCAAATATGAAGAAGTTAAACTTTAAACATCCATGACTTAAACACTTGATCAGGATCAAAGCCACAGAGCTGCACCTGCAAGGTGAACACAGCTGGGAACAGAACACGTGTTTGAATGCGTACATTAACAGGTTTATGATATCACTTGCCCCGTCTAACACACCATCTGACTTTCATTACCTCTGACTCCAGTGTTTCCTCAACTCAACGTGTTGCTAAAATAATGCTTCTGCATACAGTCTGTGACACTGTGAGTGTTGCACGGCCAGATACGGCTCAGCTGACTCAGATAAGGAGATATATGATACATTATGAAGTGATATGCCGCGGACTGTACTTAATGTACTCTGATCCGGTTACTTATGTTGAGGCAGATATTTAAGTAAGCTTTCTTAACGCTAATGTTATAATAGTCAGATTGCTCTGAAGATGGAGGTGATATTCTATTCATGTTCACGTTCACACAGTCGGTGATTTTTGCCGGCCGTCTTTCCTGCAGCGGCAGCTTTTCTGTATTTCCTTTCTCCTGTGATATGACTTGATCGCTTTAAACTCCGCACACTGAGCTCTGATTGGTCAGCAGGCG
This sequence comes from Pseudochaenichthys georgianus, assembly GCF_902827115.2. Lineage (NCBI taxonomy): Eukaryota > Metazoa > Chordata > Actinopteri > Perciformes > Channichthyidae > Pseudochaenichthys > Pseudochaenichthys georgianus. Next base: position 1,730,763 of record NC_047517.1, read on the forward strand.
GTGCTTTCACTGAGTTGAGCTCTTAGCCTGCAACATAACCTGCTCCGGGGCAGTTTAGCCGCACATCATAAGTTACCATGGAGATCTAGCCCGCTAAAAAGAGAACCAGCTTCGTAGGACCGGAAAGCCGGAGTTTTTCCTGAAGTTAGCCGCGAAGAGAACACCCTGCTTCGTAGTACAGGCCTCAGGACTGACTGAAGACATGTGGAACAGAGGACAGGCATGGTTCCATGTACAGGAAACTGGAACAGGGTGTTTTCATCTTTTCTGCCTGAAGATTCCCAAGTTCTTGATCAGGTGTTTGATGTGGGCTGGCATGATCCTTTCTGCAGCGATAAATAAAGAAAACAAAGACATTTTTTTAAATAATGGTAATGATGGTACACAATAATATTAGTATAATTATGTATACTTATGTATATAGCACTTACACAATTGCAAAGTGATTCTCACAACAAAAATAAAGAACAAAACAATATCAACAATAAAAAAACAAATATTACAGGAATGTTGAGACAAATAATGTATGCTAGTGCAGGGGTCGGCAACCCGCGGCTCCGGAGCTGCATGCAGTCTTTAAGACCTCTGCTCTGGCTCCCTTGAGCTTAGACAAAAATAAGAAGGAAATAAAATACAAATATTGTAGGACTATTTATATTTTGTTGAAAATGTTTCGTATCTTGTATTTTGAGGTGATAGACTGTGACACATAACTTGACCCCCGGCTCGATGAGCGAACTATGGATAATCAAAGAAAATAAAAGTATGGGAGGAACACAGAGGGTTTAATTCTGCGTGGACAGAGTTATATGCTTTCACAGCAAACAATGCTGGCTTACCGGTATGTTTGATATGTGGAGAGAAGTTGTCAAAGGTGCTGCAGCCTTTACGTATTGGAGGAAAAACACGGAAGAGGAAGACCGCTGACGATCTTCAGTCATAATTACATTTGTTAACTATTGTCTAGGGTTCAGCTATATGTTTTATTTATTTTAAAGTGGGCCCATTTTAATTGTATTTATTTTTCTTCAAATGTGCAGAGGACTCCCCAAGTGCTGTGTTTAATTTATTTTGTAAAGTATGCCTGTGTATTTTTTACAAGAGTAATTTGTTTATTATTAGAGGTAAACAGTTTGTAATAAATAATAAATGCAAAAAAACTGTAGTTTTCATCTATGATATAACAATATATACAGCTTTATAAGCTATCAACCTATCAAATATGTTTTGCGGCTCCAGACAAAAAAAATTGGTGGAAAGGGGGAAAAATTGCTCTTTTGGTCATAAAGGTTGCATACCCCTGTGCGAGTGCAATGCTAAGTCCCTGGAGCAGTGAAAAGCTCAAGAAACACAGCCGTCTTATGATATCATGTATGACTTATTGTATGACCAGTGGCGACTGGTCATTAGGGGCAGGTGGGGCACAGCCCCACCTAGTGTCAGCAGAAAGTATTACAATTAATGATTACAAAAAAATGCAAAAAATTAATTAAAATATATATTTTAAGATCATGTTTAATCATCTGATTCGTTTGTACATTGCTGTTTTAGTCTGTGTTCTTCTAATTAGTGTCTACAGTGTGTGCCTATTGAGCTGTTTAGAGCCATGTGGTACAAAACCCGATCCTGCCCCTCCCTCTTACTGTCTAAGTCAATGGTGACTGTAAAAACTACACTGCGCATGCTCAAAATATTTTCCTATTTAATGTGTGTGGCAAAAAAATAATGACCCGAGGGGCATAGTGCTGCCATCCCCACCATACGTCATCTCACATCATTCAGAGCTGATTGGCTGTAAGTACGTGTGCCGCGAAAAGTGTGGTGTGTGAAGAGGAGCGTTCTAAAACCCGGAAGTAAACTGCGCGTGGCTTCCCTCGACAAAAAAGCAATGAGATTTCTCCATGGGATTTTAGAAAATAGCTCCAAATAAGATCTGTGGGAAACAAACCTGTTAGATAAATGAACGTTTTGTTCAGCCGGATAATATCCACATGTCTACCCTACTTTTATCATTTTAGAATCATAAATCTATTGATTAGATTAGATTTATGATAGACTTTTGAAACTACAAGAACATAAGGAGGACTTTTACAAAAAAGTAATAGCGATTTTTGTCCAGAAGGATAGGCAAATGGACTTCATCTTCAAGTAAGACCGCAATTTTATTGAAAATGGGATCTTACTAAGAGAGAACAATTCAATATTTAAATGTTTTGGGTATCCTTCTGTTGAACTGTCTGTTTAAAATTAATTGAAGCATCACACAAAAAAAGCTTTTGAAAATAATATTATATTTTGATTTTGGTCAAAATATAATATTTGCAAACCTGAAAAGTCAGTGCCAGTGCGTCACTAGCCATGAACCTCACTGCAGAAGCTTATAGACATCTAAGTTTTTTGTGCCCCACCACTTTTGTACATATAGAAACGCCACTGTGTATGACGTTTATTAAGTCAAATTGACAATGTTAGGTATTTGTAGTATAATGTAAAAGGCTTGTGGTCCATCTGGTTCATGACAATGGTTGCTTTAATATGTAATGCTATTATAATGGAGTACTTAGACTTAGTGGCATTTAGTCTAAATAAATAAAGTATGAATTTTTGTATAAATATACTTAATGTGTTTAAGGGGATGACATGAGGATATTCGTTGCATACTTCACTTAATAAACTAAATGCTTTCATATCGACTCAACCATTACGGTAATTTATGTCTCCTGAGTTCGAAGACCTCATGAAAGACGAACTAAGAAGTGATGATACCCGGCCCGGAGGAAGCCCGGGTTCCCCTTCTGGAGCCAGGCCCAGAAGGAGGACTCGTCGGTGAGCGTCTGGTGGCCGGGCTTGACACGGAGCCCGGCCGGGCACAGCCCGAAAAGGCAACGTGAGCAACTCCTCTGCTTCTCCGTCCCGCGGGCCCACCACCTACGGGAAACAGTGATGGGGTCGGGTGCACTGCCAGAAGGGTGGCAGTGAAAGCAGAGGGTCTCGACAGACCAGACCTGGGCGACAGAAGCTGGCTTTGGGGACGTGGAACGTCACCTCTCTGGGGGGGAAGGAACCAGAGCTTGCTTCAACGCACATGTGGGCAATGATGGAGACACTTGGAGGGGCGTGATTGGGAGGAACGGCCCCCCTGATCTGACCCGGAGTGGTGGTTTGTTACTGGACTTCTGTGCTAGTCATGGATTGGCCATAACAAACACCATGTTTGAACATAAGGATGCTCATAAGGGTACATGGTACCAGAGCACCCTAGGCAGAAGGTCCATGATCGATTTTGTTATCGTATCATCGGACCTGAGGCCGTATGTTTTGGACACTCGGGTAAAGAGAGGGGCGGAGCTGTCAACTGATCACCATCTGGTGGTGAGTTGGGTCGAGTGGCGGGGGAAGCCTCTGGACAGACCTGGTAAGCCCAAACGTGTAGTGTGGGTAGGGCTGTGCGATTATGGCAAAAATCATAATCACGATTATTTGGGTCAATAATTGAAATCACGATTATTTTGACGATTATTCATTGACCATTTATTGAACTTTAAAACAAATAATATTTTACCAATAAACAATATCAACAAATATGTTGGAGCGCAATTCCAAAACCATACTAAACATATATTATTAATATGATAAATAAAAATAAATTAGACCAAAATAAATTAAATCAAATATGTTGCAGTGCACTGTCACAACCTACTGAAAACTCCTTAACATATAGCCAACATGTTGGTAAAACATATTCAACATATTCCACTCAGTTAAACGTTGAAGGCTGGCCAACCGTCATGGTCCAGAAGTAACAGGAAATAAATGTTGAACTACGATTTAAGACCAAATAAAAATGTTTAGGCCACCATGGCAAATGCTGGTAGGGCTGCTCATGTCATCTCTTAAAGATTTTTTGCAAGAAACACCAGCCTGTTGACATGGTCTGGTTTCAGAGATGAGCGCAGGCAGGTGACAATATTGGCACCTGTAGTGAAGACCCTCTCTGAAGAGGAACTTGTGGCAGTGCTGCCACATATGACACAGGAACAAAAGAAAATACTCTGAACCCTTTCTTTGCCATTATATAAAAATAGTGTTGCTACAAAAGTATAAATGAGGCTTACTAATAAGACAACTGAGATCTGAAGCTACTCAGGAATCTGCTGCCAAAGTGCAATAAAAAAGACAACATTAATAGAATCAAACCCTTTTTTTGTTGCATTTTATTAGAGTATAAAAAGAAATGCCTTTAAAATAGGATGCAAGCAACACTAGTTTCTTAACCTGAATTGATAATAGACTATAATCAATTTAAGCAGAACAGATCTTAATGTTTGCATTCTTATACCATTTTGTACAATAATTATAATGAATAAGTTCAAACTAAAACTTACAGCTGATTAATAACGGTATCAAACTTGAGTTTTTATTATATCAAAAACCTGTTGAAATGCTACTGTTATTTTTACTGTCCCCCAAAAGCCTCCAGGAATGCTTCTTTCACAACTTCGCCATCTTTGAAAGACTTCATGTGTTTCTCAAGAACGTGACTGACACGATAAGATGCTCTGGAGCAGCCTTGCTCTTGTTGTTGGGCCTGGTGAAAATGGACTGCTGTGCATTTAGCTGTCCTCTCAGGCCCCTCCCCTTTTGGAGCATAGGGCAGAATTAGGAGGGAATTCCGTCTCGTAGCGTTTGTGCACTGTTTTGAAATGCCGCTCCTAAATTGCCCTTCTTCGATAAAGCCACGCTCGCATTACAGATGAGACAGATGGACTTTGAATTGGAATAGATACAAAAATAATCATCCTCCCACTCGGAGTGAAAATTATATATTTTGGCCTTTTTTGCTTCTGCCATAAGTGCGGTCTTGTGTGTGTGCGGACTGTCACTGCACTGCCCACTGCCCACCAGCCACGCCCCGACACATGGGGTCACGCCGGCCAATCACAAAGCTTTGATGCATTCAAGTGCATTATTCTGGCACAGGAAGATTATTTTACAGGACATTAACGATAAAACAGAATATTGTTGTTCTATTTTTAGACACATCTCGCGATCGACTGGGAATCTCCCCGCGACCCTTCTTTTTAACGAGTTGCTGCTCTTGTTCCGACATATTCGCTCGCGCTGAACACTCACAACACATGTCACTCCAATGTGGCTGAGTGGGCTTTTAGGGAGGGGCGAAAGCACACCCAACAAAATAATCGTATTTTGTCAATTATGCTGTTTTCATAATCGTCACAAGCCATAATCGTAATCGCGATTAAGATACGATGAATTGCACAGCCCTAGTTGTGGGTGAACTGGGAATGTCTGGAGGGCACACAAAACCGTCATGTGCTGCAGGCCTGCGGCACAATATATATCAAACAGCGAGGCCAACAGCATTGCGCAAAGACGCACACTTATCGCAAATACATACACAAATAAAGGGCAACATAGAAACCACTTTTGAAACATTGTGTGCGTGGCAGCACAAACACTGATAAATCACGAGCAAGGTTAAGGATGGCAGCTTCCTCTTCGTTGCACTCAGAGAGAAATAGTACTGTTTAGCCCGCCTTGGGCATGGTTTATTTTCCTATGCATTGCAGGTGCATCCTTTCGCTCAGCCGAGCTAACTTAGAACATTATTTTGGCCAACTCTGCATCTTTGTGCTGCAGCGTATACTCAAACAGCGATAGGAAGAGCCCACTGCCTGCCTCGGACATGCTGTGGTGCATCGTGGTCACCTCTGAGAGGGAGTTGGTTGACAGCTAAAAAAGCTAGAATATCAACGACAGCTGACACGTAATAACGGTTCCGTGCCAGCTGATCTGCACCAAAGTACTAATTTCCTTATTTGTTTCCTCGCGTATCTGTCTCTCTCCACAAACGCTCTCATGCAATGTGTTCTTTTGATGCGGCATGCCTTAGCAGTCCTTTATCAGTCTGTAATGCGTGTTTCCAGTCGCAAACACCTTGGACAGTACAAGCCGCATCAGATGAAGACATATTTACTTTAAACTGTCCACAGGGGAAACAAAAGGCTGCGTCTGCTTTTAACGAATATTCAAGCCATGGTCTGTTGTTGAACCATGCAGCGGCAAAGGTGCGCTTCTTCCCTGAAAACAATCTCCCTGGATAACGATCCAGTTTCACCTGCTTGGGTTTATTAACCCCAAGATCAACTGGGGCTGTTGGTCTTTGAGCGGTTGCTGGCCCAATAGTACCTGTTGATGTGCTGCAAGGTAGCATCTGTAGTGGAGGCACCGGCACGGAGGAGGAGGAGGAGGAGGAGGAGGAGGAGGAGGAGGAGGAGAGGAGGATGCTGGCGGGTGTGGTACAGGGTGTGGCAACGCAGGTGGTGATGGTAGGGGCACAAGGAGCTGTGCCTCGGAGGACAGCGTTGGTGGCGGCCACCTTGATGAGTCAAGGCTCGCTAACTCAGCCCCGGGGTTCTCCGAGGTCAAGCTTGTAACATTAAGGCGTGCTGCTGCAACGGCAGGTGCAGGTCGCCAGCAGCACCATCGGCTGCAGTTCTTTCATCGCTATTTCGTTTTAATAAATCCTTAGACCTTTTAAGCCAATTTCTGATGTCCATTTTGTCATTCAAACAGAAATGGGAGTCTCCAGAATGCACAATAAACTAAACAAATCCAGAATAGGCGGCAGAGTGTGACGCTGTGATTGGTCTAAATGTGTTACTATCTGACATCACATACATCGTAGCATAAACGTTCACAGTTTATCTATGATTAAAAATCTTTTTAAAAAAAATCATTTTTAAATGTTATAAATATAAATAATAAAAATGTGTTTATTGGGGGAGGGCAGGAATGTCAAATGGGAGGGCCTGTGGAAACACACAAAGTCACTGTAATACTGCTACTTTATTTTTGCTATTATTTTGGCTTAGTAAGTATTAGTAAGTATTTTTAATCCAATCATTTAAACATTTTTACCTTTAAGTTCTTATCAAATGTTAAGAAAAAAAACATTCATAGAGATATGTTGAGATGTGGTCTTGATTTCTTTCTTTTTTTGTACTTGATACAAAATGTAACACATCTACTAACTTATCAGTGTGTATGATATGAGAAAGTGATTTCTGTTTTTATAAACATAATGTTTTGAAAATGATCCCAGCTGGACAAATGTGTGAACCCGGACACAGCAAGCGGCAGTGGAATAGCCATGTCGCTGCTTCAGCTCCTATCACAAACCTGTTTCCAAACACTACAAATACAAACACAAATGTTTTGGCCCACCATTCAATTTTCCCAAAATGATTTTGCTCACAGGTTGAATGCTTTGCTATGACCACTTCAGTGAAGACAGAATTTAAAATAGGTCTCCGCATGTCAAAAGATGGAGTAAATAGTTTATCTTTGTAAGAGTGACAGTTGTGTGGATTTCATCTGAATAAATCTGGCCCGTGCTCGTGTTTTCAGCAATTCTCCAGCCAAAACTCGTATTGTGTTTGACTTCCGCATTAATGCAGGCTGCCTCACTGTGCCAAGCAGCTGCATATTAGGACCTATTACGTGATTTCATAGCTCTTAGAAAATTGCTCCTATTCACAACGAAGCGGCTGGGGGTGGGGCAGCATGGTTGATGGGGGTGGGGAGAAAGGCTCCCAACACACAATCATGTCTTTTCAATTGCCGATGGCAAGGTTGATGACAACATGACCATTGTGTTATAATGATAACACCACAAAGGCATCTGCCCCCCTCATCAAGGCTTCACAGCGGCTGCAGATACAATTTAATTCACTGCTCCGTTGGCGGCGCTGATACCATTATGCAGCTCGTGGGCACAGGGGTAATCACTGTCTTTCCTGAGAGGATGAGGGAAAAAGACAGGCACAAAAAAGATGGGAGAAAAAAGATGGAGTGATGATGATGGGGAGGCCGAGACTTACAATTAAGACTGCCAATTCTGACGTGACGGAGCCCCCCGTTGACTCGTGCTCATACACTTTCAACACTTCCACCTCTGTTTATTTACCATGGCTACCAGTAATTATAATTAACATGTCATTTAGTTCAAGGCGTCCTTTGGTAGGTTGCTGAATGTGGCCGCAGCATTATGTAGACACGCAGAGAGTAACGAATAAGAGGCCGAGGAAGAAGGCTGGCAGCTAAGTGCTGTTGAATGACTGATGGAGGGTGCTGGAGGAACGTGGGTCTCGCCCGGCATTCATCAACTTCTTAATTAGGTGTCACTGGGGGAAGGAATTGCCCACAGCAATGGCACTAATACTTCATTTCTTCCTCGCTCAACCACAATGTTTAATTAGCTAAGTGGTAGGGCATTCTTCAGGGGCGTTTTCTTGTACTGAGGTGTGATTGCAGCTTTAACAACATTATGATATTTGATTTGGCATTTTAACAGATTTTTTTGCAAATACCCGGATTTAGTTAAAGCTGCACTAATCAATATTTTACATACCGAAAATGTCTTATATGAATTTCTGTATTTGGAAAGGAGTCACTCATGAGTCCAGTGACATTAATCACCAACTCTGTAGTTTAACCTGGCTCTGTAAATAATATAACCTCTTTTACTTCATCCCTTTAGATTTTGCACAGTCGTATGCTTTGAATATCCAGGCTGTACATTTAGTCTGCTCTCATAGCAATGGGCAATTCACAATCTTTGGCCACCGGAGCCCTCGTTGAGCCCTATGCAGCGGTGATGTATTTTGAGCCTTGGCGGACGGACGGATGGATGGACGGATAGATGGATGGATAGATGGACGGATAGATGGATGGATAGATGGATGGACGGACGGACGGACGGATGGATGGATGGACGGATGGATGGATGGACGGACGGATGGATGGACGGACGGACGGATGATGGACTTACGTAGGACTTCAGATGTTCAAACGTTCCATGGTTTTGTGAGCACTGTTGATAAGACCATGTGATGTGGTCAAAGACTCCATGTTGTGGGTGGGTGTAAATGTTAACTGGCAAGCATTTTTCAATTAACTTATCTTTATTATTCTTTCATCCGTTTGTTTACTTACCCCCATTTATTTGCCTTACAAACAATTATGTAAACAATGGGTTGGTCATGTGTTTCACTCCAGTTTTAATTCAAAATCCCGCGGGACTACTATAATAATTTAAAAAATATACCTTTTGAATTTACAGAGGTTATCTCAGACCCAAATGGAAGCTACAAGTTCAAGTTCAAGGCCTTTATTAGTCATACGTACATAGCTACATTGTAGTTATGGCGATGATCTTAGGTCACAGGCTCCACCAACAGTGCAACGCAATAAAAAAGTAAATAAAAAAAGAAATTAGTGAAATAGTGCAATAAGAGTCTATATACAAGTGATTGGAATATGATATATTAGATAAATAATTTGTAAATTGCAGCCAGATTAATGTTATGTTATCATAGGAACTGGGGAAATGTAAAATACCCCAGTAACCTTGGTAAATATTTACGCCCCCAACTTTGATGAAGAGAAGTTTGTGACTCTCAGCACTGACTCTGCTGCAAACATCTTCACACTCATATCCTAATTCTCGCTGGCGATTTCAACCTAGTGATGGACCCAGTACTAGATAGGTCATCAAGTAAATGTCACTCTGTCTAAATCGGCTATATCACTGCAAAATGTTTTGAATACAGTACGTTTCAGTGAGCTTGCTGAATGTAGATAACAAAATCTTAGCTACTCCCACCGATAATTCATGAGGACCAAACAGGATTCATTAACAATAGACAAATGGTTCACAACACTTTGAGACTATTTGATACATCAATCTCTAACTCAGAGGTATTAATCTCACGAGATGCAGAAAAGGCCTATGCCAGGGTTGAATGGGATTTCCTATTTAAGGCCCTGTCAAGGTTTGGCTTTGGCCCAAAATACATTTCATGGATAACACTTCTCTATGCTTCCCCTAAGCATCAGTGCAAACAAATTGTATTTTTTTAAGTATTTTGACTTACGAGACCTTCGAGATAGGGTTGTCCGTTATCCATAGGCGGCGCGTGAGGCTCAGGTTTGGGAAGGCTAAATACATTTTTTTACCTGACGCTGCCCGCCTCCACCATCTATAGAAAAGAGATCAACTCAGTGAAAGCACCGCCTGCTGACCAATCAGAGCTCAGTGCGGAGTTTAAATGTATCAAGTCATATTACAGGATAAAGGAAATACAGTTTAAACTGCAGTAGCCTATGCAGATAAGACGCCGACGTGTCGCACTTATCATTCATATCACATCATCAATCAGCACATCGATCATATAATATCACAATATTTCCTTATCTGAGTCAGCTTCTCGAGCCGTATCTGGCCGTGAAACACTTAGGCTACATTGTCACACATACTGTATGCAGAAGTATTATTTTAAGCAACACATTAAGTTGACGAAACACTCAAATGTAATTAAAGTCAGATCCACTCGTGTCTTAGATGGGGCAGTGATATCATAAAACTGCTGTACGCATTGATTCAAACACTTATTTTTTAACAAGTTGTTATATATTCACCTTGCAGGTACAGCTCTGTGGCTTGTATCCTGGATTATATGTTTAAGTCATGGATGTTTAAAGTTCATATTTGTCTAATATTAGTTTACTTTTCATTAATGACGTATGACGCTGCGCTGTCAGTACACTTGTCCCTGTTTGTGATTGGTCAAATGTAGCTAACCCCACCCCTTTCACATGAACGCGCTCTCAGCTGGAGAGAGAAACCCTGGCTACTTGATTTACCGAGTTGATAACCAGCGTCGTAGGACCGTTTAGCGAGATCTCGTTTGTTAGGGTTAGTTAAGATAACTCAAATATATCCACGGTCTGTTGAACTGGCTTCGTAGTACAGGGCACAGGTGGCTGCATAGCAGCGCTAATGTCAAAGACACAAACATTATACATTATATTTTTTATTTTACCAGGATGCAGTGACACAAATATTTGGGAAGCCTTCCCTAGCCTACAGTAACTGTCGCCCCTGCCGTTATCCCAAATGTTGTTTGCCCTCGCAATTGAGCCGCTTGCAATGGCTTTACGATCATCATGTGAATACGGTGGAATTTTTAGAGCGGGGTTAGGGGGAGCATAAAGTTTCGCTGTTTTCTGATACTTGTTCATGTATGTTTCTACCCCTTCTAAATTAATCCCGAAAATAATTCCCATTTTGAACAGTTTTCGACAAATATCAGGATATAAGCTCAACGTGAATAAAAGTATCGACAGCACAGGACGGTTGGACGGTTCTCGGGCGGACAGCCCGGGGGCAAGGCAGAGTCCATGGTGGGGGTCTCGGGCGGACGGCCCGGGGGCAAGGCAGAGTCCATGGTGGGGGTCTCGGGCGGACGGCCCGGGGGCAAGGCAGAGTCCATGGAGGGGGTCTCGGGCGGACGGCCCGGGGGCAAGGCAGAGTTTGAGGAGGGGGTCTCGGGCGGACGGCCCGGGGGCAAGGCAGAGTTCGAAAAGTCAGGGGGCCGGGCTCGAGGGCGAAGACCACGGCTGGGGAACTCAGGGGGCCGGGCACAAGGACGGGCAGGAGCTGGTGGAACCCCTGGCAGGTCAGGCGTAGACGGGACCCTGGACGGAACATAGGCTGGTGTCAGTGGGACCCGGACAGGACATGGTGTTGGCAGGAAACCTGGCGGGGCACGTGTCGGTGGGACCCCCAACAGGACAGGATATGGTGTTGGCAGGAAACCCGGCGGAGCAGGTGTCGGCTGGACCCCCAACGAAACAGGTTTTAGCGAGACCCCCAACAGGTCAGGGCACGGAGTTGGCAGGACTCCCAACGGAACCCCCAACGGAACAGGACATGGAATTGGCAGGACCCTCGACGAAACAGGTGTCGGCTGGACCTCCCACGGCACAGGACATAGGGTTGGCAGGACCCCCGGCAGAGGAGTAGTCGGCGGGGCCTCCAACGGCACAGTACATAGGGTTGGCAGGACCCCGGGCAGAAGAGTAGTCGGCGGGACCTCCAACGGCACAGGACATAGGGTTGGCAAGACCCGATGTCCGATGTGGCGAGTTAACGCTGTTGACAGGAAGTTGTTGTTGCTATGGAAACAAGAAAAGTTGCACAGCGGGCGGAACTTGTCATAAAGTCCGCGATAATAACACCCACCCATTTAGAGGGAAGATATGATTGGTCAATTGTACTGTCATTTGACATTACTCTCTCGTTTTAGTTACTATTGGCTAGTTGCACAAGATGGCGTCTATCAACTTCCGGCGGCTGGGTGTGCGGTTGTAAACTTCGGGTCTACGGTGTGGAGTGGTTGAGCGGAGAGAGAGAGAGAGAGAGAGAGAGAGAGAGAGAGAGAGAGAGAGAGAGAGAGAGAGAGAGAGAGAGAGAGAGAGAGGAGAGAGAAGAGAGAGAGAGAGAGAGAGAGAGAGAGAGAGAGAGTATTATAGGATTGATATAATATGTACAATATTTAAGTCCTGTACTCTGCAGGTACAGATAGATAGATGGATAGATAGATAGATAGATATATGGATAGATAGATAGATAGATAGATAGATAGATAGATAGATAGATAGATAGATAGATAGATAGATAGATAGATAGATAGATAGATAGCATCGATGATGAGAGGTAAAGAACAGCGATTGGCCTTCCAGTGGGTAAGAAAGTCGGCACTACATTGCTGTGTGCCCCTTTGTACAAATTGGTCCCATTATAATTGGGAGATAAGTTTCCATTTATTTCCTATTGATGCTGAGGTAAAGGCTCAGTGGCTGATCAAGGTCCGTAGGGACAATTTCAGCCCCACAAAAAATACCTGTGTGTGTAGTAGGCATTTTCGACCAGGAGACTTATTGGTCACAGCTGGAGGACTGAACAGAGTACAGAAAGGAGCTACACCTGTTCTCTTTGCATGGAATAACTACGAGCTACCTACACCAAGACGTAATGTTTGGGAGCGTCGCCCGAGGGCAGAGAGTCCCACCCCGGACTTGACAGCTGAGTACGAGGTGGCACCGCCGGATCATGACTACTCTTTAAATGCAGCGACGACAGTGATGGCAAATCAGGTGGCTGACGAGAACGGATGAGGCCGGAGGGCGCGCTGGATGAGGCCGGAGGGCGCGCTGGATGAGGCCGGAGGGCGCCGGAGGGCGCGCTGGATGGGGCTGGAGGGCGCCGGAGGGCGCGCTGGATGGGGCTGGAGGGCGCCGGAGGGCGGTCAAGACGCGTTCCAATATATATATATATATAACATATATATGTTGTGTGGACAGCGGCGCGGGGTGTAGATCTGTAGGATGTCTTGGAGGTAGCTGGGTGCCAGGTGGTGCAGACACTTATAGACATATGTCAGGATTCGGAATTGGATTCTGAGATGACAGGGAATCCAGTGCAGCTCAGCGAGCACTGGCGAGATGTGGTCGTCTAATGCAGATCTAGAGATGAGACGCGTTGCATTGTTCTGTACTAATTGCAGGCGATGGATTTGTTGTTGTGGAATTCCTAATAACAGAGTGGAGCAGTAATCCATGCGCGAAGCAACAAGGGTCTGGACTGCTGCCTTGCACGCATCTCCAGTGATGTACTTTCGGATCTTTCCAATGTTCCGAAGGTGGTAACTGCAGCTTTTCACTATGCCAGATAACATCCAGCGTGCCCTCCGGCGCCCTCCGGCCTCATCCAGCGCGCCCTCCGGCCCCATCCAGCGCGCCCTCCGGCCCCATCCAGCACGCCCTCCGGCCCCATCCAGCGCCCTCCGGCGCCCTTCGGTCTTTAGTCACACCCGTTTATAAGGATATCAGGGTGTTGTTATGGCCACTAGCAGAGATGGGGTCGTTACTAAAAAAAAGTAATATATTACATATTACATATTACTTTAAAAAAAAGTAATATATTACACTACTTCGTTACTATCTACGTAAAGTAATTCGTTACTTTACTCGTTACTTTACTCGTTACTTTACTCGCAGGGCCGGCCCGCCCCTCCCTACAGGCAGATCACGCAGACTGCTAAAGTTTCAAATGTTCTCTTTAGTTCAGTTTCCATTGTCGCATAAGACTGATCCAGATAGCTCCTGAATGTTTTCCTATCTGACCATGGCTGTCCTCTGTCTCCTGCTATCTGACCGTGGCTGTCCTCTGTCTCCTGCTATCTGACCGTGGCTGTCCTCTGTCCCCTGCTATCTGACCGTGGCTGTCCTCTGTCTCCTGCTATCTGACCATGGCTGTCCTCTGTCTCCTGCTATCTGACCGTGGCTGTCCTCTGTCTCCTGCTATCTGACCGTGGCTGTCCTCTGTCTCCTGCTATCTGACCGTGGCTGTCCTCTGTCTCCTGCTATCTGACCGTGGCTGTCCTCTGTCTCCTGCTATCTGACCGTGGCTGTCCTCTGTCTCCTGCTATCTGACCGTGGCTGTCCTCTGTCTCCTGCTATCTGACCGTGGCTGTCCTCTGTCTCCTGCTATCTGTATATTTTGCGCAGTCTATCTCTGCTCACGCTGTTGCGTCAGCGTGTTCTCCTGCGTGTTGGCCATGTGTTGCACTGGAGCCAGACTTCAGCCGAGCACGTACGAACTGCGCATGCGTGAGTGGCAATAACTCTCCTTACCAGCAGGCAGCGGTAGTGTGTATTCGTCATTCAAAACAAGCAACAACCGGAAAACAGAGAAGAAGAACTACGTGTGTGTGTGTGTGTGTGTGATATAAATAAACAACAGCTATGTGCGTTAGCTTCACCTAGCATGTGTTCTTTGCAGGTGTTTGTTGAGGTTTGATTATGACTGATTTTAGAAAGTAACGAAGTAACGCGTGTCGGAGCAATGTTAGTAACTGTAGTGTGATTACTGGATTATAAAAGTAGCGCGTTACACTACTCCGTTACCGACAAAGTAATATTATTACAGTAACGCGCTACAAAGTAACGCGTTACAAAGTAACGCGTTACAAAGTAACGCGTTACACCCAACTCTGGCCACTAGTTTGAAAAACACCTTTCATTTGGGGAAGCTAATTTAAGAAACAAAACTATGTCTAACATGAACAATATTACATTCTTAGATTTGCCACATAAAAGCATTTCTACAGCTACAACTACAGCTTTGTTTGTCACTTACCTTCATAATTGTCGATGTAACTGGATATGTACATCTTGAACCCCTTTTCTCTTTTGCTCCTCGGGGCTGAGCTTGACGCTTTTACCAGCCGATGTACATCACTGATGTTAACATTCGGTAGATCTTGGAGACATCGAGTGTAAAATAGTGCCATCACGTTAACGTTAGCCTTCTCACTTTGCTCTACCGCTATCTGTATGCTATATATCTATCTATCTATCTCTCTATATCTCTATCTATCTCTCTATTTATCTCTCTATGCTATCTATCGCTAAATATATCGCTATATGTATGCTATTTATCTATCTATCTATATCAAGCGGCAAACTCTGGGGAACAGCCGGGACGCCAATACGGAAGTGCCACACACTGCAGTTCACACATGGGCCGCTAGGGACTGGCTGCAGAAAGGAGCAATTTCCATAGACCCCCATGTTAAAATGCCCAACTTTACAGCAGAAAAAACCATGTTTCTACCCATGGATGCAATAAATATTATTATCGATATAGTTAGATTCCACCTTCATGATTATGAATCCGTGAGTGAATTGTTTTCTAACACGACCCTTTTATTTATATTAGGTCTTAAAGTTTTTGCATAAATTAGGGCGTGGTCACTTTGATGGACATGTGCCTCACTGTCAGCTAACAGCAACTTGTCCACTCTGCTAGGCTACAACGTTAGTCATAGTACTGCACTTGACCCTTTAGCTTTAGCCGTGTTCGTGGTGATTGTGCCTTTTAGGGAATATTGTTACAAATACCAGACAATTAAAATGTCGTGCTGTGCGCTTGAATGTACTAACAGAACTTCCAAGAAGTCTAAAATGATAATATTATACATGTTAACCCCGTTCGCAGGTGTTTGTGTGCTTGGTAGCTTAGCTTGTTACTTATTAGCCAGCTAAGGACGTAACCCTTTATACATACATATACATTTTAGTTTATGATTCAGCCTTGGGTAAGACTTTTGTAGTCTATGGCAGGGGTGCCCAACCTTTTTTGAACCGAGAGCTACTTTTAAAGTTGCCAGTCTGCCGAGATCTACCAGTCCAAATAGAGAGGCGTAGCCATTACTGACAGCCTACTACCAGGTAAATACACACTTCTACTTGTATAAAACTGACCTTTGTACGATTAATACTTCATACAATACTGCAGATCCTTTATCTTACCTCTTTCTAATCTACACACGTACAAGTATCTAACTGAAGTCACACAACAGTGTTGTTGATACAGAGTTGGAGTTTATTCACACGTCACGACAGTGGGTAATGTTTAAGAAACATTGAAGTGCTGCCACATATGACACGGGGACAAAGAAAAGACTCTGAACCCTTTCTTTGCCATTATATAAAAATAGTGTTGCTACAAAAGTATAAATGAGGCTTACTAATAAGACAACTCAGATCTGAAGCTACACAGGAATCTGCTGCCAACGTGCAATAAAAGAGACAAAATTAATAGAATCAAACCCTTTTTTTGTTGCATTTTAGTAGAGTATAAAAATAAATGCCTTTAAAATAGGATGCAAGCAACACTAGCTTCTTAACCTGAATTGATAATAGACTATAATCAATTTAAGTTTGTATTCTTATACCATTCTGTACAATAATTATAATGAATAAGTTCAAACAAATTAAAACTTACAGCTGATTAATAACGGTATCTAACTTGAGTTTTTATCATATCAAAAACCTGTTGAAATGCTTCTGTTATTTTTATTACGCATCGGCAGCCTCCAGGAATGCTTCTTTCACAACTTCGCCGTCTTTGAAAGACTTCATGTGTTTCTCAAGAACGTGACTGACACGATAAGATGCTCTGGAGCAGGGCCTGGTGAAAATGGACTGCTGTGCATTTAGCTGTCCTCTCAGGCCCCTCCCCTTTTGGGAGCGCAGAATTAGGAGGGAATTCCGTCTCGTAGCGTTTGTGCACTGTTTTGAAATGCCGCTCCTAAATTACCCTTCTTCGATAAAGCCTCGCTCGCATTGCAGATGAGACAAATGGACATTGAATTGGAATAGATACAAAAATAATCATCCTCCCACTCGGAGTGAAAATTATATATGTGTTGCTTGCTTCTTGTGTGTGTGCTGACTGTCACTCTTGGTGTTGACAATGGTTGACACGGACAACGTTAGCGAACTAGTGCACTGCCCACCAACCACGCCCCGACACATGGGGTCACGCCGGCCAATCACAAAGCTTTGATGCGTTCAAGTGCATTATTCTGGCACAGGAAGATTATGTTATAGGACATTAAAGAGCTTACGAAATGAAGGACAATACTTTTCTTATTATGATAATATATATACTATTATTAATGGGAAATCATGTCATTCATGACAATATGCCCGCAGTATTTATAAATCGTGGTTTATTACAACTTTCCATGCTCACTTCCGATGTTACACGACCGCTCCGAACAAAACAGCTTTCGCCGGTTAGTGACGTCACGCACGTCACGAGTAGAACACCTGTTGAATAATACACTACCTCTGTGGCTGATGTCGGACTCTGGAGACAGAATCGAGTGACAGACAAGACTCATTTGGCGGAGATCCGATGCGGCAACAGAACACAGACTGGTATACATTTGACTTTAATTCAGAGATTCTCAAAAAATAGTAAATCAATAATAATACATCGTAATGTAGCAGGCAAACTTAGCTCAGGCAACAGAACAGAGACTGGTATATACATTTGACTAAAATTCATAGAGATTCTCAAAAAATAGTAAATAAATAATAATGACTCTGCTGAAATAACCAGTTTAGATACATGTAGCTGGTCAGGCTGTTGTAAATTGACCAGCCAGTATTAGGCTGGAATGGTTGGCTGGAGAGGGGTTTTGGACACTTCAGCTGGCCAGGATGGCTGGTTTATCCATCTATCACCAGCTTATGTTTAATAATAGTATTAAATATACCCTGCTGGGAGCTTACCAGGATTCCAGGTGACCAGCATACATTAAATACTGGTATGATTATTTAAACAAGAGAACATAAATATATTACAAAGATTCATTGTGTCATGTATTCTGGTATCTACAAAATAAAGACATTGTATAGTGTTCATAATAGTATTTTAATTTAATAAATACCTAGTTAATATAATAAAATACACAGTAACAATACAATAATTATACAAATAACAACCAACCTGCAAATCAACCTACACATCAAAAATAAATATATTATCTAAAACCGGTGCATTTGATTTAAAATAAAAGTAATACATAGAATTCAATATTTAAATGGTAACAAAAACCGTAACACTATGTATGATAAGAACAAGGCAACAAAGAAAGTGTTTGTTGTTTTTCCTTGTTCATGTCTATAATGTTTCCCGTTGTGTAGCGTGCAGCCTTTCCCAATCTGGCCTGCACTTCTGTCTGTTGAAGCCACTTCTTGAAGCAAACTGAAAAGAAATGTACAGATATAAGTACACTGTAAAAAGAAAACTTAATATTTACGTTAACATTTGGGCTGCTGTGGTTGCCAGAACCGTTAAAGTATAATACATTACAAATTACAGTTGGTTGGCATAGAGTCTAGACGTTACAGTCAACAATTGCTTATGGTGAATTACAATGGCAAAAACAAATAGAGCTAGTGTACACGGTGCAGCTGTATTATCTGGGAAATAGAAGAATCGGATCAGGATTCGGTATTGGCAG
Organism: Pseudochaenichthys georgianus; assembly: GCF_902827115.2. NCBI lineage: Eukaryota > Metazoa > Chordata > Actinopteri > Perciformes > Channichthyidae > Pseudochaenichthys > Pseudochaenichthys georgianus. Next base: position 1,749,512 of record NC_047517.1, read on the forward strand.
ACAATCAATATCAAATGAATCGGATCATTATTAGCATCTGATCACCTTTGTCGACTTTCAGCCTAAATACAAAGATAACTCCACTCCTCTCCTACCACTCTTACCTCTAATAAGCCTTGGTAGAACTAGTGTCCGAGTCATAGGGTCCAGAGGCCTATACTACGAAGCCGGTTCAACCTAACCTGGATATGTTCGAGTTAGCCGGTTGGCCTAATCCAAAACATACGTGCTCTCGCTAAGCGGTCCTACGACGCTGGTTATCAAGTGGATCGCTCAAGCCAGCCGTGTCCTATCTAGTTAGGTGCGCGTTCACATGAAAGGGGTGGTATCTGGAGCATTCGACCAATCACAGACATGGAGAAGCGTACTGACAGCGCAGCGTCATACTTCCTGAATGAAAAGTGCACTTTAATACTAGTCAAATATGAAGAAGTTAAACTTTAAACATCCATGACTTAAACACTTGATCAGGATCAAAGCCACAGAGCTGCACCTGCAAGGTGAACACAGCTGGGAACAGAACACGTGTTTGAATGCGTACATTAACAGGTTTATGATATCACTGCCCCGTCTAACACACCATCTGACTTTCATTACCTCTGACTCCAGTGTTTCCTCAACTCAACGTGTTGCTAAAATAATGCTTCTGCATACAGTCTGTGACACTGTGAGTGTTGCACGGCCAGATACGGCTCAGCTGACTCAGATAAGGAGATATATGATACATTATGAAGTGATATGCCGCGGACTGTACTTAATGTACTCTGATCCGGTTACTTATGTTGAGGCAGATATTTAAGTAAGCTTTCTTAACGCTAATGTTATAATAGTCAGATTGCTCTGAAGATGGAGGTGATATTCTATTCATGTTCACGTTCACACAGTCGGTGATTTTTGCCGGCCGTCTTTCCTGCAGCGGCAGCTTTTCTGTATTTCCTTTCTCCTGTGATATGACTTGATCGCTTTAAACTCCGCACACTGAGCTCTGATTGGTCAGCAGGCGGTGCTTTCACTGAGTTGAGCTCTTAGCCTGCAACATAACCTGCTCCGGGGCAGTTTAGCCGCACATCATAAGTTACCATGGAGATCTAGCCCGCTAAAAAGAGAACCAGCTTCGTAGGACCGGAAAGCCGGAGTTTTCCCTGAAGTTAGCCGCGAAGAGAACACCCTGCTTCGTAGTACAGGCCTCAGGACTGACTGAAGACATGTGGAACAGAGGACAGGCATGGTTCCATGTACAGGAAACTGGAACAGGTGTTTTCATCTTTTCTGCCTGAAGATTCACAAGTTCTTGATCAGGTGTTTGATGTGGGCTGGCATGATCCTTTCTGCAGCGATAAATAAAGAAAACAAAGACATTTTTTTAAATAATGGTAATGATGGTAACAACAATAATATTAGTATAATTATGTATAATTATGTATATAGCACTTACACAATTGCAAAGTGATTCTCACAACAAAAATAAAGAACAAAACAATATCAACAATAAAAAAAAACAAATTATTACAGGAATGTTGAGACAAATAAATGTTTTTTCAGTCTTTACAATGCAGAAATTACCTTCCAAAGGCTAAATTTAAACTCAATACCATAAATAACTGGGTACCAAAGTGCTTTACCTGATAGAACACGCTCCACACGGAGCAGCAACCATCCGGCTCGGTCTTTTGCTGCATATCATCTCCTCCCTCTCCACTGTTTCCAGTACATCTCTACTGTCCAATACGACTTAAATTCCCCAAAAAATCCTATTAAAAAAAGTTAAAAACAATGACTGGCTGTTGGCATTGAAATGGATTAGAATCTCACCTTTTTCCTGGATGTCAGGAAGGCCATGGAGTCGTTCCCTTCAAGTCCGCAACCAGTCATAGGAGTTCAAATGCAAAGCCTGAATGATGACAAGAGCGAGAGACATACATTTTACAATTATATTTTTAATTCATACCAGAGCAGTGTGTACAGGCCCTGTACGACATGCAGAGAACAGATCAAATCCCCTGACAGACTCACACACTTTGGTGATGTCCTCATCTGATAATGTTTCATTTTTTAGCAGCATAGTAACATTACTCAAAGTATATGTCAGACCCAACTCATTTACAGTATGTTTTGCATCTCCTCAATAATGGTCTGTATAGTTGAGTAGAAAAAAACTGTCCCCACAATTTCAGGTAGATTAACACACATTTGTAAGAAATGTTTACAATGAAGCACAAAACCCCTCTTTGTATTAAGCGAGCTGCCAAAGAAAGTGCAGCTTAACATGCTAACCTTTGGTGAGCTACAGTAAAGCTAACTTCATGCTCAACACAAAACCTTTAACGTGCATTACATTGACGATTTTAAACACAACTTAACTTTCTCTACTTGTAAGATAACGTTTAGTTAACTTACCCTTAAATAACTACATCACGTTTTTCAGTGGAAACACAAACTGCAGAAAACGTTAGCTGCTAACTGTTGTTAGCTAAGACAGCTAGCTCTTAAGGGAAGTAACATAGCCTCATGGCAAACGTAAGGTTGAGTTAACGTAACGTTGTAAGAAAGCAAAACGAACCTTCGAGAAAGCGTTTACTCTCTCTCCTTAGCGGGCATTGTTGATTGTTCGAAACACGATCTCTCGATGTGCTGCCCACACATCGTCGGTTTCATCGACCCCGGGTTACCTGGTCTAGCAAACGTCCGCCTCGTACGACGCACTTGTTTTGTCCATATACACAACATTTGATCATTTTTTGGCCACAAAAACATCCCATAACCAGATGTTGAGACGACCCCACATCCCCATACAACATATCGCTTGCCAATTATTCTTGGCGTCTTATTGCTGTGCATCCTTTGTCGTAATATTTGGCCCTTCAATGCATTCAAACGGGACTGAGCTCAGCTGTGTTCCACTCATGACGTCACCGCCGGAAATGGCCGAAGTTGATGTTTCCGGCGCAACGAACGATTGTTACTAACTGACAACTTTTGTATGCTGTTATAATCGTGATTTATTCAAAATAGATCAATAATAAAAAAATCATATGGCACATTCCACAATACAAATGCAACCTCTATCATATACTAAGCCCACTAACAGGTGCTAAAAGCATTTCGTAAGCTCTTTAACGATAAAACAGAATATTGTTGTTCTATTTTTAGACACATCTCGCGATCGACTGGGAATCTCCCCGCGATCGACTGGTTGGGCACCCCTGGTCTATGGCTATGATGCCCATAATGCTAAACGGGAGCAAATGTTAATAGGTGACCCAATTATCCCAGTGGTGGCCGCCGGAGCTAACGGAGCCGCAGGGGGCTAGCTCCAGCCGGAGTCCCGGAGCTAGCCCACTGCGGCTCAGTTAGTTAGGTCCGGGCGGTGGAGTCCGTCGTTATAACTGGAGATCAAGGAATGCAGCGAAACGCAGACTTGGTTCGCCTGCTGTAGTATTAGCTAAATAAATTATGTTGAACAAGGCTTATTAAGCTGAACATCGCCACAATTGTTCTGCTATGCATCGGTACTTATTTTCTTAACGTGTGAATGACAAGCATTAAGAATAACAAAATATAGCTAATTCTCTTGCAGATTGTCTCATTTGATTATGAATGTAACGTTTATATAGGGGAACTACATTGTTAGCAGTAACTTGGTATGCATGTATTTCATGTTAGCTTAGCTTCTTAGCTTGAGCTAGCTCTGTTTACTTCCAGTTCGGAAGCAGCAGGAACCGCCTCGGCTCCGCCTCTTTGCCCTTATTTGGAGCAGGCGGGATTAGACATTGACGTTGCTGTCAAGCCGTTAGTGGCCGACTCCGCCTACTAAGGGCTTCTCGGCAACTCTGCAGAATCCTATGGGTGACGTCCATTTATATATACAGTGGCCGTGTCTCAATTCAGGGGTTGCATCCCCTGAATGGTGCATTCGTAGACCGCTTACGTCACTTCCGCCGAAAGAAGGCTGTCCCAATTCAAAAGAAGACGAGACTCCTCTGAATGCGGCCCACGAATGCAGCCTACTTTTCCCCAATTTGAAGGATACATCTGATGTACACTCCGCGGCCTACCATATCCCAGGGTGCAATGCGCGCAGGGAAGAGGGAGTTGTTTTCAAATGAAATGGCTTCCGGTCTCCCCAGCAGAGTGGATTTAAAAGCAGCAGCGAGCGGAGGAATCACTAATAAATGTGAGTATTGGGTTTTAACTTACTTTAAATTAACTGACGTCACCCACGTCAAACCCAAGGGGCATTAAAACTTACATTTTCGTTAAATAATACGGATACATATTTGACGCTAACTAGCTAGCTGGACGTACTGCACTGTTGTTTACACTTATTTTTTAATTCAATTCAGAAGTTTACTAAAGTCATACAGAGATCTTGGCTCTGTTATAGATAAGTTATACTTTATATTACATAAATAGACCAAAGTGAAAACATTTAGACCGATATAGCCTACAGTACGGTGGGATTTATAAAACGCTACCCTGACGTGTAGCTGCTGTTAGCTTTATTTATTTTTCTGACATGTTCCAATTTTGTAGGCTACTGTTTATTAAACTTTAGCACAACATTACAACCTTTTTATTCAGCTCATGCTACTTTGAGGTACGGCAAAAAAAAAAGCCTATTTTCAATATTTCCACCAGATTTGATCATCTTTTATTTAGGTTAAAGTGTATTTAATTTATCCTGATCCCATAATAAGACAATCACAAATAGACAGCAGCCTTTAGCTTGATGTTAGTTTGTGCTGTCAAAGGGATGCACGTGTGACTGTCATTTAATCTCTTTAGTTTTAAAAAAACCAGAACAGTACATCATTTTAAATGATCCTTTAGGGATTGTTTGTCTGAAATGCTGAGTAACATTTTGCAATAATACTTCTGCAACCCTGTGTCTAATATGATTAATTCACATTTTTATTTTTCTCTTGTTTTTCTCTGTAATTAGGAAAATTCTGGAGAAATGGATCTGCTGGAGAAGGACCCCTAATCTGAAAAGTGCACAGCGGATCATCAGGACAAAGCTCCATCCACCTGAACCCCCGAGGTGCTGGAGAAAGCAAAGCGGCGATCAGGAGCATCCTCCACCCAGACCTCTGCTTACTGCCGTCCTACAGACTTGTGTCTTACCTTCATAATTTGATTTTGTATGTGTCCTTTCTTTTAATAGATATCTAACGATTATAGCTTGAGTCTGTCTGATTCCCCAAACAGCTGCTTCTATATACTTGCTGCACATATAATACAAATAAACAACTCCATAAACACACTTTTGCTGATATTTGTGTTACTGCTGGTGATGTTAAATAACATGATTGATTTCCTCTGTCTCAATGATGAAAGTTATAATAAGAGAAGACATGAAGCTGCAGAGAGAGGATGGATATATTCTTACCTCTACTTTGTGATAAGATGAAAATACAATATTAAATTGTAATTGTTAAACACATTGTTCATTTCATTTACTGAGGTTTTAAAGATTATTTACATGTGTACATAAGCAGTGGAATAATAGGGCATCTCTAGGTCATTAAACTGTCTTCAGTTTAATTTTATTAATACAAGAAATAGGTCATAGAAAATGTTTAATTGTGTGTTTCAGCAGAGCGGGGGGGGGGGGGCACGGTGCTGCTGGACCTGGAGGTGCTGACCTGGGGTCAGTGGGACATCATCTGGGCAGGTTTAGGGGAAGAAGGAGAATATAAACTGTTATAATCCCAGCTATTAAGATTAGAACACTACTATTGTTGACAATCAATCTATACAACATGCTTTTGTTCATTTAAAAAACATTGTTTTATTAGTACAGAAAAATTAAGACTTATTTTAAATATGAAATAATATGATTAAATTACATCAGCTATATATAATTTACTTGTTAACTTACGAATGTAACATTACTGGGGGCTAAAGGAACAGCTTCATCTTATTTACCTGGCCATGGTCCTCTTTAATTCATCGCCGACGGTGATCTCCAAAAAATGTAAAAAGTAAAGTTTCTGGATCCTTTTCAGCTGAGTTAGCTTGTAAGCTAATTTGCTAGCAGGCCGAACAGCGCGTATCACGTGACGTAAATACGAAGCGCACCGTAGGCTAGACCGTCTCATTTTGTAGGCCGCACGGTCCAGCCTACCCGGCCTACGTGGGCTGGGTCCTCCGTGGACCGCGTAGGCTGCGCACTCCGAAGGGTGCAGCCGCTGAATTGGGACACAGCAGTCTATGATCTATATCTCTCTCTCTCTCTCTCTCTCTCTCTCTCTCTCTCTCTCTCTCTCTCTCTCTCTCTATCTCTCTACCCGCTCAACCACTCCACACCGTAGACCGGAAGTTTACAACCACACACCCAGTCGCCGGAAGTTGATAGACGCCATCTTGTGCACAGAGCCAATAGCTGGCTATGGGCATAGATATGTCTCATAATTATTTGTGTGAACATAAAAATAATTTGTGTGTAAATATGTGATTTGTAAATGTAAAACAACATCCACAAATGCATTTAAAAGATTTGCAAACTCACAAATACATTTGCAAGTGTAAAACGGATCTGCAAATACGCTAAATATGTTCACAAATTAAAAAAAGATCTGTGAATATCTCTTTAACATTTACAACTTTCGATCAGGCATTTCTGAATCCATTTTGTATTTGTGGACCAAAAATGCGCTCGCGGATCTCAACTCTCTGTTCACGGATCTCAAATCTCTGTTCGCGGATCGTCTTTTTACACACACGGAATTTTGAGACATATTTTCCGCCGGTCTCGGCTAAAATCTACTCGTGTCACTCGGTTATTTTCGGAAACCACGTGATGGCCCGCTGATGACTACATTTCCGCATGATTTCAAAGTAAGAGCATGATGGTTTGTTTAATGCTCTGTTTTTGTATTATAATGAACAGCGGAACGCTAGATGCATTCTTCATCACCATCACCCTCATCATCATGTTATAGTGATACAGTTAGTTTGTGTTATTGGTTCAATACAGCATATCTCGAGCACTTTCGTTGATGTTGAAGTGCAGGCGATACGCCACTTCCGGGTCCCGGGGAGCAGCTGGCAGCGAAGCAGCCCAGATAAAACTCTTTCTTCATTGTTTGTTGTGTATTCAGTCAAGCGGGTCAAAGTTACAAAGCACTTCACATCTTATTAATCGGCCTAATTTTACTTTACCAGTGCAGTAATAAAGTAATCTGTAGAAAAGCACCGTATTTAGGTCAGCCTTCATAGTAAGGCTACATTACATGTTATAATATTCATCGTGTCCTTTCTACTGATATATTCCTGTCTATTGCTTTCATTTGTATTTAATGTTATTGTGTTTATACTTGTTTCCACACATTTCACAATTTGGGATGAATGAAGTATCTATCTATATATGATATCCATCTATCTATATCTATCTGTCTGTCTATCTATCTGTCTGTCTGTCTATCTGTCTGCCTACCTACCTACGTACCTACCTACCAACTAGTTGTTTTGGTTGGAAAGGTTTAGTCATTGTATTGCTCTTTACCAGCACCTGCAGTACAGGACTTTACATTGTAAATATTATATCAATCCATTGGTTTCTAGCATATATCATTTGCAAGTGTTTAAAACAAATGTGGGATACTGATTTCATAAAAAGAAAGACATTCATGATTGTCATATTTTATTATGTAGGATACAGGACTGGAATTATTCTTACTTTTTACTCCACTTCATTTATGCAACAACTTTATTTAATTTTATGATTAGATTGTTTTGCTTGTATCATCCTTTGCAAATACATAGTCACAATGCTGGAAACAGGGCTGTTTCTCTGAGAGACGTAGATAATCACTTATGAGAATATAATGCATTGGTGTATATTAAACTAGCCAACAGTATACAAAGCACTACAAAAGTGTTGTCAATAGTAACCATAAACATTTACATTAGTGAAATGACACATCAATCAATGTTTATTTTTATTTTATTTTTCACATCACATACACATTAATGCAGCTATATAATCAAAAAGTGTTAACACATACAGAGAACCTTTTAAAGCATAATGAGTACTTCAAATGTAAGTCCATTTGGCTAGTACTTACATACCTTTACTTAAGTAAGACTATAAAGGCAAGACTTTTACTTCAGTCAAGTATCTGAATACTTTGTCTGCTGGTAGTCCATGGATCCATTGCTCTTAATTTCCAGTCGTAAAGAGAACCAACTGTAATGTGTTCAAGTAGATGTCCTTTCCAAATGAATCTGATGGTAACATTGGGTCAATATTAGCATTAAGGTGTTCCATCTGTTGATCACTCAGAGGGCTCCGGGTGACAGGAACAACTATTCCCGAGTGTTCCTCACGCAGATGACCACTGGCCTCCCAGTCAATGGGGATCTGTAATCTCTGTCACAAAAAACAAAACCGTTTTTAAAAATATGTATACTTTTCTTCCGCTGTTATGTACCGTTATAATTGTATACAAAAGAAGAATAAAGAAGTATCACTACATTCCTATGCATTAATATAATTACTTATATTGACTGTGCGTGGGCCTGGCAGTGGGAGATTAATTTCAGGCAAAAGTGTGCACAATCAACGGTAGGGCATGTATTTTAATTGTTTTAATAATGTATATGGTTATAAAATATAACATTGAAACACTGACGCAAAGAACAAGTATGTGGAATGTGTTATTAAGTAAGTTTACTTGACTACAGTCCAGTTCTGTATCCTACATCATAAAATCGTTAATTTCTTTGTCAATTACTTTTATCAAATGAATATCCCACATTTGTTTTAAGCACTTTAAATGTTAGAAACAAATATTATAGGATTGATATAATATGTACAATATTTAAGTCCTGTACTCTGCAGGTACAGATAGATAGATGGATAGATAGATAGATAGATATATGGATAGATAGATAGATAGATAGATAGATGGATAGATAGATAGATAGATAGATAGATAGATAGATAGATAGATAGATAGATAGATGATAGATAGATAGATAGATAGATAGATAGATAGATAGATAGATGGATATATAGATGGATATCATATATAATAATAATAATAATACATTACATTTATAAAGCGCTTTTCCTGGTGCTCAAAGCGCTTACGAGCAAGTAAAACAAAATAACAACAAAAGTAGAAAGTGCTAAGCTCGGAGGAATAAGGGCAAGGGGTTAGATAGATACTTCATTCATCCCAAATTGTGAAATGTGTGGAAACAAGTATAAACACAATAACATTAAATAAAAATGAAAGCAATAGACAGGAATATATCAGTGGAAAGGACACGATGAATATTATAACATTTAATGTAGCCTTACTATGAAGGCTGTGTATGTGAAAAATAAAATAAAAATAAACATTGATTGATGTGTCATTTCACTAATGTAAATGTTTATGGTTAATATTGACAAAACTTTTGTAGTGCTTTGTATACTGTTGGCTAGTTTAATATACACCAATGCATTATATTCTCATAAGTGGTTATCTACGTCTCTCAGAGAAACAGCCCTGTTTCCAGCATTGTGACTATGTATTTGCAAAGGATGATACAAGCAAAACAATCTAATCATAAAATGAAATAAAGTTGTTGCATAAATGAAGTGGAGTAAAAAGTAAGAATAATTCCAGTCCTGTATCCTACATAATAAAATATGACAATCATGAATGTCTTTCTTTTTATGAAATCAGTATCCCACATTTGTTTTAAACACTTGCAAATGATATATGCTAGAAACCAATGGATTGATATAATATTTACAATGTAAAGTCCTGTACTGCAGGTGCTGGTAAAGAGCAATACAATGACTAAACCTTTCCAACCAAAACAACTAGTTGGTAGGTAGGTACGTAGGTAGGCAGACAGACAGACAGACAGGCAGACAGATAGACAGACAGATATAGATAGATGGATATCATATATAGATAGATACTTCATTCATCCCAAATTGTGAAATGTGTGGAAACAAGTATAAACACAATAACATTAAATACAAATGAAAGCAATAGACAGGAATATATCAGTAGAAAGGACACGATGAATATTATAACATGTAATGGAGCCTTACTATGAAGGCTGACCTAAATACGGTGCTTTTCTACAGATTACTTTATTACTGCACTGGTAAAGTAAAATTAGGCCGATTAATAAGATGTGAAGTGCTTTGTAACTTTGACCCGCTTGACTGAATACACAACAAACAATGAAGAAAGAGTTTTATCTGGGCTGCTTCGCTGCCAGCTGCTCCCCGGGACCCGGAAGTGGCGTATCGCCTGCACTTCAACATCAACGAAAGTGCTCGAGATATGCTGTATTGAACCAATAACACAAACTAACTGTATCACTATAACATGATGATGAGGGTGATGGTGATGAAGAATGCATCTAGCGTTCCGCTGTTCATTATAATACAAAAACAGAGCATTAAACAAACCATCATGCTCTTACTTTGAAATCATGCGGAAATGTAGTCATCAGCGGGCCATCACGTGGTTTCCGAAAATAACCGAGTGACACGAGTAGATTTTAGCCGAGACCGGCGGAAAATATGTCTCAAAATTCCGTGTGTGTAAAAAGACGATCCGTGAACAGAGATTTGAGATCCGTGAACAGAGAGTTGAGATCCGCGAGCGCATTTTTGGTCCACAAATACAAAATGGATTCACAAATGCCTGATCGAAAGTTGTAAATGTTAAAGAGATATTCACAGATCTTTTTTTCATTTGTGAACATATTTAGCGTATTTGCAGATCCGTTTTACACTTGCAAATGTATTTGTGAGTTTGCAAATCTTTTAAATGCATTTGTGGATGTTGTTTTACATTTACAAATCACATATTTACACACAAATTATTTTTATGTTCACACAAATAATTATGAGACATATCTATGCCCATAGCTGGCCCTCTGTGAATTCATAGCTGGACGTCCAACAGCTCCTGTCTTCACAGACTCGCAGAGAGGGGCTTCTTTCATTTAACCCTTCACATTCCAACAGAAACTGAATAGGCAGATTCGAAGGATTTATTTCTTTGGAAATGTTATTTTAAATACAATTAAATTAAGTTATTTTGGTAAAACTAATGAAAAATATAACTAAAATATTTTTAAATATTATTTTGTAGAATATCTTTGGCCCTCACAGAGTTTTTTGTAAGTTTAATGTTTCACATCGCTTATGAAAAATATACTATCACTATACGATCACTGATATTTTGTTGTTGACTTGACACTTATTTTTCAAAAGAGATAGCATGTGAGGATCTCTTAACCTCTTAAGCCCTGAGCCTGTTTGTCAGGTTTCAGGCTTGAAAATGCTATGCCCAAAACAAATGACTATAACTTAACTTCTAAAAGGAATATGAATAATTTCTTTTATCAAAGCAAGGTTACATCTGTGAGTTGGATGTAGAAGTGTCAGAATCAATATAGATGTTTCTGTGTCAGAATAAATTCAGATGGAACATAGTAGGCTACTACTGTAAGGTAGCTTCTAGCTTCATGTCGAACACTGACAGTAAGTCAACATTTCCCAGAGAGCTTTCTTTTAAATCACCAAGTAATGCTAAAAAACACAACATTTATATTGTATGACAAAGTGTTTATTTAATATATCTGGCTAGCTATAGCTACTTGCTAACGGTTTAGCTTACCCGCGTGATTCAAAGTAACGTCAACGTAGCTGTAATTTATGCTTTGCTTACATGTTCGCATAACTTGTAAGTTTACTGACAGGTACATACCTTGTTCACCTGGCTCAGGTGGTGGCTCTGGGGTTGTTGTGTGAGCCACCACTTGAGAATTGCCGTCTTTTTTATTAACAAAATGTCTAATGTCCATCTTCAGAATCTCCGTGTCCGACCGGGGCTGACAGTTTAAAGTTTAAACATTGTCAGTCACAGAGGAGAGGTACGTACCTGTCAGCCAATAAAACACGTTTATTTCCATGCAACTCTCTGATTGGTCTGGTGGCGTCGTCTTGCCTCTGTGTTGCATTCACTGAACATGGGAAATTACAATTCTGCCGTCCGTACAATAGGTAAAGTAGGTTAATGTATTATATTATTGAGGGAGAATTTGTCCGGTGTAGGTACCAGATGTGTTCGGGGTACCAGATATGTTCGGGTGTATTTCCGTCATCCGTCATATTTTCCGGCACCTCAAGAGGGCCATGATGGTCAAATTCCGAACATTTAAACATAGCTGACACTTCATTCTTTACTTTGTCCGTTATTATATGTAGAAGATTATACTTTTTCTCCGTCATGTTGTTTCCATAGCAACAACTTCAAACAGGCATAGCCTACACTTCATTCTTTACTTTGTTCGTTATTATATGTAGAAGATATTAATTTTTTCTCCGTCATGTTGTTTCCATAGCAACAACTTGAAACAACAACAACAACTAACCGCTAGCCGCAAAGCTAGCATCACAGCTAGCTAGCATCATTCGTCCGTTTTCAGAGACTTTGCACACATTTTTCACAAACATTTGTACATGCTAGGAGTACTTCCATTCGCTTCGTCTTGATCTGTAGATGTAATTTGATGTGTCGTGTGTCCCCCAACTCCTCTCCAAAGTTCAGATATTTAATAAAATACTCAGGGGAGTTTCCTGAATTTTCATGCCCAAAGCCAAGCACTAGGCCCTGGGTAAATTAAGAGGCTGATCTCGAGCACTTTTGTCCACTTTCCCTGGTGGTAGAAACTCAAGCCAGACATTCCTGGAATCGTCTCAGAGAGTAGATGATCAGTGGGGCCTTGTTTTTACTGAATGATTTGTTTTTTATGGGGAATTCAAATATGAGCTTATTTTTAGGATTTTCGGAGACTTTGCACACGTTTTCACAAACATTTTCACGCTAGAAGTATGGGAGTACTTCCATTCGCTTTGTCTTGATCTGTAGATGTGATTTGATGTGTCATGTGTCTCCCAGCTACTCTCCAAAGTTCAGATACTATATCAAAATACTAAAAGGTAAATAAAACATGAAACATAATGACAAAATAACAACCTGAAAGATATGTATTCTATCTACACATTTCGTAATTATCTAATCTAGTGGCCTTATAAAAGTGTTGGCTAAAGTAACGCAGAATATATATATTTTTTAATTGTAAATAATTAGAAACATTATTTATGTGCACAAGTACATGGGACCCCACCATAGCATCCCACACATAACAAGCTGTCCCGAGTTCCTCCGGCTGCAGTTCCGCAGACGGCCGGTGTGTGGCAGCAGAGTGCTGGGAGCAGAGGGAGGTGAGTAGACGGATATGACGGATGACGGGTGCGACGGAAATACACCCGAACATATCTGGTACCCCGAACACATCTGGTACTGACACCGGGGCTAAAGAAAAAACATCCGGGGCTTCCCAGGCGACGCCCCTGGTTGTATGTATTGACTTAAATTGACATGCATCCGCTAAGAAAAATAGTCCGTTGTTACCGTTTTTTAAACAGTCTGAATGAAACGGCAGCTCTCAGCTGTGTATTTACACAACGAATGGCCCATCAACCACAGCTCTCTCCCCCCCTCCTGATCTTTCTTCTCCAGCAGCTAAATTAACTGTAGGTTACTCTGAGTGACAAGCTTACAGTTAGACACACCACTGTCATTGCAAGTGACCCTCAGTTAGTTGACTTTTATGTTCAACTGCTAAATTCGTTACTGATAAAAAAAGGGCTTCTACTGTACCTAATTACCTTAACACTAGAACCGCCAGAGGTTTTTGTATAGGCCTACCTAACACCGTCAAATCCCGCTATTGGAATGCAATTTTTAACAACATGTGCTACATAACACACTTTCAGGAAAAGTCACGGACTGGGAGACTTTAATATTTTATTGAAAAAAAGTTACATTGCACACACACAACACACATCACACAAATTGACCCGATTGGCGGTTCTAGTGTTAAATAAACTCACTAATTAATTAAACCAGTTCAATACGCATTATTATATTCTTATCATTCTTTATGAGCGCAGAAATAGTCTTAAAATCAGATCTGGTTTTTAAATGAAATCTGACGGCTCTGATCACCTATGATAAATGCGCCACACCTAATCGCTGGCCATTCAGCCACAGAGCTCACAAATCAAACTGTAGACCGTGTGAAAGCACCTATTATTTTAAATAATGGTCGGAATGTGACCTGTGAGCCTTCTTAATTACCGTGGGACAGCACATTCTAAACTAAAATGTTCAATCAATAAAATATCATCTTATCTTATCTTAATAATATCTTCATATTATTAATAATAATAAATCATACACTATGTGTCCGAAAGGGAGCAGGAGGAAGCAAACACAAAAATATACAAAAAATATGCATACTAAAGGTGGGTAGGTAAGTTTCAGAAACCGGCTCGAGATACACTTTTTGTTATATTCCATGGAATGCTCTTAACATCCCGATAGCAATGAATATCTTAAGTGCTTTTACAAAAAATCCATAACAACATTTCATCTGTAGAAGCCGTAATACTGTAAAAAGTACAACCAATCCGTTTAGCCGGGCCGGCTAAACGGATTGGTTGTACTTTTTACAGTATTACGGCCTACCTGCCTGTCAGCCTTCCATCGGGCCACAAACTTATCTCGTGCCCTCATTGGTCATGTGCGCGTTCGTGTGTGTTGGAGAAGGGGCTCTATAAGGAAGTGGCAGATTTTCTCCGGTTGTGTATTTTCAAATTCTAGCGATCTCGAGCCGGTTTCTCAAACTTACCTACCCCACCTTTAAAGCAAACGATTGTAAAGGTAAAAGTATGAGCATAACAAATAAAGAAGTGTAATGTAAACATTTACATTATTATTTAATATATGAAGACTATATATTATTGAATTACAAGATTAGATATACTTTAGTTGATCTAAAATATTGATGTGTTCAAATGTTCTTCAAAACACAACTGAAAGTCCATGAAACTTGTCTTTCTGTATTTGTGAATGAAGCGCCATCTCCTGGTTAAAACCTGAAATTGAAAATCTGGCAACGCCCTCTTGGAAAATAGTGGGAGGGCTTAACATTCCTCGATACTGGTCTTAGGCAGGTCGTAGGCAGGAAGCTGTAAGCTGGAGTCTGAAATTAGGTGCTACATCTGTAGGGTTGGCAGGACCCCCGGCGGAAGAGTAGTCGGCGGGAACCCCAACGGGACAGGACATAGGGTTGGCAGGATCCCGGCAGAAGAGTAGTCGGTGGGACCCCCAACGGGACAGGACATAGAGTTGGCAGGACCCCCAGCGGAGCCTCCAACGACACAGGACATAGGGTTGGCAGGACCCCCGGCAGAAGAGTAGTCGGCGGGACCTCCAACGGCACAGGACATAGGGTTGGCGGGACCTCCAACGGGACAGGACATGGAGTTTGCAGGACCCCCAGCGGAACCTCCAACGGACCAGGACATTGAGTAGGGACTTGAGAGGAGACTCGAGAGGGAACTCGAGAGGAGACTCGAGAGGGAACTCGAGAGGAGACTTGAGAGGTGACTTGAGAGGGAACTCGAGAGATGACTTGAAAGACGACTCCAGAGGGAACTTGAGAGGGAACTTGAGAGGAGACTCGAGAGGGGACCTGAGAGGAGACTTGAGTGGAGGCTTGAGAGGGAACTCGAGAAGGGACTCGAGAGGAGACTCGAGAGGGGACCTGAAATGGGACTCGAGAGGGAACTTGAGAGGTGACTGGAGAGGGGACTTGAGAGGAGACTCGAGAGGGGACTTGAGACGGTCGGTTCGCCGACAGAACACGGGGTTCTGGAGTCGGCCGGAACACCGAAAGGACACGGGGAGCTAGCGTCGGCCGGAACGCTGACAGGACACGGGAGCTGGTGTCGGCCGGAACGCCGACAGGACACGGGGAGCTGGCGTCGTCCGGAGAGCCGACAGGACACGGGGAGCTGGCGTCGGCCGGAGAGCCAACAGGAGACGAGGGGCTGGAGTCGGCCGGTACGCCGACAGGACACGGGGAGCTGGCGTCGGCCGGAGAGCCAACAGGAGACGAGGGGCTGGAGTCGGCCGGTACGCCGACAGGATACGGGGAGCTGGCGTGGGCCGGAGTGCCAGTACTGGAGCCGAAACTGGAGTCGGGATCATGGCTACTGGGGAAAGAACTGGGGCTGGAACCATGGCTGTGTGGGCCTGTACTGGAGCCCAAAGCATGGCTTCTGGGGCTCTGGCTGCTAGCCTGGACTTGCGACTCCTTCTCTTAGAAGCCTTTTGGAGGCTCAGTGGACCTCCAAAAGCCAGACGAGTACCCGAGAACGGCTCCTGGACAGGAGCAGGAAATGGGGAAGAAGCAGGGGTTGACTCCAGACGGAACACACCGAGACATATGGTGTCAGGTTGGGAATTGGGAGGCAGGGGGCTAGCATGCATTACATTACATTACATTACATTGCATTTAGCTGACGCTTTTATCCAAAGCGACTTACAATAAGTACATTCGACCAGGAAGACACAACCTTGAAGAAAACAGAATCATATAAGAACATCAGGTTTCAAAGAGCCAATCGTTTCAAGTGCTACTCAACTGGCTTTAGATAAGCCAGTCCTTTATTAGTATATAAGTGCT
Source organism: Pseudochaenichthys georgianus (assembly GCF_902827115.2). Lineage (NCBI taxonomy): Eukaryota > Metazoa > Chordata > Actinopteri > Perciformes > Channichthyidae > Pseudochaenichthys > Pseudochaenichthys georgianus. The sequence goes on from NC_047517.1 coordinate 1,766,078, forward strand.
CTGTTAGCAGTTCTTTGTTAGTCATTCTATCGCTCGAAGTGGAGTCGAAAGAGATGAGTTTTCAGTCTGCGCCGGAAGGTGTGTAAGCTTTCTGCGGTCCTGATTTCAATGGGGAGCTCATTCCACCATTTTGGAGCCAGGATAGCAAACCCACGTGTTTTTGCTGATGGGAACTTGGGTCCCCCTCGCAGCGAGGGTGCAGCAAGTCGTTTGGCTGATGCAGAGCGAAGTGCACGTGCTGGGGTGTACGGTTTAACCATGTCCTGGATGTAGGAAGGGCCAGATCCATTCGCAGCATGGTACGCAAGTACCAGTGTCTTGAAGTGAATTCTAGCAGTTACCGGAAGCCAGTGAAGGGAGCGGAGGAGCGGAGTGGTGGAAAGTTGAAGACCAGACGAGCCGCTGCATTCTGGATGAGCTGCAGAGGTCGGATGGCACATGCAGGTAGACCAGCCAGGAGGGAGTTGCAGTAGTCTAGGTGTGAGGTGACGAGAGCCTGGACCAGAACCTGCGTCGATTTCTGGGTCAGCTGGGGGCGTATCTTCCTGATGTTGAAAAGCGTGTATCTGCAGCAGCGGGTTGTAGCAGCGATGTTTGCAGTGAAGGACAGGTTGTTATCCAGGGTCACACCCAGATTCCTTGCAGTCTGGGTCGGGGAAACAACAGAGGTGCCGATGTTGATAGTCAGGTCAAGAGAGGGACAATATTTTCCCGGAAGGAAAAGCACTTCAGTTTTGTCAAGGTTGAGCTTGAGATGATGAGCGGACATCCACTGAGAGATGTCAGCTAAACAAGCAGAGATGCGTGCGACGACCTGGGTCTCTGAGCGGGGAAAGGACAGAATTAATTGGGTGTCGTCAGCGTAGCAGTGGTATGAAAAACCATGCGGGCTAATGACAGATCCGAGCGAGTTTGTGTACAGGGAGAAGAGGAGGGGACCAAGAACAGAGCCCTGAGGGACCCCTGTAGTTAATTGACAAGGGTCGGACTTGGACCCTCTCCAAGTTACCCTGTAGGTACGGTCTTTGAGGTATGAGGTGAGGAGGGAAAGTGCAGAGCCTGATACTCCAAGTTCTTGGAGAGTGCGAAGGAGTATCTGATGGTTCACCGTGTCGAATGCAGCAGACAGGTCCAACAGGATGATGACAGAGGAGAGGGAGGCTGCTTTAGCAGTGTGCAGTTCCTCCGTGACAGCAATGAGGGCAGTTTCTGTGGAGTGACCTGCCTTGAAACCAGACTGGTGCGGATCCAGAAGGTTGTTCTGATGGAGATAGCAGGAGAGTTGTTTAAAGACGCGTTCAAGTGTTTTAGACAGGAACGGGAGGAGAGAGACAGGCCTGTAGTTTATAACATCAGACGGGTTGAGAGTGGGTTTCTTCAGGAGAGGGTTTACTCTCGCCTCCTTGAGAGTGTGTGGAAAGTGACCAGAAGTTAGAGAAGTGTTGATGAAATGGGTGAGAAACGGTAGAATATCAGGAGCGATAGTCTGAAGGAGGTTTGAAGGGATAGGGTCCAGAGGACAGGTGGTAGGGCGGGCAGAGGTAATGAGGGTAAGAACCTCACATGGAGAGAGAGGGGAGAAGAAGGTCAGTGTGCGGGTGGAAGGAGGGTCTGGTGACCCAGCGGTGAGTAAAGGTGAGTCAGAAAAAGAAGAGCGAATATCGTCAACCTTTTTTTCAAAGTGGTTAACAAAGTCGCTTGACAGAAGGGAGGAGGGGGAAGGGGCTTTGGGGGGGTCCAAGAGGGTGGAGAAGATGGAAAATAGTTTTTTAGGATTAGAATAAGAAGATTGGATCTTATCTTGAAAGAAAGTGCTTTTTGCCTGAGAGATCGAAGCAGAGAAAGAGGAGAGGAGAGCCTGATAGGTTAGGAGGTCGTCACGGGGTTTGGATTTCCACCGTTTCCGCTCTGCTGCCCTAAGGACGGTTCTATTAGCACGCGGTGCGTCATTTAGCCAGGGAGCAGGAGGGGACTGACGAGCCTGCCGAGATGTGAGAGGACAGAGAGAGTCCAGAGAGGATGAGAGAGTAGAGAGGAGAGTTTCTGCAGCAGAGTTTGGAGGCAGGAGTTGGAACGAGTCGGAGGAAGGGAGGGCTGAGAGCACCGAGGAGGCAAAGGTAGAGGGGGAGAGGGAACGGAGGTTACAGTGGACAAGTGCAGGATGCGAAGAGATTAGTTTGTTATGTTTGGAAAGGGGTAAAGAGAATGAAATGAAGAAGTGATCGGATATGTGGAGCGGGTTTACAGAGAGGTTAGAAGTAGAGCAGTGCCTTGAGAATATGAGATCAAGGACATTGCCAGCTTTATGAGTTGGTGGGGACGGAGACAGTGAGAAAGCAAAGGCGGTTAACAGAGATGTTAGTTCGTCTATCTTCCCCGTCTGGAGGTTGAAGTCTCCGAGAAGTACAGCGGGAGGGCCAGTTTCAGGGATGTGTGAGAGGAGATGATCTAATTCATCCAAGAAGTCCCCCAAGGCTCCTGGTGGACGGTAGAGAACAACAATGGTTAGTTGTATAGGATGGGTTACTGTGACGGCATGGAATTCAAAGGTGGAAGGAGTGAAGTTAGGTAGCTTGAAGATGGAAAAGCTCCATTTGGGAGAGAGCAGGAGACCAGTGCCCCCTCCTCTGCCAGTGGGTCTAGGTGTATGGGAGAAGGAATATGCTGTGGAGAGAGCTGCTGGGGTGGATGTGTTGAATGGAGTAATCCAGGTCTCAGTGAGAGCAAGGAAATCCAGAGACTGCAGGGAGGCGTAGCCAGAGATGAAGTCAGCCTTAGGAACAGCTGACTGGCAGTTCCACAGGCCGCCTGAAACTAGGTGCTGGATCTCAGAGGAGCACGTGGGATAGACGAGAGCGGGCCGGTTATAGCGATTAGGAGATACACGGGGCCAGTGATAATTGCGAGAAGACACATGAACAGGAATGGAGAAAATACACATGATTATAGCATGAGGGGCTAGAAAGCTAAACAAAAGAAAAATAAGACACCAGCGATACTTAGCTCAATCAGAGTAGGATTTGCCTCCCTCGTGACTCCCGCAGGACTCTAGTGTCTTTGTCGGTCTTACTCCCGCAGGACTCTAATGTCTTTGTCGGTCTGACGCTGAAGCTGACACTCAAAGAAAGAGCTGCCTAAATGGACACCTGATTGCTGAGTTCCCACAGCTGTGGTGCCACGCCCCTCTAATTAGTTAACTCTCAACAGCTGATGGGCGATAGCTGAGAGGGCGTATCTATTTATATGCAGCCGAGATAGATACTGAGACCAGTGAGAGGTTCACGTGATCAGATCTGAGATTTAAATTCTCTCAAAAGCGCCGTTTTTAGGTACAGTAACTACAGAAGAGTTATACAGAGTAGAATAACTGAAATAGAGAAGTCTAGTTAAACAAGATTACTTACAGTGGTTACTGCGTCATGCCTGGGGCTAGCAGGCCGGGAATCACATGTCTGGAGGAAGTCCATAATCCAGCCAGGTAAGAACTTCAATAAACATGGTTTCTCTGTTGCCAACTGGTACGCCTCTACCAGAGCGGCCTCCTTCTGTCTAACACTGGACGCTCCCTTCCACCAATCATAGCAGCAAGCCAATAAAATAGTAAAATTACTACGTGGGGACTTCCGGCAACAATCTTGATTCTGATTGGCCAGAAGACTCGAAGAAACATCAGCAAATATGTTTTATTGAGAAGATGATCACTACGTGACAGACATTTTCAAAACCGTTTATGGTCTCCGGTACTTCCAGTCCAACGCCTACTGCATGCACAGCGTTAGAAAACCGGGCCTTCAAAATAAAAGTTTGACTTTTTCCCCCAAAATAACTCACACATCTGCGACCCACTCGAAACGGGTCCGTGGGGCGCGACCAAGCGACAAACTCTGGGGAACAGCCGGGACGCCAATACGGAAGTGCCACACACTGCAGTTCATGGGCCGCTAGGGACTGACTGCAGAAAGGAGCAGTTTCCATAGACCCCCATGTTAAAATGCCCAAATGTACAGCAGAAAAAAACATGTTTCTACCCATGGATGCAATAAATATTATGATCGATATAGTTAGATTCCACCTTCATGATTATGAATCTGTGAGTGAATTGTTTTCTAACACGACCCTTTTATTTATATTAGGTCTTAACGTTTTTGCATAAATTAGGGCGTGGTCACTTTGATGGACAAGTACATGCCTCACTGTCAGCTAACAGCAACTTGTCCACTCTGCTAGGCTACAACCATAGAGGCTACAACGTTAGTCATAGTACTGTACTTGACCCTTTAGCTTTAGCCGTGTTCGTGGTGATTGTGCCTTTTAGGGAATATTGTTACAAATACCAGACAATTAAAATGTCGTGCTGTGCGCTTGAATGTACTAACAGAACTTCCAAGAAGTCTAAAATGATAATATTATACATGTTAACCCCGTTCGCAGGTGTTTGTGTGCTTGGTAGCTTAGCTTGTTACTTATTAGCCAGCTAAGGACGTAACCCTTTATACATACATATACATTTTAGTTTATGATTCAGCCTTGGGTAAGACTTTTATAGTCTATGGCTACGCCCATAATGCTAAACGGGAGCAAAGTTAATAGGGGACCCAATTATCCCAGTGGTGGCCGCCGGAGCTAACGGAGCCGCAGGGGGCTAGCTCCAGCCGGCGTCCCGGAGCTAGCCCACTGCGGCTCCGTTAGGTCCGGGCGGTGGAGTCCGTCGTTATAACTGGAGATCAAGGAATGCAGCGAAACGCAGACTTGGTTCGCCTGCTGTAGTATTAGCTAAATAAATTATGTTGAATAATGCTTATTAAGCTGAACATCACCACAATTGTTCTGCTATGCATCGGTACTTCTTTTCTTAACGTGTGAATGACAAGCATTAAGAATAACAAAATATAGCTAATTCTCTTGCAGATTGTCTCATTTGATTATGAATGTAACGTTTATATAGGGGAACTACATTGTTAGCAGTAACTTGATATGCATGTATTTCATGTTAGCTTAGCTTCTTAGCCTGAGCTAGCTCTTTTTACTTCCAGTTCGGAGGCAGCAGGTCCCACCTCGGCTCCACCTCTTTGCCCTTATTTGGATCAGGCTTGAGCAGGCGGGAGTTGAACTCTGACGTCGCTGTCAAGCCGTTAGTGGCCGACTCCGCCTACTAAGAGCTTCTCGGCAACTCTGCAGAATCCTATGGGTGACGTCACGGACACTACGTCCATTTATATATACAGTCTATGGTCGCGACCCACCAGTTGAGAACCACTGCTCTAAACTATATTCATTATGATATACTTTACAGCAGGGGTCGGCAACCTTTTTGATATGAAGTGCCATGCAAAGTGAGGGTTTCAGGAGTGTAGGGTTGGGGAATTATTATTAGCAGTTTTAAAAAAAAATGTAAGGCAAATTTCAAGCTCTCCTCCACTCTAGGTGTGACATCACGCACACTAAGCCTTAATGAGCTGCGCAATACACACTCATGTTAAAATCTGAAGAAAGCCTCTTTACCAAGCTCCAAACTAAGATATGAAAAATCTGAAGAACAAGTTTTATAGCTGAAGGTCTTGTGATAATTTTAAAGTTGGAATGAAGTCTCTAGCTCAGGGGTGGCCAACCAGTCAGAGGTTAAGAGCCACATTTTGTCTATGTTACTGCAAAGAGCCACATCAGACACTGAAGGAGTTTTGGGCTACTTTTCTCCGCGCCGTTCCTAATGAGCTTGCTTTAAAAGAAGAAACACTCAAAACAACCAGGACGAGGGTTAAACAAAAATCTGTTTTAATCATAAACGGTAATAATGCAATACCATATAATACATTACCATACAAAGCCATATCATATGAGTAATGTCAGGAGTATGCCTACTCCTGGCCTTGTTCACAGGCTGCTCCGACCTCCCGGTACGGGCCGCGCGTGAAGAGAGGACGAAGCAACAAGTTGCACGTCCCAAAACCAATAGAAAGGGGTGGAGTTTCATTTGGGAGATACCAACACGCTATCTCACAGGGAATCAGCGCGGGCAGCTATGAAAGCCACAGGTGTTGGGAAGGCCTGCAGGATGCACATCATTAAAATCAGGGGAAATGTCCCTCCCAATTTGCAAAGCCTATCGATGGTTTAACCCAGAAAAACACTGGGATAATCTTTACACTCAAAACAGAAATCACCATTAATTCTGCATCTTCCTTCTTCACAAATAGCTTAAAACACTCTTTTGATAAACAGGTAAAAAGTCAAACAAAAAGACTATTGCGCTAATCTACTTTTAAGAAAAAGGGAACATTGTTTCAGGAATCTATAAAAAACCTCTCTATATGGTAGAGGAAAAATGAACTTTTTGTTCCTTCAACTATTAACACACAGGAATGTATAAACCCACACATATACTATTCAAGATATGTAGACTTCCCTGAAACATGAAAATGCTTGAGATCTTAAACAGAATATACTCTCCCCCACCAAGCACCCTGTCCTGCATACCTTCACCTCCCCCACATAGCAATAAAACCCAGTTTACTCTTAACAGCCCTTTGTCTATCGCCATTTTAGTCCTCACATTTATGAAAGGATAAAACAGAGAAATCACTATAAAACACAAACACAGGTATTGTTTGAACAGTATTCACTTAACTGCTACTATTGATAATTACCAGAAAAACTCAAAGGGACCTCTTTTAATATCTGGAAATTGCAACAAGACTTTCTGCCATTTTAAATGTAACACCCTTCTTCGGTACAATATCTCACATCAATTTCCACAACACACAGTCACTGATACCGGTTGTTTCAGTTTTTTGTTTTCTGGAGACAAGATTTCAACCACGTCACTGATGCGTTTGTGTGGCATTGGGATATATATTTTTTAAATCCTCTGGAGCAGAGAGAGGAGCTGTGGATTATTGTTATTGATTAATGCATCAGTGTTTCTTAGGGTCAAAAACCCTAAACTCACAACTTAAGATGAAAGTGTTTAGTTTATTTAATAAAAGAGCACATGTTCAATGTGAAAAGTGACAGTAGTCATAGATTATTTGCAATTTGGTGCAACATATATATTTAAAAAAATTAAATAATATATATATTTATTTATTTTAAACACCTTGAATTTCAGGGGGGGCGCGGGGCTCCGTTGGCGGGGCGCAGCGCCCCTCCAAGACAATGGTAGGGCAAACACTGGATAGTGTTTAATCAATGATAGGTTTTCCCCCCCTCAAAGGTGATTGGTTCACTGCATCGCAGGTATTATTGTGATTGGGCCACATCAAAATTAGATGCGCTGTCATCCTCTCATACTGACACCTGACACCACACATACACACACACCGGGAGCCGGGACGAAAGTAACACGGGACGAAAGTAACTAGGGACGAAATTAACGGAGCGATTTTATCCGAGCCCAAACAACTTTGACCAGCCAAATTACGTCAGAATGATCAGCATTCAATACTTAACAGACCTACTAAATATCAGGTTTAACTGTCAGGAGTAGTGTTGTCACGATACCAACATTTTGGTTTCGATACCAAGTCAAGAATTGCGATTCCGATTCTTTTTCGATACTTTTCTTAAAAAGAGAGAAACAGTCTTAAATGTAATTATTGTGCTTTATTTCACACCAGAACCATAACACAAACTTTTAAACAATGAGAACAATATATAAAATAAATGACAATAATTCGTATTAAATCAAATTAATAAATTTCTTACAGACAGGCCTCGTAGGCTTGCCCTCACTGTCAGAGATATAGCTAAAATACTTCCAAATTTCGCTTCTGGCGTCTTTTTTGTCAACAAGCCGAGGCGCAGCGGCAGTTGCAATCCCACTTGCAGCCATGCTTCTCGTTTTCTCACATGCTCTGGCAGCTAGCGCGTGCACGAGAGAGGGGAGGCACTTGGAGCGTGCTTGAGAGGGAGGGACTGCAGGCACGGCTGCAGTGCAGGGAGTGGAAGCAGAGCGTTGAACACACACAGCTCTTATTAAAACGGCGCTTTCTCACCGGAGTACTTTCCCCCGTCATTCTTAAAGTACCGATACTAATGAAACGGAGGAATCGTAACGCTTTTAACGGCAGAGTATCGCGTTATACCTTTCAAGTATCGGTACACCGTTCAACACTAGTCAGGAGTCATGAGGCTTCTCAATTCTTAAATTTCCCCTCCTCGACTCCTATCCTCGAGACTTAGTCCCGCCCACATGAGATGCGAGCGGAGGACCGAGGAGGGGAACCGATGAGAGGGGAGGGGAAGCAGCAGACATTTAAAGAAATGAGAACTCCTCTCTGAGCGGTCATATTAAAGTGACGTCCGTTCATTATTAGGTGGCAACAGCTGCATCAGCTGTCGAGTGTTTTGTCATATTTTATAATCTCTGTTAGATCAGCTGCACATTGTTCCCCCACATATTTACTTTGAATTCATTGAGAGTGCGGTATAATGAGACAATACCAGGCTACAGATGCGGGGACACACACACAAATATATTTATATAAATATATGCAATTTAAAGTATGAGAGCACTCTCATAATAACGTAACACAATCAGAGACTGGATATATCCCCCCCTCTCTCTGGTCGCTGAAATGGGGAATTGAAATTACGGGCCCAAAGTTGTATTTGCAAAAAGTAAGGACACCAAACCAACTGAGACCTGTCTGTCCGCCGCATCTGCGCACTGTACAACACACACCTACACACTGTACCACACACACACTTACACACTGTACCACACACACACCTACACACTGTACCACACACACCTACACACTGGACCACACACACCTACAGCTCCTAAAGCATAATCAGGCTACAGCCGTTGTGTATTTTATTATGTGAAGCACTAAATGGTCTTAGAAAAATATCGACTCTTTGTTTGTAGATATCTACTAAACTACAGCAAATAAAGAGAGTAGGTCTGTTATACTGAGTGATATACATTTTACACACTGCTCTGCTTTCTGCACCTCACAGCTGTTCTCACTGTAAACATCGCGACGCGATGAAAGCAGTTTCTAAAATAATATCCAGGGGATGCATGCAGAGCTGTCATTGGCTGAGATAAGTCCGGCCGTGCGTCACGCCTCCACCGTTCCCGGAAATGCATCCGCGGAGGAGCCGTGGAGGAACCATCAGTGTATCCTCGGTTAGAGCTCCTCCAGAGAGCCTCCTCGACGCTCGATCCTCGGTCCTCGGTGGGCATTTAGAGAAATGAGACGTCCTTCAAAATGGCGCGCTGAAATTCATTTCCGGGTCACTACCGGAGGACCGAGGAGTCGAGGAGGGGACATTTGTGTATTGAGAAGCCTCTAGTGTCTCTCCCCCAAACTCACACATATAAAATTCGATATGAACTGAAGAGCCGCATGAAACTAGGCAAAGAGCCGCATGCGGATCGAGAGCCGCGGGTTGGCCACCCAGCTGAATGTATGTGGAAGGAGTAGCATTTGAAAATGCGTGCGAATGCTGTAAACTGTGAACATTTGTGGCTGAATTTAGCTGAAAATGCAGAAAAAGCTCAATATTTTATTAGTTGAATGGTCTTTGTAGCTGCTTTTAGATACAGAAACCAAGTAAGTGTGTTGCTGAACTTAGTGCAGAAATGAGGAGAAGTGAAATGATTTGAATCAAAATTGTTACAGTTCAAATGCATTGCAATGACGTTGTTGAACACTTGAAAGTGAAATGTTAAACTGGAAGAGTAGGAAGAAGAGTGAAGAAGCTTTATATTCAAAAGAAAATGTTTAAAAATGGTATAAACAACAAAATGTATAGCCTCAATGTCCTGAAATAGCTGAAAATGTAATAGTTGAATGGTTTCTGTAGCTAAAAGTAGGCTGAAGGAGTTAGATATAAAATGTAAGTAGTAGTGAATGAATGTGTATTAAGATGAGAAAAGAAAGTAAAAAGGCTTGGAAAAGCAGCAGAATATTTTAACTGCAAACTTGTTAACTAACTTGATGGTGAGTGATCTGTCGCCATGGCATTTTATGAAACCCCACACTACGCTTAGATGTGTTGATGGCTGCATCGTTACCAAAGCTGTGAAGTTTTGGGCCGTTTGGAGCATTTTCACTGAAGTTATGAGAACCATGTTTCATGGCGAGCATTGTGTTGCCATGGCAACGGCAGTTGAAGAAATCTCAAAACTGTCACGTAGATGTCTTCACGGCTGGACTGTTAGCACACACATGAAGTTTGAGCACTTTTTGACAATTTTCATAGGAGTTTTAGCAATATAGTGTTTTATGGCGATGGCAATAGCTTTAGAGGAAAACTCACTATTGGCACATAGACATGTTGAGGGCTGGACCATTAACCATTATCTGAAGTATGGGGCCTTTTTGACCCTTTTCATAGGCGTTACGACAACATCGTGTTTTTTGGCGAGGAATTTCCATGAAAACGGCATTTGGTGAGATGTCAGATTTGGCGTAGAGCTGTTGAGGCATGGACCGGTGATATACAAGTGAAGATTGGGGGATGATCGGACCGTGTCAATTGGAGTTACAGCGACAATCGTGTTTCATGGCGAGGGATGCGTTGTCATGGTAACACCACATTATGTAACATCAGATTTGTAGAGCTGTTCAGGGCCACAGTGTTAACCATCATGTGATGTTTGGTGGCGTTCTGAGCATGTCAGTTGGAGTTAGGACATCATCGTGTTCCATGAAACAGGTGTTTTTGTTTGAGCTAACAACGTTATGAAACACCTGTGCTTGAGCCCAGAGATCAAAGGTTTCCATGGTGATGTGCAGTAATCAGTGAGAGGAGAGACTTTCCATTTATCTGAATGAGAGATAAACCTCTTACATGTGAACGTTTTGTTGAAGAACCGTAGCAGATATCGGTGAAATTTCAACACGTCTCAGGACCCTGACGAGCGTCTGAGTCTGCTTTTTATGTACTTTCGGGTCAATAATGTGGCCTTTTTGTTGCATAATATATATTAAAATCATAATAATTTAGTTTAGTGTTTAAATCCGCAGACCTCTCCCCCGCGGGACCGCGCACAATCATAAACTCTGCAGCGCATCAATCTGCTGCTGAGCGTGCCACATTCGAAATGGCTGAGGTGAAGCTCTAGCGGAGAATACAGCACTTTCAATAACACTTCCTCAAGAGCGAAATCCAACGTCTGGAAGGCTTTTGGTGTGAGTTAAATATGCAACTGCGTGTGTTAATAATTGCACGTTTTCACTGCTCATATATATGCAGGTTCGGGTCGGGTTGCGGATCTTGTGCCGACGGGTCGGGTTGCGGAACTAATTGGCAATATGTGCGGGTAGCGGGGCGGGTTCGTTATTGCACGTCGCGGGAGTGGGTCTTGAAAATCAGACCCGTGCAGGACTGGTCCTGACTCTCATCATGCTGCTTCCTTGAAGGCTACCACAGGATTGTAGCTGACATCCTCGTGAATTCATCTTCTTATTACAGACACATGCATTTCCTAACATTCGGTCTATATGCTGTAAAATGTATTATCTCTTCGATTTACACACGGCATCTATTGCACGTCTGTCCGTCCTGGGAGAGGGATCCCTCCTCTGCTGCTCTCCCTGAGGTTTCTCCCATGTTCCCTTTAAACTGTGGGTTTTCTCCGGAAGTTTTTCCTTGTACGATGTGAGGGTCTAAGGACAGAGGGTCTAAGGACAGAGGGTCTAAGGACAGAGGGTCGAAGGACAGACGGTGTCGTATTGCCATACTGATATTCTGTACAAACTGTGAAGTCCACTGAGACAAATGTAACATTTGTGATATTGGGCTCTATAAATAAACATGTATTGACTGATTGATTTACCAAGCAAGCTCCAAACTAAGTTAAATATCTCAAGTTTTATAGCTGACATCTTTTCTTAGTCGTTAATTCTCTTTTTTTCATAGTTTCTCAGATGGTCATTGAAGAGGTCGGTGCCATTCAGGAGCACCTGGAGATCGAGAGGACGTGTAGAGAAAGTGCTGAAGCCCTGTCCTCTAAGGTAAGATTTGTATTTAGACAAATTACTGCTCAAAGACAGAGACAGCTGTCTGTGCTGCTTCTATAATGCCTAACCTGGTTTCACAAACTCTTGTTAAATTAAAACAAGGGAATTAAAATTAAGGGGAATTGTAGGATCTGTTTAATGAAAGCGGTTATGTTAAAGCATCAAATCAGTTGGAGACATCAAAGTCAACTTTAATGTCAATCTTTCAGTTTGTGTTTACAGACAGAGAGATCGAAATAACATTTCCAACAATCCCGAATATAAAAATACAATAATACAGATATACAATTTTATATATACAAATATGTATAAAATATGTATATTGTAGGAGTCGGTGAGGGCTGATAATTTATTCCTTGAAATTACTCAGACCTACTAATTGACCTAACCGAAGTTATTGAGTCTATGTAAGTTTACTGGTTGGCTCAGATCCACCAACGTCAGCAAGATCTCACCTCTATTAACTCCTGAAGAACCAGGTTCAATTAACTGCTGTTTCAATTCAGACAACTCTCTTAAATCTGTTTAAGCGATCCCAAAGGATTTTGATATCAGTGAATGAGCTGTGGCCCTACCTAAGAGTGAGTGTGGCAGGGTGCAATCTTACCTTTGAAGCAGGAGAGGAGAGCACAGATGTCTTTTAAGTTGTCCCAATCCAAAAGGTGGGATCAGTTTATTTGAAGAAAAATTGTCCACACTTATACAGGGTTTTTACCTTCTCTCTTTACAACATTATAATCATACTAAACCTATCATGCTGTGATCATGTTCTAATATGCAACCCTAATTCACAGTTTTACATTTATTACACTAAATTGTAATTTCAACTGCCCAATTCAGTTGTGATATTTAAATCTCCTGATAGAATTTAGAGGCATTTCCTCATAAATGACCGGTGATAATAAAAAGCACATTCAAAGTTTCATTCAACAAATCAGTTAATTTGCTCATTTCCACATTCGTATACTTCAACTCGTCCCGCATGAATTCGGAGGACCTTTCCTCACAGGTGGCAGGGTACTAACTTTCAACAAACATCAATTCATTCCACTCATTTCACAAAGAAATTCACTCAGCATTCAACAAAGAAATTCGAGAGATATTTACCAAGTTTGAGAGAACCTTACCGAGGCAAAAACCCAGCTCTCCAGGGAGAGAGCTTTACCGGGAGTGTGAGGAATTGCGGTATCTCCTTCTCCTTTTTTCTGTTTGTTTGTCTATCTGTTTGTCTGTCTTCCTGGCTGGGCGTGGTTGACCTACTTTCCGTTTTCCGCCAACTCACCTCCGCTCCTGTTTCTCATCATCACTGATTACCACCACTCACTTGCTGCTGCTTAAAACTCCGGTTCGATCATCAGACTTCGCCAGTTCTTCGTATACTCACAGTGGTAAGCTCCAGTTCTGGCTGACTAGATTTTCTAGTGCTTTTGTATACTCTTCCTGTTGGATTTTTTCGTATGCTAATCCTGTTCTGTTTTTTGCAACACACTCTCACTCCCTAAGCGTCCAGGAGTGACGTTTGGTCAGTGTCCGTGGCGTCCAGTTGTGACGCTCCTAGGCTCCTTCAGCGTCATAAAGGGACGCAAATAGCTTTCAACTGATTGCAATGTATTCCCATCTGCGTCGGGATTTGACGCTCATGGAAGCACGGCATTCGTTTATGCCGGCTGCCCTTAAAGGCAATGTGAGCGTCCATTCCCATTGGATAACGGATAATTGTACACCCGGAAGTAAGTACTCCTCTTACTGTCGATTGATTTTACAGTGATATCTGCTCTACTCATCGACTAAAAAACACCAGATTATCCTTGTTAATTACACAACATTGATTGGTTTAAATTGTGTGCAATGCTTTTGTATTTTTCCCCTTCGATTCGGAGAAACAAATATTTTTTCTGAGTAAAGGATGGCAGAAGACACTACACTACCCAGAATCCCCAGCTATCGTTTGGACTACACCATGTGCTCTGTTTGACAAACCCCGTTTTTTTTCATTCATTCCAATGGCTGGCGTCTATGTCACGTGATCTTCAAATTTCTCCCTGCAGAAAAAGAAAACATGGCCGAACTTCGTTTTATTCTCGGTGGAAAATGCCTATTTTAAAGTTAGTTTGGCCATTAAAATGCGTTTTGATGTCATTTGATGTGAGAAATATTCGTTGTTATTTCAGATTATGTGTGCAGTGGATGTACATGATCTTTAGTTTGCTAGTTATTACGAAGATTACTTCAGGAAATCGCGACGTTTTCATTGTTACCAAGTTGGTTGCTAGGGACGCTGCTATCGATATTATTTCTGTTATGTTGTGTAACTGTTTAATGTTGTTATCTTTATTGCTACCCCCTTCCCCGTCAATGTATAGTGTTGGTCCACAGCGCAAACGTATTAGTTTAACAAAATCCGCATCTAAAGATAGCCTACGTTATTTCCCCCCTGTGCAATTCCAGTCTCACATCTCACAGCACATCGTCATTAACAAATACCGGAAACAGACCGAAAACATTAAAAAAAAAAAATAATAATAATACTTTATTCCGAGTGTGCTTGCTTTTCTCTTTGAAAGTCATCACATAACGGCATTGTAATACACAGTTCGGCTGCATTAAATATTACATATCTGCCGTAGTTCTGTATTTATAGAGCCCTGATGAGAAGACCTCTAGACAAACATGAGGAACTGAAAACGTGACATGGATCATAAATATATCAGCCATTAAACAACATCTTACATTTCTTTTCACACAATACGTCTCCTTGCAGTATCAACACTAATTCGGCTCACTTTTATATTTGATCCAATTGGTAGATAGGCTGTATTTACACCATAAAGGTGCACAGCTGATATAAAGGGACACCTGGTGGTTAAAGCATGTTATTGAATTTCATTATTTTTATTATTAGATATTAATAGGATCCCTATAAAGTATATTCATTACTCGTTATTCTCTACTAATAGTTAATTAAAGACTGTATATAATGACTATTTTGCACATCGCTTTCAAGATTTCAAGATTGTCTAAGGTTTATTGTCATATCATATAGGCCTACACAACTGTGGTGTAGTTCTGCACTGAATGAAAAACTTGGGTCGCAGGTTCCTCAACAGTGCATTACAAGACATCTATCAATATTTGTGCATACCTCCAGCAATGTTAACTATGTTGAAGCACTTATTTTAATTGATATTATGGAGGACACCCGTTCAAATCCAGTTTTGGACAGTCTGCCGTGGTTCCATCCCATTTCAAGTGCTGTTCGAGGCTCGGTAACTAGGGTTACGTATTGTAACCCAGCTTCTATGAGTATAGGCGCAGCCCTCTAAGGGTATCGCTATTGGGTAAACCCCACTGCACGTGTGCAGCACTGACAGACTTATTCCATGCCCACCTACGACGTGGGCCCCACCTCCGGGCTCACTTCCGTATAAATAGGAAGTAGGCCCTAAAATCCGCTCCAACAGCTTTTCTTCAGCTATTCCCGGAGCCAGTGGGGCCCGAACCTTAGAGGGCTACGCCTATACTTATAGAAGCTGGGTTACAATACGTAACCCTAGGACTATTTCGTATAAGGCTTCGCCCTCTAAGGCTATCGCTATTGGGTTAAGGGCGAAGCAGGATGTAGTCTACGCCCCACTGGTTCCGTCCATTACCAGAAGCACAAAACACACCTACTCAGTTAATAACCCATGTCTATTTCGCCGTGCGTAAATGGAGCATCACGTTCCCAGGGAATATAGCATTAAACAATGAATATTTCCCCATCAAGGAACGAAGGTAGGCTTACTCGGGCTACCTGTCGTTTAAAAAGTAGAGTTTTTTTAAGTCTTACTTGTTAAAAAACGATCCAGAGAGGGGAGCAACGGCCGCGTTCTACATGCCAACAGGCAGGAGAGAGGCCTGCAATTTGGAAAAACCCCGATATTCCTCAATCTGGCAGACTATTCAGTACTGAGTGTGTCAGAGAGGAATGGGAGACATCCCTCAAATAAAAACGAATAAACGAACAGGGTGAAGACCAAGATGCAGCAGTGCAAATGTCTTCCACTGTCATTCCTCCGAACAATGCCGTAGAAGTTGATATTCCTCTGGTGCTGTGCGTTTTAATGTTTTCCGGTGGATCCAACCCGCCTGTGACACCGCCTCACCCAGCCAGTGTGACAGGCGCTGTGCAGATAGAGGCTGCCCTATTGAGTGCTCTCTGTGATGCACAAACAGTCGCTGGGATTTGCGTAACACAGCCGTGCGTGTAACATAGCATGCCAGCACGCGCACAGGACAGAGGAGATGAGATGTGGCTTCCTCCTCTGATGTGTGAGGCGGAGGAAAGAAGCCCTCCAACGTTATCACTCTCGATCTGAACGAGTTTGTGATCACCTTCGGCATAAACGCCAGGTTCGGGCGTAACACCGCTGAGCTGCCATCTCCTTGGATCTGGAGACATGACGGAGCCACAGAGAGAGCAGACTCTCACTCACCCTTTAGCTGACGTCAGAGCCAGGAGCAGAGCTACCTTGGCTGACAGAAACTTCAGGGGAACTTGATCCAGCGGTTCAAAAGGGGCTTTACCTAGTGCGCACAGCACTACAGCCAAATCCCATTGAGGCACTAAAGCGCGTGATACCGGTCTGAGTCTCTGTACTCCTCGTAGGAAACGTTTTGTCAGCGGGTGACTAAACACCGTGCTGACCCCAAACCCAACATGGCATGACGAGATGGCAGCCGCATACGTTTTTATCGTGCTATGGGCCAATTTCCTGTCCAGCAACAGAAAAAAAAAGCTGGAGAAATGACAGCACGAGAGGCAGGGGACACGCCACGGGGTCCACGCCTTTTCCTACACACCACCGTTGGAACGCCGTCCATTTGGTTGTGTATAACGCCCTGGTGGACGCGGCTCTGGACCCCTGAATAGTCCTCACAACATCTTGAGAGAGGCCGAGCCCCTCTAAGTGTTCCCGTTCAGGGGCCATGCCCACAAACGCTGGCCTAATACTGGGTGACCGCTGATTGCTCCCTCCACCTGGGAGAGAGCATCCCTCCGCCACAGACTTTCCCCCGTCTCCCTGACAGTATCCGCTGCATGCAGGGGAACCAGGACTCTCCCGTGCGTTCCGGGGCTATTAAAACCGCTACCAGTCGCTCCTCCTGCACTCGGTCCAGGAACCGAGGGATCAGAGGGACTGGTGGGAAAGCGTACAGTAACACCCTGGGCCAAGGTCTGTGTGCGAACGCGTCCACCCCCAGAGGGGGGTGATCCTGCCTTCTCGGGGAGAACCAGAGAGCACACTGCGCGTTCCCGCGAGCAGCGAACAGATCCACCTCTGCTGTCCCGAACCTGCTCCACACTTGGGAGACCAGCTCGGGGTGGAGGCTCCAGTCCAACACACTCTTACTCCCTAAGCGTCCAATAGCGACGTTTGGTCAGTGTCCGTGGCGTCCAATTGCGACGCTCCTAGGCTCCTTCAGCGTCATAAAGGGACGCAAATAGCTTTCAACTGATTGCAATGTATTCCCATCTGCGTCGGGATTTGACGCTCATGGAAGCACGGCATTCGTTTATGCCGGCTGCCCTTAAAGGTAATGTGAGCGTCCATTCCCAGGAGTAAAGGATGGCAGAAGACACTACACTACCCAGAATCCCCAGCTATCGTTTGGACTACACCATGTGCTCTTGACAAACCCCGTGATAGTCCTCAAGCTCTGTGATTGGAGAGTGTGCTCCGAGGGTTAAGCCGATTCTCGAACAGCACTTGAAATGGGATGGAACCACGGCAGACTGTCCAAAACTGGATTTGAACGGGTCCACCGCGTCCCCCCTCCCCCACCCCATCCCCAGAACTACACATGCTGGCTATTCTGTTTCGCAACATGTTCTCTATGGCACGTCTCTACTGGGAGTTGTAGTTTTAAAAGACGTTTTCGTATTTCCCATAATAAGAAGTTGCCAGTATTAAACTGTGTACATCCCTGGAGGTTTAGGGGACAGGAAACACTCACATTTAAAACATATAATTAATAAATGGGTGAAAATTGCTTGTGCCCATAATGGGCAGCATTAATATATATACCCACACGCCAGCTAAGGTCAGAAGAGCTTTATTTAACAGCTGGTCTTATGTGTGTGACCCCTGTGATTACATTACATTACATTAATTGATAATCCTGAAACATGCACTTGTCAAGGTTCAGAGGCACATTGTGCAAATATGGCAGCAGCCATCGATCAGCTTAAGATAAGATATACTTTATTGATCCCAAGTTGGAACATTTGCGTTACATCAGCATGTGTAACAGTTAAATATGCAGTTGTGTTTATTTGAAAATCATTTAGTATAATCACACAAATTCTGTGTTTTATATTCAACAATTCTGTGTTCTTTATTTATTGATTGTTCAATACCTGACAAGGCCGGAGATGAAATATCTACATACATCTTATAAGAGTATAATACATTATGTATAATATCAGTTAAAATAAGTGCTTCAACATAGTTAACATTGCTGGAGGTATGCACAAATATTGATAGATGTCTTGTAATGCACTGTTGAGGAACCTGCGACCCAAGTGTTTCATTCAGTGCAGAACTACACCACAGTTGTGTAGGCCTATATGATATGTCAATAAACCTTAGAACATCTTGAAATCTTGAAAGGGATGTGCAAAATAGTCATTACATACAGTCTTTAATTAACAATTAGTAGAGAATAACGAGTAATGAATATACTTTATAGGGATCGTATTAATATCTAATAATAAAAATATTGAAATTCAATAACATGCTTTAACCACCAGGTGTCCCTTTATATCAACTGTGCACCTTTATGGTGTAAATACAGCCTATCTACCAATTGGATCAAATATAAAAGTGAGCCGAATTAGTGTTGATACTGCAAGGAGACGCATTGTGTGAAAAGAAATGTAAGATGTTGTTTAATGGCTGATATATTTATGATCCACGTCACGTTTTCAGTTCCTCATGTTTGTCTTCTCATCAGGGCTATAAATACAGAACTACGGCAGATATGTAATATGTAATGCAGCCGAACCGTGTATTACAATGCCGTTATGTGATGACTTTCAAAGAGAAAAGCAAGCACACTCGGAATAAGGTATTATTATTATTTCGGTCTGTTTCCGGTATTTGTTAATGACGGTGTGCTCTGAGATGTGAGACTGGAATTGCACAGGGGGGAAATAACGTAGGCTATCTTTAGATGCGGATTTTGTTAAACTAATATGTTTAGGCTGTGGACCAACACTATACATTGACGGGGAAGGGGGTAGCAATAAAGATAACACCATTAAACAGTTACACAACATAACAGAAATAATATCGATAGCAGCGTCCCTAGCAACCACCTTGGTAACAATGAAAACGTCGCGATTTCCTGAAGTAATCTTCGTAATAACTAGCAAACTAAAGATCATGTACATCCACTGCACACATAATCTGAAATAACAACTAATATTTCTCGCATCAAATGACATCAAAACGCATTTTAATGGCCAAACTAACTTTAAAATAGGCATTTTACACCTAGAATAAAACGAAGTTCGGCCATGTTTTCTTTTTCTGCAGGGAGACATTTGAAGATCATGTGACATAGACGCCAGCCATCGGAATGAATGGTGAAAAAAACGGGGTTTGTCAAACAGAGCACATGGTGTAGTCCAAACGATAGCTGGGGATTCTGGGTAGTGTAGTGTCTTCTGCCATCCTTTACTCAGAAAACATATTTGTTTCTCCGAATCGAAGGGGAAAAATACAAAAGCATTGCACACAATTTAAACCAATCAATGTTGTGTAATCAACAAGGATAATCTGGTGTTTTTTAGTCGATGAGTAGAGCAGATATCACTGTAAAATCAATCGACAGTAAGAGGAATACTTACTTCCGGGTGTACAATTCTCCGTTATCCAATGGGAATGGATGCTCACATTGCCTTTAAGGGCAGCCGACACAAACGAATGCCGTGCTTCCATGAGCGTCAAATCCCGACGCAGATGGGAATACATTGAAATCAGTTGAAAGCTATTTGCGTCCCTTTATGACGCTGAAGGAGCCTAGGAGCGTCACAACTGCACGCCACGGGACCCTGACCAAACGTCACTCCTGGACGCTTAGGGAGTGACAGTGTGTTGGTTTTTTGGCTGTTCCAGAAACTCCACATTCCATTCCGTCCTGCCTGCCACGTCCAGCCCAACCTCCGTCTCAGCCCTGCTCCACGTTCTCCCCACTCTGTTCAGAGTTTGCTTTGTCCCCTGCCTGGTTTTTTGTGGACTTCACCTAAGTCTCCGTCCCAGTGTTCTTGCATAGCGGGTTCAAGTTTTGCGTCTCTTTACGAGGAGCTTAACAGGGAGAGAGTATACCAGGGGAACCCCCCCTCTCTCTCTAGTTTGCTCCCTCTCCACCAGTGTCTTTATGCTCAAAAACAGGATAGAAAAACCTAAAGACCCCTCCTCCATCCACATATTTGTGGAAACTGGGCATGGCCTCTGATGTACAGGACTGGACATAACCAGACATATTCTATGGCTATGGCATAAGACACACCTTCCCATGTGTGTGTAAAGAGGACATGACCCCGACTCTGCAGGACTTGCAAAATATTATTCTCGGCTGTGACACAAACACCTTTTTGGGACCTCAGTTATTTTTTACTAAGTCAGGAGCCCCCCTCCCTGTGTACTGCCTGTGAGGGAAGAGGGAAGAAACTGTCTCTCCTCTCTTATCAGTGACACCCATAAACCATAATAGGCCTTACACTCAACTTAACCAACCACTTAGAATATAGAAAATCATAAAATATGAAGCATTTTCATTTTGGGTTATACAAGAATATAATTGACTATATTTGATTAACTTTCATTTTCAGTATTCAACCTAATATGGAGATCTTCACAATATCCTATACACAATGTCAGTGTTTTCAGACACCTTCACTTTGGCATATTCAATTTCAAAAGCACTCTGTAGTCCTCCATTTCTGCTTCTGTCACCATATTTTAGTGTCTCAAATTGCATTGTATTCTTTTGATTCAGAGCAGACTTCTTCGGAGTCCTTGCCAAAATGTGAGTTGTGATTGAGAGTGGGGGAGCCTGGCACATAGTGAGTTTGCAGCCCACTGATCCTGAGCCTATCACTGTAATCATTTCTCATTCAATTTCTGGACAAAAGCCCCCACAGTCCACCTGGTTGGACCAGATTTGGGGCGACGGGAGGTTGAGGGACAATTACGGTGAAGGTCGACTTTTCTGGCTTTTTTCGAACCGTTTCTCGCCACCAGCCTTCCTCTTTTTTTCTAGTATTTGTCATCCTCACCTTAATGGGATGGAAAGAAAGATTTGTACCCCTCAGATCACCACACGGTATCAGGGTTTCATACCTGATGGTTAACCTTTTGTTAATCTATGCTAAGTCCGTCAGCGGCTCAGTCAGTATGGGCTTGGACTGTGAGCTCTAGGATAGCCGGTTCAAGTCCCTGAACAGCGGGGGTGGTGCCTTTCAGCCTTCCACCACGACAATGCCCAGGAGGTGAACTGAGATATCTTCAAGTACCTGTCCACACTCCATATTTATTTCTGTACATTTGGCATATGTTACACAGTGAGACTTTAGGAATCAATAAAGGGAAGGGGAGTGGGTCAGGGTTGTAGCAGATGTACTGTAGGCATTTTGTAGATAAATCGGACTATTCTTGTACATGCTGCATTTGGAGCATTTCTTTCAAATTAAATATTCAAATACTAATCATAAACACACACCTTGTTTTCAAACAAAAACAGGAGCCTTACAAAGCCGTCCAAATATTCAACACATTTTTGTCATAGTACTCTTTACAAATATGAATATGTGTAACATTCATGGTTTGCAAATAAAATATTTAGAAACCTATCACATATAATCAAATGTGATGAATTGTCTTAGAACATGGGCGTTAAACCCACATACCTTGTTTCACATTTATTTTCCCACCCAACTCAAATTGGCTTCAGAAATGATATTATATGTTTGGGGCGTTGTCCACTGGACCTGGGGGGGGGTGCAGGAATAAAGCAGCCCACTGGTCTGACGGCAGGATCATCTTTATCTTCTTCAGAGGATGCTGGCTGAATGCTCGCTTCATGGCAGTCTAGTGACTGCTCTTGTTCCAGCTTGTTGTCTTCTGCTCAATGCTTGTTTGCTCCTTTGCCTCGAAATAAAAACTGTTTCTATAACTATACCCTTCTCTACCTTCCTTTCTAATACAGCCGAGTGTATGAGCTCTCTCTGGCAACATATCCATGCATTAACTATTCACTCACTTTTGTTAAAAGAAATACATTTATTCACCATTAATCCAAGTACTATGAATAGAATCGGGTTAGATAAGTGACATAAGCTTTCACTGCTCACCATTCAATAGTATTTCAGCAACATTGTAAAATAACCACAGAAGCACTCTGACGGTTTGTTACTCATTTACATTTAAATCAAATCCAAGATACATAAGGGGGTGTTTCCAGAGGAGGACTAACCAAATTAAACGATGTATTAATTTCTTTCTACCTTATGATGGTAATATCAAATGTTCCCAAGACAAATGGTCAAAGAAGCAATTTCTTAACTCCTCGACATTTAAATTTAAAAGGCAATTGGAGGGAGTTAGGAATTGGCAATCAGTCAAATCAGACGCTGTTTTCTGTTGATGTGCGATCAGCGCTACGATGACTTTTTAACAGTGACCTCCTGAAAGTTCTAGCCTGATGCTATGTCATCCTTGATTTGTCTGAGTATGTAATCTTTGATGTATATCTCTTGCGAATTGTAGATTATTACCAGAAGAATGTGATTCCATGTTATGTATTGATGATTGCATTTCAGAAAAAACGATGCAGCCTGAAGGGCATCATCGAAAGATGGAATTGCTGCAATCTGCTCCCACCAGGATGCCATTAATAAATGTTTCTTTAATGGCGCGCCTTTTCCATCTCTCTTTTTGTCTCCTCTCCAGGCACTTTTCTTTCTCTTCTCTTCTTCTGCATAATTGGCACCCATCTCCTTCCTCAGGCTTCATTCAGGTTTTGCTTAGTGATGCTCTCCTTATGGCCACCCGATGATTGAACTTTAAGAAATGGATTGGCCATCAAGGAAGTTAAGTGTGTATGCTTCATGTAAAAATGATCAATCTGCAAATCATTTCCAAGGCAACACCACTTAATAATACGTGTTAGAAGTGATGTTGACACAGAAAAACATGGTGCACAGAAATGCTAGATGCAAATACATGTAGCATCAAAAAACTGTGATTACATCGAAAAGAGAGATGCTTGCTGCCTTATTTGGGGTCTGCTTGGGCGCCTTTTTTCACACCTTATCATTGCTTTGCATGCGTCCTGTCATTTTGCCTGATTGCTGGGCCAAAGAAAAGAGGAAATCAACAACATCTCATCTGTCTGTCGCTCCGCTTCCTTATTTCTTTGCCGGTTTTCCACCAGCTAAATACAAAGCACACTTGTCGTTTTATGCAGATTTGAGAAATGAAAGCGCTGTAAGATGCAGGCTCTGTTTTCATGGGACTCATGTCATCTATTAGGGACAATGTGCCAGATATGCCATACGTTGTTCATGTGGCTGCACAATGTAATCTGTGCTGAGGAATGCTGAGTATTCATCCTCTTCACTCAAACTATTTATACTAATGGTCCGCGTAATATCTATGCCATTATTTTCCATTCAAAGGAGTCTAATCTTTGAACAGTTTAATGTTACCATGTGAGTGTTTGTACTACCTTTGCAAATGTATCATGTCCAACACATTCAGAAAGCTGTCAAATTATCAGTTGTTTACATCTGTCTTTTCAAAATGTCATTATACAATATTAAATACTATATATTAAATATATATAGTAACTAATGAATAACATGAATTTTACAAGCGCTACTTTATACTAGGCTTTTTATTTAAAGTTCTAGACATTTACATGTGATTTCATTGTGGGTTTCTGTTTTCAACAACGCTTATTCCTTATACAGTTTTTGAAAGAAACAGAGTGTAGGCTACAGTTAGGCTCCGAGGTTCCTCTGTTAAAAGATGGACATGGAGTTTGGCTCAGGGCTCAAATTGAAAAAAAAGATGGTTGAACTTTAAACCCTAAGGAGAAAGCTGAGATGTCAGATCTTTTCCAGCAGCTAGACAACAAAGTGCACCTGCACTGCAGCACACTGTCACTCTACACGTGTGCAGGACAAAACACAACCATGTGTATCTGCATGTATTAGAAAAGTGGCTTTTGTAAGATACAGTATGTTGGATTACTAATCAGTCAGGCATGAGTGAATGTGCAAACACCTAAAACCCTTAAGACTCAGAATATCTTTTATTGTCATTACACAGTATAGGTTCTATGTAATTTCATTTCATTTCAAACCTTTATTTAACCAGATTGGTCCCATTGAGATCATAGATCTCTTTTTCAAGGGAGACCTGCAGCATATAGGTTCCACATGAGACATAAAACAATAAAGGACATTATACATTATATTTACAGGATACATAGTTATAGACATTTACAAGTGCCCATAGTATCAGCAAGCATTTCATTTAGCCTAGCTTTAAAAACATGCAGAGGAATTTGATTGCTCAGCTTCAATTCTTGCTGAAGATTGTTCCAAGCAAGTGGAGCTGCGCACATAAAAGCTGTCTTACCTAAGACAGTCCTTGCTCTTGGCACATCTAACAAGACTACATCATGTGACCTCAGACAATAGCTGCGTGCAGCTCTGTGTGTGTGATCAGAGAGCAGATATAATACGGGAGTTTACCAACAAAGCTTTATAGATAAACGTGTACCAGTGACTGAGCCTCCGTACAGAGAGTGATGGTAAACCTGCCTTGGTATACAGTGTACAGTGATGAGTAAGCGCTTTACAATTTGTGACAAATCTCAGTGCGCTGTGATAGGCGGCATCTAACTTGCTCAGGCAATAGGCAGGTGCATTCATATACAACAAATCCCCATAGTCCAGCACAGGTCAAAGGTCACAGAGCCTTTTCCTGGCCTCAAGGAGAAACAGGACTTGTTTCTGAAAAAGAAACCTAGTCTAACCCTCAGCTCTTTTAGCAGGTTATTGACATGAAGTTTAAAAGTAAGACAATCATCAAGCCAGATACCAAGGTATTTGTAACAGGCAACCACTACTTGTCCTTGCATAGTAACAATATCTAAAACAGGCTCTGGTATCTTTTTAGCTTTTGAAAAAAGCATTACCTTGGTTTTATCAATATTTAAAAGAAGCTTAAGCTCAGCGAGCTGAGTCTGAATAATGTTAAAAACAGCCTGTAATTTAACACCAGCCTCCTGAATGGAGGGACCTGCAGAGTACATAACGGTATCATCCGCATAGAAATGTAAAGTAGCTTCATTCAGATTTTCACCTAAACTGTTGATATATATGGAGAATAAAAGTGGTCCTAAAACAGAACCTTGTGGTACACCATTAGAAATGTTTAACCATTCAGAAGACAGTCCATCAAAATGAACACATTGGGACCTTTCAGAGAAACCACCCCACTGCAAGGCTGGATAGGCCAATACTGAGTAGCCTCTGCTTTAAGATGAGATGATCAACGGTGTCAAAAGCTTTGGAAAGGTCATAAAATACTCGTAATGTAATTCACCACTTTCATTGTCGCAGTGATGGTGCTATGTTGCTTTCTGAAGCCTGACTGATGTTTAGATAGGATATAATTTTTACATAAAAACTCCTTTACTTGTTCACTCACTAGGCGTTCGAGCATCTTTGTCAGAACTGACAATTTTGAGATTGGCCTATAGTTATTTAAAATAGTTGCCTCCCCTCCTTTTAGTAAAGGCAAGACATAAGCTGACTTCCATCCATCCATCCATCTTCTCCCGCTTATCCGTGGTCGGGTCGCGGGGTAGCAGTTCCAGCAGAGAGCCCCAAAGTTTCCTTTCCCTGGCGACATCAACCAGCTCTGACTGGGGGATCCCAAGGCGCTCCCAGGCCAGCGAAGAGATATAATCCCTCCACCTGGTCCTAGGTCTACCCCTTGGTCTCTTCCCAGCTGGACGTGCCTGGAACACCTCCCTAGGGAGGCGCCCAGGTGGCATCCTAACTAGGTGCCCGAACCACCTCAACTGGCTCCTTTCGACGCAAAGGAGGAGCGGTTCAACTCCGAGTCCCTCCCGGATGACCGAACTTCTCACCTTATCCCTAAGGGAGACACCAGCCACCCTGCGGAGAAAACCCATCTCGGCCGCTTGTATCCGCGATCTCGTTCTTTCGGTCATGACCCATGCTTCATGACCATAGGTGAGGGTAGGAACGAAAATGGCCCGGTAGACAGAGAGCTTTGCCTTCTGGCTCAGCTCCCTTTTCGTCACAACGGTGCGGTAAAGCGACTGCAGTACCGCTCCCGCTGCTCCGATTCTCCGGCCCATCTCAAGCTCCATTGTTCCCTCACTCGAGAACAAGACCCCGAGATACTTGAACTCCTTCACTTGGGGTAAGGACTCATTCCCTACTTGGAGTGGACAGTCCATCGGTTTCCTGCTGAGAACCATGGCCTCAGATTTGGAGGTGCTGATCCTCATCCCAGCCGCTTCACACTCGGTTGCGAACCGATTCAGTGAGTGTTGAAGGTCGCAGACCGATGAAGCCATCAGAACCACATCATCTGCAAAAAGCAGTGGTGCAATCCTTAGTCCACCGAACTGCAGACCCCCTCCCCCACGACTACGCCTCGAAATCCGATCCATGTATATTACAAACAGGATTTGTGACAAAGCGCAGCCCTGGCGGAGGCCAACCCTCACCGGAAATGGGTCCGACGTACTGCCGAGGACCCGGACACAGCTCTCACTTTGGGAGTACAGAGATTGGATGGCCCTGAGTAGAGACCCCCTCACCCCATACTCCCGCAGCACCTCCCACAGTAACTCCCTGGTTCTCGGTCATACGCCTTCTCCAAGTCTACAAAACACATGTAGACTAGATAAGCGTACTCCCAGGCCCCCTCCAGGATCCTTGCGAGAGTAAAAAGCTGATCCGTCGTTCCACGACCAGGACGGAATCCGCATTGTTCCTCCTCAATCTGAGGTTCGACAATCGGCCTGACCCTCCTTTCGAGTACCTTAGAGTAAACTTTCCCGGGGAGGCTGAGTAGTGTGTTGCCTCTGTAATTGGCACACACCCTCTGATCCTCCTTTCTAAAAAGGGGAACCACCACCCCGGTCTGCCACTCCTTCGGTACTGTTTCCGACTACTACAGCATTTCCGGGCGGATCTCATCCGCCCCCGGGGCTTTGCCACTGTGGAGTTGTTTGACGACCTCAGTGACCTCCCCCCGGGAGATTGGTGTTGATCCCCCGTCATACTCCAGCTCTGCCTCTAACATAGAGGGCGGAGTTGTCGGGTTCAGGAGTTCCTCAAAGTGTTATAATAATTCCTTGCATTTATTATAGCGCTTTTCCAGTGCTCAAAGGACTTTACAGATACACATTACATATATTTTTTTCTACATGCAATGGTCACCACTGTGGACAATACCCACAGGAGCAAGTTCAGGTGAAGTGTCTTGCCCAAGGACACAACGGCTTTACAGACGCAGCAGCAGCGGGTTTCACCCCTTGATCTGATGATCATTGCACAGCGCACTGCGCCACACCATCCATCTTCACGCCTCAAAGTCATCGAGGCGCTTTTACAAGTACACATTGGTATTATACATGTACTGTGGACAATACCCACAGGAGCAAATCCGGGTGAAGTGTCTTGCCCAAGGACACAACGGCCTGACGCAGTGGCGGCAGGAGCGGGTTTCGAACTGGAGTTCCCCAGCACCCCCCTTGATCTGATGATCAGATGCACAGACCACTGCGCCACCCGTCCCTAACCCGACTCGTGTTTCTTCCAACGCCCTAAGACTCCATCAGTTGAGGTCAACAACGTCCCATCCTTACTGTACACAGCTTGGATGGTTCCCTGCTTCCCCCTCCTGAGGTGTCGGACAGTTTTCCAGAACAACTTTGGTGCCGCCCGAAAGTCCTTTTCCATGTCTTCTCCGAACTTCTCCCACACCCGCTGCTTTGCCTCGGCCACGGCTGAGGCTGCTGCCCTTCGGGCCTGTCGGTACCTTGCAACTGCCTCGGGAGTCCCCCGGGATAACAAATCCCTGAAGGCCTCTTTCTTCAGTCGGACGGCTTCCCTGACCACCGGTGTCCAACAGGAGGTTCGAGGGTTACCGCCACTTGAGGCACCTAAGACCTTGAGACCACAGCTCCCCGCCGCGGCTTCGGCAATAGAGGCTTTGAACACCACCCTCTCTGGTTCAATGTCCCCAGCCTCCACAGGAATGCCCGAAAAGCTCTGCCGGAGGTGCGAGTTGAAGGCCTCCTGAACTTGGGCCTCCTCAAGACGTTCCCAGTTCACCCGAACTACACGTTTGGGCTTACCAGGTCTATCCAGAGGCTTCCCGGGCCACTCGACCCAACTCACCACCAGATGGTGATCAGTTGACAACTCCGCCCCTCTCTTTACCCGAGTGTCCAAAACATACGGCCTCAGGTCCGATGATACGATAACGAAAAATCGATCGTGGACCTTCTGCCTAGGGTGCTCTGGTACCACGTACACTTATGAGCATCCTTATGTTCGAACATGGTGTTTGTTATGGCCAATCCATGACTAGCACAGAAGTCCAGTAACAAACCACCACTCCGGTTCAGATCAGGGGGGCCGTTCCTCCCAATCACGCCCCTCCAAGTGTCTCCATCATTGCCCACATGTGCGTTGAAGTCTCCCAGCAAGATTAAAGAGTCCCCTTCAGGAGCCCCATACAGGACTCTTTCCAGGGTCTCCAAGAAGGCCGTATACTCTGAACTGTTGTTTGGTGCATAAGCAGAGTTTTCCCCCCCGTAACCCGCAGGCGTAGGGAGGCGACCCTCTCGTCCACTGGGGTACAATCCAACAACGAAGCACACAACCGGGGATTTGTGAGTATCCCCACACCCGCCCGGCGCCTCACACCTTGAGCAACTCCGGAGAAGAATAGAGTCCAACCCCTATCCAGAAGTAAGGTTCCAGAGCCGACGCTGTGGGTAGAGGTGAGCCCAACCAGATCCAACTGGTACCGCTCCACCTCCCGCACAAGCTCCGGCTCCTTCCCCCCAGAGAGGTGACGTTCCACGTCCCCAAAGCCAGCTTCTGTCGCCCGGGTCTGGTCCGTCGAGACCCTCTGCTTTCACTGCCACCCTTCTGGCAGCACACCCGACCCCATCGCTGTTTCCCGTAGGTGGTGGGCCCGCGGGACGGAGAAGCAGAGGTGTTGCCCACGTTGCCTTTTCGGGCTGTTCCCGGCCGGGCTTCGTGGCAAGCCCGGCCACCAGACGCTCTCTCTTACGAGTCCTCCTGGTCCTGGCTCCAGAAAGGGACCCCGGGTTTCCTCCGGGCCGGGTATCCTCACTTCTTTGTTCTTCTTTCATGAGGTCTTTTGAACCAATCTGAGGCTGGCTCCTTGCCTGAGACCAATTTGCCATGGGAGACCCTACCAGGAACACAAGGTTCCAGATAACACAGCCCCCAGGTTCATCAGGGCACAAACACCTCTCTACCACGGTAAGGTGCTGGTTCTTCAGAGAGGCTGACTTCCATACTTTTCGAATTGTGTTTGTGCTGAGGGAGAGGTTAAAAAGAGTAGTGAGAGGAAGAGCAATACAATCTGCAGCTATCTTTAAAAAGAAAGGTTCTACGTTGTCCGGGCCGGCCGGTTTCTTAGGATCTAACTTGGTTAAGGCTTCATGAACAACATTAACAGTAAAAGGAGTAAAACTGGAAGGGTTTTCCAGACCACATTGTTCAGAGTCACGGATTGGGGTGTTCACAGAAGCAGAGTTAGAAACAGAATCAAACAGAGAGCCACAGGACACAAAATGCTCATTAAAGCAATTTAGCATAGTGGCCCTGTCCGATATAGAGCCAGATGCTGTGGTAAGGCAAGGAGGTAGCTCATTACGGATTTCACCAGTGGAAATCGATTTTATTGCTTTCCAAAATGTCCTAGGATTATTTAGGTTTTCTGTGGTAACTGACAAATAGTACTTCGACTTAGCACTTTTGACATTTGAAGTGAAGCTATTTCTTAGCTGCGATTTTTCCCCAATCAAACAGATCATGCACTAAACCCTGCTCCACAAAATGTTTTATGTCTCTCTTGATGATAATGCGAGGTTTAAGCTTTTGGACCTTAGTGTCCCTAATTGTGGCTACAACACAGTGATCGCTCAGATCATTTGCAAATACTCCCACAGATGAATATTTATGGGGAACATTAGTTAGAATGAGATCAATTATGGAGGATTTATTAGGGGACTTAATGTTAGGGCGAGTAGGACTGTCAACAATCTGAGTAACATTTAAAGAGATACAAAGGTTTTTTAAATCCTCTGATACTGCAGTTAACCAGTCCCAGTTAAAATCTCCAAGTAGCACTATTTCCTTGTAGTCTAGCTGCGATAAAAGATTTGCTAGCGAAGACAAGGAGTCCTTGGCAGCTGAGGGGGATCTGTAACACCTGTTGCCCCTTTGCCACTTCTATATTTAAGGCGAAAAATTCGAATTGCTTACTGATACATTTGGAAACTAATGTGGATACACTGAACTTATTCTTAACATAAATGGCAACGCCACCACCTTTATTAGGCCGGTCGGAACGATACACATTATAACCATTTAAGGCAGGGGTGCCCAACCAGTCGATCGCGAGATGTGTCTAAAAATAGAACAACAATATTCTGTTTTACCGTTAATGTCCTATAACATAATCTTCCTGTGCCAGAATAATGCACTTGAACGCATCAAAGCTTTGTGATTGGCCGGCGTGACCCCATGTGTCGGGCGTGGCTGGTGGGCAGTGGGCACTATTTCGCTGACGTTGTCCGTGGCAACAGGAGTGACAGTCCGCACACACAAGACCGCAATTATGGGAGAAGCAAAAAAGCCCAAAATATATAATTTTCACTCCGAGTGGGAGGATGATTATTTTTGTATCTATTCCAATTCAAAGTCCATCTGCCTCATCTACAATGCGAGCGTGGCTTTATCGAAGAATTTAGGATCGGCATTTCAAAACAGTGCACAAACGCTAGGAGACGGAATTCCCTCCTGATTCTGCCCTACGCTCCAAAAGGGGAGGGGCCTGAGAGGACAGCTAAATACACAGCAGTCCATTTTCACCCGGCCCAACAACAAGAGCAAGGCTGCTACCATAGCATCTTATCGTGTCAGTCACGTTCTTGCGAAACACATGAAGTCTTTCAAAGACGGCGAAGTTGTGAAAGAAGCATTCCTGGAGGCTGCCGACGCGCTTTTTGGGGGACAGTAAAAATAACAGTAGCATTTCAACAGGTTTTTGATATAATAAAAATTCAAGTTAGATACCGTTATTAATCAGCTGTAAGTTTTAGTTTGTTTGAACTTATTCATTATAATTATTGTACAAAATGGTATAAGAATTCAAACTTAAATTGATTATAGTCTATTATCAATTCGGGTTAAGAAACTAGTGTTGCTTGCATCCTATTTTAAAGGCATTTATTTTTATACTCTACTAAAATGCAACAAAAAAATTGTTTGATTCTATTAATTTCGTCTTTTTGATTGCACTTTGGCAGCAGATTCCTGTGTAGCTTCAGATCTGAGTTGTCTTATTAGTAAGCCTCATTTATACTTTTGTAGCAACACTATTTTTATATAATGGCAAAGAAAGGGTTCAGAGTCTTCTACCATGGTAGACCATGGTAGAATCAGTTGTGTGTCATCTGTATAGCTATGATAGGAGAAGCCATGAGAGAATGAGAGAGCCAAGACAGTTTGTGTCCAGAGAGAAGAGGAGGGGACCCAGGACAGACCCCTGTGGGACCTCAGTGAGGAGATGACGAGAAACTGACACAGACCCTCACCAAGTTACCCTGTAGCTCGGATGAATAGCTGGCATGATACAAGTCTCCAACAACCTTATCACAGAGGATACACAGGGAATGCTGCTATGACCGGTAATATGGTGATATATGACCTCAGGCATGAGTGGAAAAAAGTCTGGAAACTACATCCATATATTTAAAAAAAAAAAGCCCAGCTGATTGGGATTGACAACCGCCTGGCACCTGTAAACCAAATCCCACTCCTGTAATCAAGCACAGACACAGAGGGGGGAGGGATAAGAAAGATTCCTGCCGGGAAGAAGCAGAGGGACTGACATTTAAAGAATTAACACTTTTCTAAAGTGCTTCATACAGCAATGGAACACTATTTGACTGATATTAAACATGTCATGTAGCTCTTTAAATAGTTTGCCATATAATGCCTCTGAGAATCACAGCTGTTTGTTTCTCTTTGTGCCTCCACACTGCAGTTGAAGCGTCAGAACCGCTCTCTGAAGAGGAAGAGCATGATGATGCTGCCCCACCACAGCCCAAAGACCATCACTGAGATAAACCTCATGGACCAAGAGGAGGAGGAGCAGGAGGAGGGACATGCAGACAGCCTTCTCTGCCCCTCCCCCCAGTGCCAGAGCAACATCTCAGGTACAACCTGTCTCCAGCCCAGGATGAACTGTATATAAAAACACACATTTACTAGCAAGTCACACACTACCAAGCCACACACAGCCAAAAGATGTGCGCTGTTGTGTGCGTTGTTGAAGTAGTTCAAGGTTTTAGAGGGTATTTTAGAAGTCCTGCAAGGCACATTTATTTATATAGAACCTTTCAACACAAGGCAATTCAAAGTGCTTTACAAAAATGAAAAACATTAAGAGCCTTAAGAAATAGAGCAGCGGAATCACTTTATAAATGACATTTAAAAACAGTCATTAAAAAGCGAAGAATACAATAAACATAAAACAAGCTAATGTAGAATAACACAGGTATAAAATACATGAATAAAAGTTACAGAGCAGTGTAAGATATGAATAGTTCAATTATAAGCGATGGCAAAAAAAAGTCTCCCCCCCCCCCCCCCAGAAATGGCATATACAGTCACTTGTATATGTTTATCAGCTTAAAGTTTGGGCCTTAAAATCTTCATCTGATTAAATGAATACCTCTATGAAATCTGAAATCATATTCCACAATGAAGTTCTAACAATCATTGATAAATAAGTCCATCAATGATCATCAGTTTGAAGGATTATTTGATCATTTGGATTGAAGGGCAATACTCCTCATTATGCTGTACTACAGTAGCCTCAATTCATATATTACTCAAAGCAAATGCCAAATCTCCCACAGTGCATGACATTAAAAGTATGCAGTGCTTGCACGTGCATAGAGTACGTGAGCAGTAACTTTGAAGAGTATGTTCAGGATACTTCTCCTCCAGCCGCCTCTTGGAAATGTCATGGTTAGTTCCTGTAGTCAATCAGTAATTATACCTCTGGTGATAATGGATTAATTCTGCATGATGCTTTTCCCATCATGTTGTTCAAGGCTGTTGGCATTATAAGTGAGAGATAATCATGCCATTTGCAAATGATATACTCTGATTCAGAAGATGATTACATTCAGAAATAAGATTGTGGGCTTATTATGTTGAACATTCATCATTTCATGTTAATGGACAGCTAGTCAAATCCATTTCCTGTCTGGCAACACATAGGACACTCTTATTGTACAAATGTACACTTAAACTATATAAAGGTTTAAAGGGAGAATAATTCAGGAACAGCTGTTTTTTATCATCAAAGGTGAGGTCAATAAAAGTCCCAGCATTGTGAAAACTGCTCGTCTGCTCAGACTTGCTTTAACTTTTTCTTTTATTATGAGACTTGTATCCATCAGAATACATGTTATTCTCAGCAAAGTGCACTCTACCCCTCACCAAAAACAACTGGAGGTGTCAGCAACCTTTTTCTGCTTAAGTACTCTCATAAATGTCTCAGCCTGGTCCTGCTGTGTAGGAACAGATGTAATCTGTCCTTTCAGAAAGGATTTCAGACAGTGGTGTTACTAAACTCTCGTGGGCACAGCAACCCTAGCATGTTATGCAGTTAACACAATAAGTGAATTACCAGCATTATAACATACAGTCTGTTGGTGCTGCTTGTTTTTTTATTTTACAGTATATTAATATCCATTACTTTTAGTATTGCTAACGCATATCACAAATCAATGAATGCATGACTCCTGTAGTATATTTTGTGTTCAACATCTTTTTACCACTGTTCTGGAGTACATATTCATATATTTAAAGTACAAAAGCATCACAAATCTTGTACTTTAATCCCAGCTGTGTATTTTGTTTTCATTATATAACTAGTATCCCAACATTACATTAAAGCCAGTCACACTCACCTGGGCAGTAACAACAGATTGATCAAGCTGAAGGCTGATCCTTTCATTGGTTGATTTGGTTTTGGGGACAGTGATGGCACGCAGAAGAGAGCTGTCAGTGTCCTCTACAAGAGGAACCATGATGAGAAGAAAGCTCCGGAAACAACCAGTAGTGTGTGCATGACATGTGTGTACATTGCTTTGGTTTTCTTTGTTTCAGAGCTGCAACTGGAGTTGGAGTTAACATGTGAGGAGAAACAACAAGCCATCACTGATCTGGAGTCAGTAACAGAACAACTGAGGGAAACCAGGGAAGAAGTCAGTTTTTTTGTTTTGCCTTTTTCTGTCCTAACACTATACATTTCTCTTCATAATAAATGTATGTCAATGGCAAGACTACAACAAGGGATAGCGTCTCCTCTTCCTTTGCTGTGGTTTTCAGTATATCACATGTCCAAACTCAGTGCACACTGTCCATCTCTTTTGAAATGATGTGTGGTATCTTCAACATTTCATCACCACGGCATGACTTCAGCCCTGTATCTCGTTAGTATCAACAGCTGGTTGACAGAAGGGCACTACAGTGTATCAGGGCAGCTGCAGATTGTCCTGGCAAAGTGACATCTCTCTGAAGGGCAGTAAGGTTTTTGCATTGCCCATCAAAATAAGGACCTTTTTGTGCTACAGTATCTTCCTCCCTTTAGCTTGCAGAATGTCAGTTGTCACATGAAAAGGCAGTAATATTAGTTGTTAGGTCTACGGGAGTTAATTATGTCTAAGCCTTTCAGCTATAGCAGCCATTAAAGGAATGGTCCACTCATTAGATAATTAATCAACACTTCAGTATTTAGTGAAACGTTATGTTTAAACCATACCCTGAAGAAATCAGCGATATTCCCCGATAAATAATGATTTTATAGCTCTTTTTTATCAAGACCTGTATATTCCGTCTGGCCGCCGCCATGTTTGCCATTTTCAGTAGTCACGTGATGGTCGTGACGTCATCCATGCGTTCACTTTGTCAACACACGGAAACATGGCGGAGTATTTCAGTTCGGACTCGTCAGCAGAGGAACACGTTTTGACCAATGTGAAGAGATTGGATGGGGGAATTCAGCCATACATATCAGTATGACAATACGACACCCTCTGTCCGTAGACCCTCACATCGTACAAGGAAAAACTTCCGAAGAAAACCCACAGTTTAAAGGGAACATGGGAGAAACCTCAGGGAGAGCAGCAGAGGAGGGATCCCTCTCCCAGGACGGACAGACGTGCAATAGATGCCGTGTGTAAATTGAAAAGATAATACATTTGCAACATAGGTAGTCCAGATGTTTGGAAATGCATGTGTGTATAATAGGAAGATGATATAAGATACTATATGTATGCATGTAGTACCACCCTTGCTAGCGATTCCCTCTCTAGTTTAGCATACTCAGCTTCGTTGTCCCTGGCCATAGAATCACGATTTTATGGGGCCGGAAAAACTGGGGGAAAATACACACTAGCCGGTACTACGCTATATGGAAAGGCCACCAAAAACTGTCCTGGCCTGGACGCTAAAGGACGTTAAAACGGGGCTAGCCGCTGCAATGGAAATGCGCTATAACATACCTTATTCTTACTCCGAGCACTACTTCTGCTCCTCCGTCGCTTCACACTTGCAGAGGGCGATTTCTCAACTGGCCGAACTGGTGTCCTGGTCGGTGATGACACCAGAAAGACCGATGGTACTGCATCTCCATTGAGTAATGGTTGTTCCATAAATCCCATGTTATGTTTGATCATACTCTCAGAGTAGTCGTCCGGAAATGTGAAATGTTCGCTGCATACATGAGCCTGTGAATCTCTCGGTTCGGGCCGGCCACATTTCGCTAGCCACTGCCTCCGAATGTACTTCTTACGCTTACCTTTTGGCAACAGATGGAACCGAGCATTCCGTGGATTGTTCCTATCAGAATTGTGGCAATATTTCGCGATACAGTGAGGCATATTTGAAGAGAGAAACTACAGTAAATAACATGGAGATCAACGTGTCTTCGAAAACCAAACGCATGGTTTACGTCACGTCCGGGAAATGGCGGCGCCCACAGTGTTGATGTTATTTCGGTATATAATCAGTTTAAAATCACTGATAATGTCATCGGATTAAAAAAAAAGAGAGAGACTGGCAGAGACTGGTCTGTTTTATCGGATGATAATTATTTAAAAATGAGTGTCATGAGCATACCATTCCTTTAAAGGCCATAACATATGCTGAAGGGCAATGCCAAATACCAGGAGGGACAGGACCCCTCGGAGCTCCACACTACTATGTGTCTTCTTGTGTTGCTACCTCCTCACTGACGGCTCACAGCTCTGCTTAGTTTCACTTTATTTGAGTTCAATAATAGATGCGGACACAAACTATACTAAAATACTTGTTCTCTTCCTCCCTTCTCCACCTCTCTCCTCCTTCTTCCTTTCCTTCCGTCTTGACAAATAAGGAAACCTAACCATGATTCTTTTTTCAGGACTTTGTCTGAACTTCAGTGCCAGGCTTTCATTGTGTTCGTTTGGCAGAGCACCATTCACTCTTCATTTTGCTTTTTGTCCAGCTTTCTTCAAAAGACCACACCAGAGTTCTTATCCCATTCACTACAAGTCAGGCATACTTAGCTGCTAGCCATTTTCATCCCCTGCTTATTTGTCTTGTTGTTTATTTAAACAATATCATTCTCACTATAAAACAGAACTTACAACATCTCTGTTTTCTTTCTCTACTCTGTCCCTTTTTGTATATGCAGTTGCTGAAAGAGAAACATGATAACACCATTTTAATTGCTGAGGCAGTGCGGCAAAAGAAGCTCCTGGGGAAATATAACAGAGGTTGGTGGCATTGCACATTCAGTATATCATTCGGAAACATTATCAGTAATAATCACATGGATCCTAATCATGAGCATCGTCTCACTTGGTTATACCGATGACATCGTAGACTGATATGGACTTCATGTAGCTGTACTGATATAAGGCATAACCGACCCAATGAGGAACTCTTTGTGCAGTGTCTCAGTTTGCTGTGGAGGAATACGAGGCCCTACAGGACACTCTGGACCTGGAAAGGGACCTGAAGACAGAG
The DNA here is from genome assembly GCF_902827115.2 of Pseudochaenichthys georgianus. Lineage (NCBI taxonomy): Eukaryota > Metazoa > Chordata > Actinopteri > Perciformes > Channichthyidae > Pseudochaenichthys > Pseudochaenichthys georgianus. Next base: position 1,803,512 of record NC_047517.1, read on the forward strand.
GCAGAGGGCTTTGCCAGAGCGGTAACACATCATGTTCAGTTTGTCTGCCTGTCCCTGCCTCATGAGTTAACCTTAGTTAAGTTAATGTCTAACGGGATCAAATAAAAATGGAGAAGTTTTGGACCAACTTAGATTCAAATTGCAGTTTTACTGGTTAAGGTCAAATTCAATTTGACAGTAGCTGCTATATTCCTCTCTTATTCTTCCTATGAAGAGTTCGTATGCTGTTTTGTCCCCAACAATGTGTCCTGTCTATCCTCTCGTGGTCCCCCTTCAGATGTTGGTGGAGCAGAGGAAGCTGAAGAGACAGAGTCAGATCCTGATGCAGAGTTCCTCCCCCAGTGAGGCTCTGCAGGAGGCCCTCAACCAGGTCGGCAAACTGAGCAAGGAGCTGGAGACACAGAGGCTGGAGCTGCAGCAGCAGGTCTGAGAGAGAACCCTGCATACACTGTGGAACACACACCCTGTGGAACACACACACACCCTGTGGAACACACACACCCTGTGGAACACACACCCTGTGGAACACACACCCTGCACACACTGTGGAACACACACACACCCTGCACACACTGTGAAACACACACACACCCTGCACACACTGTTACGGTGTGTGAAGCAGGTAGGACCCAAATGCAGATTAATGTGAAAATTCCTTTATTTCAAGGCTAGGGATATAAAGACAAAACAGACCACTCACCGACGAACTAGTCATGACCCAAGACCAACCGACAAAGACAGACAGAAAAACCAGAACTTAAATACACACAAGACTAATCACACAAATAAGACACAGGTGAGGAGGGAGGAGAAAACACAGGGGCTACAGGTGAACACAATCGGGCAATCAGACACACCAGGGAAACTAACGACAGGGAACCACAGACAGATCTAGACAAGACAAAACACCATAAAGACAGATCGTGACACACACACTGTGGAACACACACACACCCTGCACACCCTGTGGAACACACACACTGCGGAACACACACACTGTGGAACTGAGGTTACGTACTGTAACCCAGCTTCTATGAGTATAGGCGCAGCCCTCTAAGGCTATCGCTAATGGGTAATCCCACTGCACGTGTGCAGCACTGACAGACTTAATCCACGCCCACCTGGGCCCCACCTCCGGCCTCACTTCCGTATAAATAGGAAGATGGCCCGTCCAACTGCTCCCACACAAACAGCCCGAACCTTAGAGGGCTGCGCCTATACTCATAGAAGCTGGGTTACAGTACGTAACCTCAGTTCTATTTCGTATGAGGCTTCGCCCTCTAAGGCTATCGCTATTGGGTTAACCCTCTGGAGTCTGTGGACGCGCCGGCGCGTCCAAGTGCGCATAATTTTACGTAATTAATCATATATTTTCGATTATAAGGAGTAGAAACATGATTCAGATATCCGCGGAATTGCCGGAAGAGTAGCTTTCCAGCAGTATCTCCTGTGAGACTGTAACCAGGGCACAACAGCCAATATGGCCGCTCAAAGCAGCTTGACTTTACACTGTGTGGGATTGGTGGATTCGTGTGTCCGTCAAGGAAATCTCAGCCGGCAGCCATCATGGTCTGAAATGACCAATGGACATCGAGAAATCACTAAGGACCTACCCACCAAGTAAAAAAAACATAAACCACGTTTCTCCCATCAGTCTACGTCAGTGTGGAGAGAGAGAGAGAGAGAGAGAGAGAGAGAGAGAGAGAGAGAGAGAGAGAGAGAGAGAGAGAGAGAGAGAGAGACAGAGAAAATGGCTAAAAAAAGTTGCCGACTTCACTCGAGATTTTTTTCGCTAGCAGCAGTAGAGCCTCAGATGTTCAGAACCTGAAGTCTTCGACTCTTCTGAAGAAGAAGAACACAAAGACAACAACAAGGATCCATTTGGACATGGGTAAGTGTAAATATTACAGTAATAGTGTACTGGCAATGTGTGGGGAATACCGCGAAAATGAACAATAGGTTTATTGATATATATTTTAGACAAAATAGACTCTCCATTAGCAAACGTTTAGTCTGTGTTAACGTTATGTTGGTGTGTAAAAGTGAGATTACATGTGTAGATGATTAAATTAATCATTTATTCGTCCCACAACGGAGACATTTACAGTGACATGATTTTGCCATCGATTATTGTATCATACTGTTCTGTACAGATGAGACTTTGTCATAGATTTATTTATGTGTGCCTGTTATTATTTTACCGTCCTGTACAGATGAGACTTTGTAATCAGATGTAGCCTATGTATATGTGTGTCTGTGATTTTATACTGAAGTAAAGTAACTGGAAGTGTGTGTGTGTGTGTGTGTGTGTGTGTGTGTGTGTGTGTGTGTGTGTGTGTGTGTGTGTGTGTGTGTGTGTGTGTGTGTGTGTGTGTGTGTGTGTGTGTGTGTGTGTGTGTGTGTGTGTGTGTGTGTGTGTGTGTGTGTGTGTGTGTGTGTGTGTGTGTGTGTGTGTGTGTGTGTGTGTGAGATCGAGAGAGACTCCTTTTCCAACCTCCCAAACTTTCTTTTTATGTGTGCATTTTTATTTGTGCTTGAGCAACATTTTACTTGAACTTTATTTCAATGAAATTAGTTGTAATTGTTGTCCTACATTTGTATTTGTTTTACAGAGAGGTTTCACAGCTGTCTGGGCCTAGTGGCCCACAGGTGGCGTTTATCCAGCAGCCACAACATCCATCTGTGCTGGCCCCCAGGTCAAGATCTACTGTGGCTCAAGGGCCTTCACTAGAGCCATCACCACCAAGGACCAGCATCACTACAGCTGCCTCCACCTCCATCTGCGGCTGCCACCAGGTCAAGATACACCTCAGCACAAAGGCTCCACCACAGCCATCACCTTCAACCCAGCCAGCAAGGAGGTCTCGTGGAGGTCCCCTATAGCACTTGTACCCCCCACCTACACAGCAGCCCATGCACCATCACCCCCACCCACACAGCAGCCAGACCCACTGTCTTGGAAGACAGACAAAGACCTTGACACTGTCTTGACATTTATAATGAATAGTTGGTTGAAAGTTCTGATGTTCAATATTGTAAATAGTGAGATTTTCCAGTTTCTTATATTTATATAAATAGTTGGTTGAAAAAAACATATTTATAATAAATTGTTGGTTGAAAAAAAAAGGTTGAATGCTCAATTTGTGTTTGTACACATCACATGAACCTTGGTATGTGATATGAAGTCACTATTCAGTCCTGATGTATCTCAGTCCCTGCTGTGCTGAAAGTAGAGTGATAAACACTTGTTTTACTCCAAATTCAAATACATTTTTTTTCATTTTAGACATGAAATAAACATTTATATACAGTGTAATTCAAATATTTCACTGCTTTTGTGATCCTAAGACTTTGGTAACCAAATCTAAAACACCAAAACATTTCGATCACATGAGTAAATTTGTGTTTTCATAAGAGTTTTGAAGATTTTCTGAAAATCGGATGTAACATTTTAAGCTTTTGAGCTACTTATCTCATCAAACAGTGCTCTAAGGTGAGTAATTTGCATATATAGCAATACCAGAGATTGTCCTGAACATTTTGATATTTAACACATGGGGTGCCATGTGAGAAGAAACACATTTAAAAGGGGATTTAAGAAAACATCAAAAATTCGAGAAAATACCCTTAGACTCCAGAGGGTTAAGGGCGAAGCAGGATGTAGTCCACGCCCCATTGGTCCGTCTGTAACCAGAAGCACAAAACCCATCTACTCACCCATGCGAAAAAGAAAGGAGCATCACAGTCCCTGGAAATATAGCATTATTCCAAATGAATATTCTCTTTAAGGGAATGAAGGTGAATACCCGTCGAGATAAACAAATCCCACTTGTTAAACCTATAAAAGAGGGGCAAAAGGGGCAGCTCTCTGAATGCCGATAGGCAGGAGAGAGGGCACGCCGTTTAGTCCCTGACATTCCTCAATCTGACAGAACACTCAGTACTGAATCAGGGTTTCCGCTAGGATTTTAACTCGCCGGTCAAATGTCCTGGCAGAATTTATTTTACCGGACACATTTGAAACTTACCGGTCATCTTTCAATAATAATAAGAGTTGTGTAGCAGAGTTTCCGTTGGCAGGTAATCACCGGACTATGAGCAGATATGCTGATGTTTAAAACTCAGTTCATGAGGCTCATTTTTATATTGCTTCAGTTTATAATCGAAAAATTCAGATTCATTTTTCAATAAATGATTCCACAAACAACAAACAACATAATTATTACATTCAAACAAACTACTTGTAGTAGATAACGTACATTATTCAGAAGTTTACATCAACTTTGAATAATAACACGGGAGAAACGGATCCTCTCTTTTCCCCTCTCTCTCCCTCTCTCTCCCTCCCTCTCTCTCCCTCTCCCTCCCTCTCCCTCTCCTGACAGCACGTCAGTTTCTCAAGCAGCTCCTGCAGCTCACTAAACAGAGGGCGGGGCTTCGGTCAGACTCAGCAGCTGATCTGATCTCTCTCTCGCTCCGGTTACACTTCACTCGCGTTTATGTCCATATGGATCAGATCCAGCTCTCCTGATCGGCCTTTATAGAGAGCACCGATCAAACTATTAAGAGTGAATATCGGCCGATAATGACCGGCGGCCGATCGATCGGAGCCTCCCTAATTATTACCAGACATTTTGACAGTCAGGTTTTGAATTTACCGGTTTTTTATAAATTTTACCAGCTAAAAACCGGTAATTACCGGCTAACGGAAACCCTGTACTGAATGTGTCAGAGAGGAATGGGAGACATCCCTCAAATAAAAACAAATAAAAGAACAGGGGGAAGACCAAGATGCAGCATTGCAAATGTCTTCCACTGTCATTCCTCCATGCAACGCCATAGAGGCTGAAATTCCTCTGGTGCTGTGCGCTTTGATGTTTTCTGGGGGATCCACCCCAGAGGAGAAATACACCTGTGATACAGCCTCACACAGCCAGTGTGACAGCCGCTGTGCAGACAGAGGCTGCCCTATTGAGTGCTCTCTGTAATGCACAAATGCGCTGAGACTTGCGCAACGTGGCTGTGCGTGCAATATAACATGCCAGCGCACGTACGGGACAGAGGAGATGAGATGTGGCTTCCTCCTCTGATGTGTGAGGAGGAGGGAAGAAACCATCCAAAGTGATCCCTCTCGATCTAAAAGAGCTTGTGATCACCTTTGGCATAAAAGCCGGTTTAAGGCGCAAAACAGCTGAGCTGCCATCTCCTTGGATCCGGAGACATGACGGAGCCACAGAGAGAGCAGACCATCACTCACCCTTTAGCTGATGTCAGAGCCAGGAGCAGAGCTACTTTGGCTGACAAGAACTTCAGGGGAACCTGATCTAAAGGTTCAACTGGAGCTTTACTCAGTGCGCGTAACACTAAGCCAAAACCCATTGAGGCGCCAAAGCGCGTGACCCAGGTCTGAGTCTCTGTGCTCCCCGTAGAAAACGTTTTGTCAGAGGGTGACTAAACACCGTGCTGACCCCAAACCTACGTGGCAAGATGGAATGGCAGCAGCATGTTTTTACCGTGCTATAAGCCAATTCCTGTCCAGCAACAGCTGGAGGAACGACAGCACGAGGCAGGGGGCCCAACGGGGTCCAGGCTTCTCCCTGCACACCCCACGGAGCGCTGTCCATTTGGCTGCGTAGGATGTGTGTTCAGCAGCTGATCCAACACCTCCCTGGTGATTTATGTAGGCCGCCGCTGCTTTGTTGTCTGTTCGAATCAACACATGTTGATTGTACAGCAACGGGACGAAGTGCTGGATTACTTTCCATATAGTAATCCAGCACTTCTATATGGAGAGACATGTGAGCCAGCCACTGCCCCCCCACTGCCTGCGACATGCACGTTCCTCAGCCTACGAGAGATGCGTCTGTGAACACTGCGGTGTGTGACGTCACTCTGCTCAGTGGCGCCCCCACTGACGTGGAGATTTTTCCAGTGGGTTCAATCCCAACCCACGGAAGGAGGAATGTACACCATGCGTCTCCTCTGACGCACGGGGTCGATGCACAGGCGAATAAACCACCTGGAGTCTGCTCACTGTGAAGGAGACCCAGGGGGATCACCACGTGACCAGCTGATATCATGCCTAACAGCTGCATCACGGAGAGGGCCGTCACCGCCCCGCGGGGTGTGACGTGCCGGGGGAGAGCTGTCACTTTCTCCCCTCTCCGCTGTGAGAGTCGCGCTCTCATGCGGGCTGAGTTCAATTCCACTCCCAGTTAAAAAGATAACCTGGGAGGGACGAGGACAGCTCTTCTTCCAGTTGATAATGAAACCCAGGTTTGACAGATGAGATACGAGCTGTATCGTCTGTAAGCCGCTTCCTCCCTCCCTGGAGCGAGCCAGCCACAGCCGGTCGTCCAGGTAAAATAACACTCATCCCCATTCTGAGCAGCTGCTCCCACCAGGAATGAGAAACGCAGGAAATGCTGTGTTTCGGGATGATGGTTACGTGGAGGACTGCATCCTTCAGGACTATGGATGTGAACCAGTCTCCCTGGTGAACACACTCCAGCACCTGTTTGATCGTCAGCATGGGAAAAGGCCATTCCCTTGTTGGACACTGACAGATCGAGGATGGGTCTCATTCCCCCCGCCCCGTCTCCTTCGGGACCAGAAAATACCGGGAGTAAGAAACCCTGATTTTCTTCCCCATGAGGAACCCTGGAAAAAAGCTTCCTTTTAACCAGAGTTCCTGCCGCTCTGCACGGAGCGCGAGACACTGTTCCCGGGATGACAGGACTTCCTGTATCCCGTAGAACTGCGGGGGGGAGAGGCGAACTGCAGAGACTACTCTCTGCCCATCCGCCTGCTCATCCATCTGTCCATCAGACACACGCGCCGCCACCCTGAGGACCACACAGTACTCTGATAGCGCCGGGTGTACATTCTCTGGATGTGCTGTGGTTGGTGGCAAACCACGCCAGAGACCTCCACACGCTGCATTTCACACAGGCTCTCATTATGTCGCCGTTTAGGAGAAGACTCGTAAGGAGGTGTCTGACACAGAGGAAAAATCCGTGCTGCCTAAACCCAAAACGTTTAAAGGTAGACGGATTGAATAGCAAGCCCAGCTGTTTTATTAACCGATAAGTTAACAAACCCAGCCGGCTTAGGCAGCGAGCCGTGCTGCCAAGTAACCAATAGGCTATTGGCAGCCGGCTTAACCGGGGAGCCTTGCTGCATATTATATTCCATCTGTCCATTGAACACACGCGCCGCCAGCGCCAACCTGCTCTGGATGTGCTACGGTTGTCATGGTGACGAGCCACGCCAGAGCCCTCCAGACGCTGCACCTCACACAGGCTCTCATTATGTCCACTGTAACACATTTTCCTTGTGGGAGCATCAGGTTTAAAGGTGAAGCTCTGCTGTCTAAAAACCGCCTGGTTAAATACAGGCTGCCTGCTGACTGACAGGTTACAGCCGGCTCTTGCACCTCCACACGCTGTATTGCACAGCGGCTCTCATCATGTCGCCGTTTAGGAGAAGGCTCGTAAACCGGACATTGAGGCGCGTTCACGCTCAAACCCGCTTGAGGAATGAAAGGTGTGTGGAGGCATATCTGTGACATAGGAAACAAGTCCGTGCTGTCTAATCAACCGCCAGGTGTTAAAGACAGCCGGTTTGTGCCGCGAGCCCTGCTGCCTAATAACCGACAGGCTATGAGGCAGCCGCTTATGTCATCCGGAGGAGAGCTCTCCTGAAGCGGGGGAACGGGGAGATCTCCTTAGGCGGCTGCCTTTCCGATGATCTCCGGGAGTTCCTGGAGAATACCGCCTCTACGGCAGAGCCGAGATGGCGGATAGTGTCAGCCCGGCAGCCGAACCTATAGGCTCGGCTGCCGGGCTGACACCGGGCCCCGCCCTGTCTCACACCGGGCCCCGGCCTGTCTCCCCCGTCCGGAGGAGAGGGAGGATGGGGCCGGGGGAACCACATAGTGATGCGTGAATGGAGGGGAAGGAGTCGCCTGACTGCTGCCCGCCACTCGGATCCAATAATCAAGGGCTTGGCCAATCATCCCCGGCCGCAGCCGCGAGAGGGTTCGCTCTCTGCTGTCTGTGGGCCAGAGGGAGACGGACACAATGAGTGCACACACCTGGGGATTGAGAGCCGCGTTTGCGTGCTCCAATCCCCGGCAGGACTCACCTGTATCGTCTGTGTAAAGCCGCTTCCTCCCTGGAGCGAGCCAGCCACAGCCGGTCGTAACTCATATGTCGGCTAACCCCGAGCCCCGCCCTGTCTCCCCCGTCCGGAGGAGAGGGAGGATGGGGCCAGGGGGAAATGTTTGCTTTCTGGTAAACAGCTCTGAAAAGAGCTTGTGCCTGTACAGTGCTTCTGCAACGGAGTGCTGAAGACAAATGGGAGCAGTTGGACGGGCCTTCTTCCTATTTATACGGAAGTGAGGCCGGAGGTGGGGCCCACGTCATAGGTGGGCGTGGATTAAGTCTGTCAGTGCTGCACACGTGCAGTGGGATTACCCAATAGCGATAGCCTTACGGCCCGTCCACACTACAGCGTCGACAACTCCAATCTGCCCATTCACTTTGAATGGGGTGACGTCACGTTGCCTCGCTTTTTCGCCGAACTGAATTGTGGGTAGCAGAGCGGTCCGTCTCCGCCGTCTCCGGCGTCAGAAGTTGAACAATGTTCAACTTCTGACGCCGGAGACGCCAGAGTAGCCAGCGCCAGCCCGTTTCGGAAAATCTGACAGCTCAAGCCGTAGCCAATCAAACCGCGTCTAAGCTGGGAGAGATATCCCGCCGTTCATTTCTATATTTCAAAAAAAGTTGGAGGAGAAACTAATTATCGCCGTAGCGAATCACCCGGTTTTGTATGACCAGACCCTCTTCACCTACCGGGACACAAACCGGAGGAACCAGGCATGGAGGGAGGTGGCAGAGACAGTGGGGGAAACTGGTAGGTTTTCGCCTGTTTGGGGAGTTTATATATATATTGCTCCCATACAATCCCCGGGGGTTTTTGCTTTGTATGTCGGGGGCGGGAGATTCATGTGATTGGTTGTTGGCCGTGTTGCTTGAATAAAATCCCCAAGCTACAGACACGCCCAATCTGTAGTGTGGACGCTCCGTTAGAGGGCGAAGCCTCATACGAAATAGAACACACACTGTGGAACACACACTGAGGAACACACACACACCCTGCACACACTGTGGAACACACACACACCCTGCACACACTGTGGAACACACACACATACAGCTTTGACTTCTTTGGTTCTGGGTTGGGCATGATGACCTGGTGAGGAAATGGTGAAGAAAACATTGTCTCTTCGTGCATTTTGTGAGACAAATGTGGACGTGTCATAGTGAGGCTTAACTTCCACATTACAGCAGGTATTTGCAACACTTTGCAACTCACAGTAAACCAAACTTTATGAGGTTAAAAACAACTGAAACAGTTCAATAGAAGATAATTATGTCTGGGCTTAGATCCTCTGTATAGGCATCAGAACCAGAGTTATTTAGCTGCTTTAATACAATGGGTAGGAACGCCTGGTGAATGATCACAGGCCGCAGACTGCCAGATTAACAATGAAAGCAGCGGCATCCCTCCTCTGGCACTGATGGAAGACAATTAGAGCTGAGTGGGATCACTGCTCTCTGCGGTGCAGGGTGGAGGTGAGCCATACCCTTCATTTGAGGAACAATTCAAACCCTGGTTAAGGAACTGGGGCTGAGAGGCAGATGACTGAAAGTCACCTGGCAGCTTCCCAATGCTCCTCATCAGAAGCCACGGAGCTGCTCTTTTACTAGAATAGAAGCATTTAGCCAGAAACCCAGTTTAAATGCCCTATTAAGAATAAACACAAGTTCCATTTCCTTTCAAATAAAGTGTGCGAGGGCTGCAAATGGTTAGGCTCCTCAGAAAGTTGAGTGATTGGTGCCTTGCTTAGGGGCACCTCAGCAGTGCCGAGGAGCAAACATGGCATCATTACCAGTCCATATGGACAGGTTCTTGCTGAATAGGGTAATGTCCATGATCCTTTCAAGACGAGATGCTTTTGAACATGGGTGGTTTTCAGAGAGTGATTATATTGTTATGTTGGGGGGGGTTATATATATATACATATACGTGTATTAGTGTACGTGTGTTGTGTTAACACTAAGCTTGTTGATGACACGTGTGTGTTGTGGTGTGAAGTGTCAGGTGCAGCAGGCGGAGGACAGGCGGCGGAGCTGTGAGGCTCAGAGGGAGGTGACGGCACTGAGGCGGACACTGGAGCGTGTGCAGGAGGAGAAGAGGGAGTACAGTGAGAAATGCTCCAACGCTGAAGTAGAGGTCAAGGATCTGCGCTCTACAGGTGCATGCCTATTTGGAAGTGTAAGAACGGGGTGCCCTGTGGGGCGTTCCACTGTACATTTAGAGGACAAGGCAGGATAGAGAGTGAAGAGGGAGCTCAGTGAGAGCATGACCATGAGAAGCAGGAAGAGCAGCAGTTGTTCTTCACAGTTTCCTTTTCTCTTCTCGGGGCTGCCGCTGTGTGTCCAGTCGAGGAGCTCCAGACGAAGCTGCAGGCTGCTACCAACCCCCACCCAGCTCCACCCCCACCACCTCCTCCTCATCCTCCTGCTGCTGCCCCAGCTCCAACCTCTAACCCACTCAGGTTTGATCCCCATCAGCTCTGAGCATCGTCAGTCAGGGACATCCTGTTTACTTTGATGTATGGTTTGATGCACCTTTCGTACTATGAAAGCATGTATAAAGTAGTGTGATAGCAGCCAGGTAACAGTAAGAGTGGAAGTTTATATAGCAGTTATGAACAGATGTGTTACAGTAGTTGAATGTTCTAACTTAGAGATAGATCCAGTAATAATAACAATTATAAACGGTGAACATACACTGCCCATCCAAAAAAAGTCACCGCCTGGATTTAACTGAGCCAATTTGTTAGAGCCTTCCATTGGATAATTACTGCAGAGATTCACATGTTTCAGCTGGCAACAAGTTATTTAACCCCAGCTGATGTGGTGTTCCATCCATCCATCCATCTTCTCCCGCTTATCCGTGGTCGGGTCGCGGGGGTAGCAGTTCCAGCAGAGAGCCCCAAACTTTCTTTTCCCTGGCGACATCAACCAGCTCTGACTGGGGGGATCCCAAGGCGCTCCCAGGCCAGCGAAGAGATATAATCCCTCCACCTGGTCCTAGGTCTACCCCTCGGTCTCTTCCCAGCTGGACGTGCCTGGAACACCTCCCTAGGGAGGCGCCCAGGTGGCATCCTAACTAGGTGCCCGAATGTGGTGTTTAGCTTCTCATTTCTTAAACATCCCTGTCGGAAGACAAGGACATTAATCAGTTACAAAAAGATCAAATGATTGGCCTGCATCAAGCAAAGAAAACAACTAAGGAGATTGGTGAAACTACTCAAATCAGGGAAAGAACTGTCCAACGCATTATTAAAACCAAATCAATGGATCCAGATTCATCCTGTTCCAGAGTGATGAGTGCATCAGGGTAAGAAGAGAGGCGGATGAAGTGAAGTACCCATCATGCCTAGTGCCTACCGTACTGTGGGGGCAGGCTATGATCTGGGGGTGCTGCAGTTGGTCAGGTCTAGGTTTAGCAACGTTATGTTCCCAAAGAATGAGGTCAGCTGACTTCCTCAATATACTGAATGACCAGGTCTAACATCAATGGAGTTCTTCCTCCCTGATGGCACGGACATATTCCAAGAGGACAATGCCAGGGGGGCTCACCTCAGCCCTGTGGACAATCTTTGGGATGTGCTGGAGAAGACTTTGCGCAGTGGTGCGACTCTCCCATCATCAATAAAAAATCTTAGCAGAAAATGAATGCAACTCTGGACAGAAATACATTTTGTGACATTGCAGAAGCTTATCGAAATGATGCCACGGCGACGGCCTGCCAAACTCAAAGCTGAAGGCGCCAAGGCGGTCCAACGAAATATTAGTGGGCAACTTCTCTTTTGGACGGGCAGTGTATATATATATATAGATATATGTATCTATATATATATTACACAAAAGTGATATTGCACAACAGAGGTGTTATAGTATTTGTTGTGAAATGTGTAATGTAGATCTGTAAAATCTGAATATTTAATGGTGACCTGTGTTGTGTGTGAAAACTAGAGCTATATAATATTGTTATAATTAAAACCTGGAAGCCCTACAAGAACATTAGGGGCGTTCACACCAAGTTATTTTCCCACAATAGTTCATGAGAACTCAGTTCATGAGAACTCTTTTAGTTCTGATGAACTAAAGCAGATCACGTTCACACCACAATGAGTTCCTGGGGAAGAATTAGGCAAATGAAGCCTCTGACATCACTTCTTCTTCTTCTGCTTTGGGTTTACTGGCAGGCCGCAAACCACTTCACGCGTATACTGCCGCCGGAAGTCCTCGGCCGGAAGTCCCCGGAGTTGGGGACAGGCTTCAGTACTGAAGCCTTCCGAGTAAATCTCCAGAACGCCGACACCTCTTCATCTCCACCGCTCCCATGTTTTCTTTTGTGTTACCATAAGTTAGTCTCTCTGCGTTTCTGCGCTGTGCTAATGCTAATAATGCTAATGCAAGGATAATAAAATGGCTGCTTCACAAAACCTTTTTGGAGTTTTACGGGGAGTGGTTTGCAATCCGCCCAGCCAATCAGAAATAGGAACCTTTTTCTCGCACAAAAGTCCCTGCTCTCTAGCAGGGACTGGAAAAGGGGTAGTACCCCTTTTCCAGTCCGCAATTGAGAACCGCAGTGGTTTTAGGACGCAGACGCGTCCTAAAACCCTGAAGTAAGTTAGCATTTTTACCACGTCCGGTTCCTTCGAGAAAAAGCAATGCAATTTCTCCATAGGATTTTGGAAAATAGCTCCAAATAAGGTCTGTGTTTGACACAAATTGAAGAGACAGATCACGTTTTGTTCTACGACATTAAATACATCAGCAGTGACCCGCTGGTGATTTTTGAAGAGTTTACGTGTCTGAAAAACGATGGTTGTTAACAAGTGGCTGAATAGGACTACAGAAGTTGTCCAGGCCGTTTTACGTCATTACACCGAACACGTAAACCCTCCCGCTAAGTTTGTTTGCCCTGTTCTGCTTGAAAGCAAGTCCCTGCCTCCTGCAAACTGTTCAAACAAACGCTTCAACTTGTACCATTTACAATCTGTATGTTTGAATATGGATCTTAAGTCGGCGTGACGTTGAAGCAGCGACCCTGCTGTAGTTCCTTTATAGCATAACGTTAGCATTTTGCTTCTTGCGACTAGATTTATGCTTCGAAAATTATAAAAGTAGGATAGACATGTGGATATTATCCGGCTGAACAAAACGTGATCCGTCTCTTAAATGTGTTTCAACCACAGACCTTATTTCGAGCTATTTTCCAAAATCCTATGGAGACATTGCATTAGTTTTTGACGAAGGAACCGGAAGAAGTTTACATCCGGGTTTTAGGACTCGTCACTGCGGTTCTCTATAGAGAGGCAAAGTCCCTCCCCTTCCGGTTGAGCTCCATGGGACCTTATTTCTGAAAATGTATGCATTGAAGTCAATGGAGAGAGAAAGATTATCTTTCGATCCCGTTTGAATTGTGCCACAAATTACACATATGATGTTTGTCAATTTAAAAGATAATTTTGCAAGTCAAAAAAAAAAGAATGTGTCGTAAAACTGTGAAGTAACGCATTTGTTTGTATGAAACGTTGAATAAACTACATCTCCGGTCTAGCAGAACAACACACGTCACCAAGATGGCCGTCACTACTGTCTTGTCAACAAAATAATAATAATAGTAATGCATTTTATTTATATAGCGCTTTTCTCAAAGACGCTTTACAGTATGAGGGAGGGTAGACAAACAAGGACAGGCAAACAAGTAATATGGGAAAATACAGTGGTGAGCCGTCAGGGCCCTCTAGGCCCTCTGTGAGGGCCTAAGATATTCTAAGAAATAATATTTGAAAACATTAAAAAAAAAACATTTTTTTTTAAATATTTTTTTTTATATGTTTTTGTTGTTATATGTTTCATTAATTTTACCAAAATAACTTCATTTAATTGTATGTAAAATAATATTTCCAAAGAAATAAATCCTTCGAATCTGCCTGTTCAGTTTCTGTTGGAAGGTGAAGGGTTAAATGCCGTCTCTGCGAGTTACTGTGAAGACGGGAGAACTTGTTGGTCCCTCTCTACATTCACAGAGGGCCAGCTATAGTAACTCAATGAGAGAGTAATGTCAAATGACAGTACAATTGACCAATCATATCTCCCCTCTAAATGGGCGGGCTTTCTTTTCGCGGACTTTATGATAAGTTCCGCCCGCTGTGAGGTCTATGCAAGTGGTGCAGTGACGCGTCCTAAAACCCGGAAGTAAGCTGCGCTCGGATTCCCTCGACAGAAAGCAATGGGATTTCTCCATAGGATTTTGGAAAATAGCTGGAAATAAGGTCTGTGGAAAACGAACCTGTTAGATAAATGCACGTTGTGTTCAGACGGATAATATCCACATGTCTATCCTACTTTTATTATTTTCGAATCATAAATCTAAACGATAGATTTATGATCGATATATTTATGATTAGCATAAGTTCGTTCATGATGGCTCACTTCAGTGATAGTGATGACATCGTTGCGAAATTATTAACCGAGTCATTTTCAAGATTGAGTTCCAATGATAAACTGGAGTGGCAAAGGATCAGCTGCATGACCCGCAAGTGCTTCATCCAAAAGGACAGGAGGATGGACTTTGTGTTTCAGTGATTTGATCATCAAAGGTAGGCCAAGTCATTTTCAATGCGGGCCGCCGTGCCGACTTAATTCATTTGTAATTGCTACTTGGGTGTGGGTGCCCTGTCCTGAGAGGTGTTTATATACATGGTGTTGTTCTGTGTGGAATCTTGTTAAAGTTATCTTATCTTAGTCAGCGCCATATAGATAGATTATATCTATATGGCGCTGATCTTAGCTATCTCTTAGTGGAGGAAAACAATTGTGACATCACTTACCTCTGGGATTTCTAGTCTTTCTAGTTGCGTATTTTTCATAGTCTTATATTTCAACAATTTTATGACAAACTGTGACATTTTTGACATGGAAATGATTTTTTAAGATTTACAAACATCATGTGTAATTTATGGCACAATTCAAACGGGATCGAAAGACAATAAGATCCCATGGACCGGAAGTAGATGGGCGTGACTTCGCCAGCTCAACCTGGGCGGAGCTCATCCTTTGAGGCACGTGACGTCCCAACTCCTGTGTTGTGTACTTACCCAGTCACAAAAGTAACATATTATATCTTATATTATTAATATATATATAATTCTGATGTCTGTGGTTATTTAAACATTCCCTGATAAACGTTATTTCAGCGTCAATAAATGAGTGTTAATCCCAGTGTGTTTAGTGTACAACATCACATAATTTCACCTTCAATTCACGGTTTTCAAAACGTTAGCCACATGCTAATGCTAACCGGTAATGAAGAATTTTCAGAATAAAAGTGTTAGGTTAATAGTTAGTGTGAACTTCCGGTTTTTTCAGAATAAAACTGCTTTAAATTAAAACCCTGTATTTAATTTAAATTACGTCATATCAACATTGATATTAATTTTTTACAGTAGGAGTGGTTTTTGGGTTTTGGAGGGAGGAAGGAAGATTAGGATTAGGTAAAAAGGTAGGGAGTGGTTAGGGTTAGATTGTACACACATGCATTTCCAAACATTTGGACTACCTATGTTGCAAATGTATTATCTTTTCAATTTACACACGGCATCTATTGCACGTCTGTCCGTCCTGGGAGAGGGATCCCTCCTCTGTTGCTCTCCCTGAGGTTTCTCCCATGTTCCCTTTAAACTGGGTTTTCTTTGGAAGTTTTTCCTTGTACGATGTGAGGGTCTACGGACAGAGGGTGTCGTATTGTCATACTGATATTCTGTACACACTGTGAAGACCACTGAGACAAATGTAACATTTGTGATATTGGGCTATATAAATAAACATTGATTGATTGATTGATTGAAGAGAACTGCTACCCGGGAAACAGGATGCAACGCGTCATCTGTGAAGCTCCGCCCACGTTGGGCTCCCGCCCACATTGATCTCATTGAGGCATTGCGTACTGCATTGAGGGGCTTCTCGAAAAGGTGGTACAAATGGTTCTGATGAACTAATTTAGTTCGGGGGCTTTTTGGTGTGAAATATATCTGAGTTCTGATTTAACTATTGTGGGAAAAGTACTACGGTGTGAACGCGCAAAATGGTTCTTCAAAATCAATACCTCTTAGCAATTTTGGGATCCTGGAAAGTGTCTTGCTAACAACCCTAACCGTTGGTGTCTTTCCTGCAGTTCTCTGCTGTTGTTGATCCGAAAGAGAAGAGACATCAGTACTGACATCCCACTGGTGGGCCAGGACTCTGCTAAGACATCAGGTACACCAGGACAGGGACTTTGCTTCTTTGTGTAAGCATAGTGTGTAAGGGCATATGTTTATGTATAATATTATATGTATAAGATGCATTGGAATACATCTAACCCAGTGGTACTCAACCTTGTCCTAATCAGGAGCCACATTGACGAAAAAATATTTTTGCAAGAGCCACAATCCAAAAACGCTCCTTTCCTCCCTGAAACCATTATGCATTTGAGAATATGGATAATAGTAATATGTTACTAAGGAATGAAAAGCATAATGTACAGTGCAATAACTGATTTATTATTTTCACTGCAACCACAAAACACACATTGCTGACTGCCCATAACAACAGATAACAGACAGCATGTTTACTGATCATCACAGGATGCCTCTGTCGCTCTTTCACTCGTATTAGTGTGGAATAGTTCGGTTCTGTTTGAGTCTCGCCAGCTTTTCCGCCCTCAACTCTCCACCTTTCGGAAAGTCGGTACTGAACTTCGGGTGTTTTGTGTCGTGATGGCGCTGCAAATTGGACCTTTTAAATTGTGAAATGACGTTGTCACAAAGCAGGCAGATGCATTTTCCCGAACCGGTGGAGACGAAGAAAGACTCGAGTTCCCAGTCCTCTTTAAATGTTCGATATTCCTCTTCATATTTTCGTTTCCTATATTCCTTTACCATCTTTGCATAGTGCTGTAAGCTAGTTTTCCCAGTGTGACGGAGCAATTATCTCGCGCACCTGCAATCAGAGCGCCAAACCTGAAATAATTTGTGATTGGTTGTTCAGAGGGATGGGAGGTGCGGCTTAATAGACTGATGTGTGTGATGACTGATGTTTGACTGATGTGTGACTGACTAGTGAGTGATAATGACATGTTGATGAATTCTGCTGACAATGTTTTTGTTTTTCGTTTTTTTTAAAAAAAAATTTAAATTTTTTTTTTAATTTGTTTAAGTGGGACTTAAAAGAGCCGCAACTAGTCTTAAAGGAGCCGCATGTGGCTCGCGAGCCGCGGTTTGAGTATCGCTGCTAACCAGTTAAGTCAACTAGACATGTTCCTTACGGCATCATGGTTCAAACTGTGTTTTGATCTTTCCTTTCTCTGTGTGATGTATGTTCATTTTGTATGTTATTCTCCTGGGGGCTGCTTTCTCTCATGCAGTGTAGGACAGCTGGTCTTCAATCCTGTTTCAATCAGATTTCCTCCTTTTCAACCTGTCCTTTGCAAATCAAAGTGAATGTTGTGTATAAAGACAACAGTTGAAGCAGTGGTGCATGGTAAATCAAACATAAGACTGACACATTTTTCAATTTGTGCAAACAAAAGGGAAGCCTTGACTTCCGTACGTACGTAGGAGCGGGTAGGACATGCATGTGAACTGAACAGCTTCACAGTCTTCATTTTGTGACAGGAATATATGAGGCCTCAGTTGGGCGCTCCATGCAGGGGTTTGTTGGAATTACACACAGGGCTAAATAGATGCCACCCAAGGATCTTCTACTCTGACACCTGAATAATAGGCTCTTTGGAGGAAAATATTTTACTATCAGTTTATTATCATTATTATGTTTGTGTGATATTTTAAAGACATCTTACTGACAATACTTCCACTGTGTATGCCATTGAATGTTCTGCACTGGAAAATTAAATATGAACATTCTTTGCCAATGCATTATGGCAGAAAAATATGTTTTGTCCCCATCTTTTGTGAACTGGAGAAAGCCTCTTATCCTCTCAGAACTTTTTGATGAGAAATTGCTGAATAGTGCTTTTACGCAGGGGTTTGAATTGAATTCCTGAATAGTTTAGATAACCTCATGAACTACAAATGCTCTGAACTCCACAGGTGTACTTTGAGCTCGACAGAATGTTTGTGCACAGCAGTGATTATTATATGTTCTATAAGTACAGCCAAATCAACCCCTCAAGGGGAAAAGCTGTGGGTTTGGCCAAAGAAACTGAATTGATCCTGGTCCCAGAGGTTTGATTCTTTTTCAAGTTGTTACATTGAAATAAGCTATTTTACAAGAGCAGTGCTAATAACGGCTGCCCATTACAGACCCCTCACAATCATGTCAACTCTATGTGGTTCGTGGCACTGAGGCAGACTGCTGTTGAGTGTTTGAGAAGCCGTTAATAAGAACAACTAAGGACACGTGTTTCTCTCCTGCTTGTGTTTCTCTTGTATTCCAAGACGTGGATGTCAGGCAGCAGGCCGTGGAGGAAATGATGCACAGGATCAAGAGAGGCGTTCAACTTCGACCTGTCAGCCAATCACCCAGCAGAAGCAGGAAACAGGTACTCTCAATAATCCACTTACATGGTGTATTAGCCAACATGCTGTGTGTGACATTAAGAGCCCGTTAGGAAAGCTTTTAACCTTCAGCCTGAGGCCAGGTAACTGTCAGTGAGGGCAAACAACACCGCAGCGCTGTGTTCTCGCATTTCTCATGAACACACCCCGGCACAGGTGATGACTGTTCTGAATATTCCACTCCACCATTTCTATTCAATTAAAAAAAAGACATAGATGTAATGTTTCTTTGGACGTAGGTAAAGTAGTCCTAGACTATGATCGGGTCTGCCGAGTCCCCCCTGCCCCCGTCCTTTGACAGGAACACAGCAGAGAGGTCCAGCACACACTGCAGAGACTCCTCACAGTGGATACTGAGCATTAAGTCAGAATGAAGACATTACAACCTCAACATGGGGAGTCGTTAAAGAAAGTGCATGTGTGTTATGTGTTTTCCTCCTTGTTCAAATGTGCAGACTAAAGCTCGCTTCCACCCATCAGTGTGTGGGGTGATTTAAGAGCTGCTGGTTTTGATAACACATGACATAATGGCCAAGACATATTTTAGTCGGCATGTTCCTCCGCCACAACAACTCCGCCAAATTAGATAGCATTAGGACCCGCTCCACCAGGTAATTATAAATAATGAAGATGGGGAAATTGACGTGACTCAAGATTACTGTGTTGTGCTTCTTGTAGAAAGCATACATTGTGGTGCTTGCCTACAGTGTCTCGGCTGTGGTAAGAGTTGCCGTTTAGCCTCTAAGTGCTGAATGAGGAAAGATAAGTATAATGTGTCAGACTGCTGTTTATTTACCAAACCAATCTTTTCCCTCCTATTTTCCTTTTATCAGAGGGAGAGGCTGCCCTCTAATTCTGCCATCCAGGAACTTAAGGGAATCATGGTAATGGCCCTTTAAAACAATCCAATGTCCTCACAGAGCACATGCTGGAACTGTGACTGTGTTCACACCTGAATGTAAAGTTGTATTTGATGTTAAAATAATATATTTCAACTAAGAGAAAGTGCTACTGCAACATTTATTGAGCTGCAGTCTATATTTACATACACTACCAAAAGAAGACAAGTAGAACGGCAGTCAGTCAGATATCGGTACACACTACCAGATCTGTGGACATGCGTGTTAGCTGTCACGGTACCTGTGCAGCTCTCGTTGCTGAACTGTCTCTCTGTCTGGGTTTTTGTTGAAACTGTCAAGGAGAATTTCGGTAGAGCCACCCCCCAAGCCAAGGCGGTGCCTCCGTCAGCCGGAGGTGATGAGCAGCTGCAGAGGATCCTGCTGAGGCGGAGGGGCGCGCTGGAGCCCTGAACACACCACGGTGAGTCCTCTCCTCACTGTCCCACAACATTCTGATCCCGGGGGGGGTTCCTCATTAGCCCAAAGAAAGACATCCTCTACAGAACATGGACCGCCGTTGTGTTTCACAGAATGTTAAAGTTCTGTCAGGATTCTCTCAAAGCTTTTGGCCTTTGTGGAAAAGGTACTGTCCATGTTAGAGCAGAGCGCTCTCACACCACACTTCGTCAGAAAGCAACTGACACATAGGATTAAATATGTTTGAATCAAATCAAAATACAGAAGAGGAATGAAATAATATAACGGTATGTTTCAGGGAAATTAAAAAGTAAACAAGGAATCAGTATGACCAGTCTGTTTGAGAATAATTGAAACAGTGCACTGTTACATATGACATCTGCAGGGCGTGTAGGGGTTGTCAGATGGCGGAGCAGCTTCTATCAGCGCTAACTGTTGGAAGAGAACTGGATGTTTATCATTTCAGAATACATCTCTAATAGGACAAAAGCAGTTTCACTTCCTGCCGTACACAGGGGTTTTCTAAATGTTCAATTAAAAATAAGTGAATCAATGAGGTTTGCTAGAATAAAGACAACATTACAAGGTCATTCACTATATTCCAAACCTTTATTCAACCAGATTGGTCCCATAGAGATCCTTCTTCAGACATGCACAGAGCCTGGCCGTAGGGCCTTCCAGATCTGATCTATGCACACTTGTTCATAAAACACTCAAAGAAAAGTAATATTTATTTGAATAAAGAAACCATGACACGCATCCAGCCGTTCATAAAGCCTTCTCTTTTCTTCTCTGTAACGTGTTCTGCAGTGTGTGTGTGTGTGTGTGTGTGTGTGTGTGTGTGTGTGTGTGTGTGTGTGTGTGTGTGTGTGTGTGTGTGTGTGTGTGTGTGTGTGACAGAGCCAGGCTGAGCTCGACATCGACATGAGCTTCCACATATCATCATATGACCCAAAGGCAATGTGTAGTTTAATTGTATTGTGAATGCATAAGACATATTAAATATGCACTGCAGACGTTATACGCAGGCGTCAGTAACGGTGGGAGGCCCTGAGTGCATCTCAGACAGAGCAGTCACAAGGTTGGGAATCAACACAGAGGTCACAGCCTCTGAAGTGTGTCTCAAACCCCTCACGATGGACTCTAAAGGAGACCATCATGAACCAAATGAACATCACGCTGTGTTGAAGATACCAGGAACTCAGCAGGAAAATGTTTATTAAGCTTAGAAGTGAGAAAACGGTCATATTTTCATAGACTTCTATGCAATGCGTGTTCTTTAAAGCAATGGAGTCGCCCCTGGATATGAGAGGATTGAGCCTGAAGGCTTCACGGTTCAGACCCGGAGGCTGCCCCTCTTTACAGATGACAGGAAATGTGCGTTCTTAAATACTGAAAATGTCAACAGTGAATGACTTTCATTAACATTTATATACATCTACAATATGTCCCTTACCTAACGCACAACGCCTTGTTGCCTCAGGGGTACTCGGTCAGTGTGAACGTCCTGCACGTTGCATATCCCCCGACCCCTCCTTTAATCACTCACACACTTGTTTGGGACTTTTCAGAACAAAGTCCAGGCAGCAGCTTCCCCTCAAAATGCATTTGGCCAAACCAAAGGGTGATATATAAGAAGATGTATTTCTGGGAGGCAGGAGTGGAATCAGCCACTTCCAGCTGCTCTGTAGTATGCAGATCAGTGCACTTAAGTCTCATTTATTGTATTGATTTCATTTGAATGCTTTTCTGTCACAAACACATTTCCTGTCTGCCTGCACTGATGCATTCTCCCTGTGCGAGGTATTAGCCCTACAGTCTGACACTTACTAGCTTTAGGCCATCGATGGTGTTGTGTGCTAGTCATGTGAGGACACTCATAACAAAGGGATCATTAAATACCACGTATGTGAATGAGTCCTGAGATGCAGAAAGCCCCCTCTGTTTGGTAACAGTGTCCCTCCGTCGGCCCGGTGGAGCCGTGCCCGTTGACGATCACAATGACGCTGCTGAGTAAACACAATGGTGGGCTGCTGCCGTGGGCTTTTGTTTTTCCTCGACACCTGCCCACATTTCCCAGACACTTCCTTGAGAGCGGGATTGAAACATGAGAGCTGTGAGCTGCAGGCGATGTCCGTCACCTTTTGTGTGCTGCTGTTAATTAAAGCTCAGGCTTGGTTCAGCACTGAGGTGCAGTCTCCAGCTCCAACCCCCACAGAGGGCTGAGGAAGTGTCATTGTGGCTCTGCTCCAACTAGACTCCCCAGCAAAGAGCTCCAAACACTCCCACGGCCATTCATCCCTGTGTGCAGGAAGGACACTGGCCTTTAGTGGAGCTGGAAACAGGAAGGATTGCATCAACTCGTACTTCTGGCTGTTTTTCTCACCACATAAGCAGCTTGTGAAGAATCTTGGGTAACGTGTTGGAGGACGGCGTGTGCGAGTGGTCGCCTGCTTGTGTCGGAGTAGGATGAAAGAAGAGAAGGCCTTTGCATTGATTTACATCCTGCCTCCTCATATCCTCCATATCGAATGAGCCTCCTCTCGTGGAGGCCGTCCTGGCACAACTCAATAGTTTGCAACATGCAACACAGTGTCTGATTCTGTGGTCTTCCTTCCCTCCACAGAGGCAACGAGCGGCTCGATTCCTTCCTCCGCGCTGGCTCCCTGGTGGTGATTGACGGACGTACACACTCGCCGCTCGAGGCAAAACATGCAATTATACAAACCACGCTGTGTCCTTTTCTTCTCCCACAGCCCGTTCTCAGGCTGCGTCTCTTCTCTCGTCATCGGCCGATACAATATAATGTTTTGTTGTTTTTGTATTCTTGTCCCTTCAGCAATTAGGGAGGTCTTTTTAGTGTGTCTGGGAAACACTTAATTTGACCTATTCTGTTAGTCATTTCATTTATTTTCCCAAACATTGTAATTGCCTGCTGTGTGTCCGGCCTCAGTCAAACACCACGGCTACACAAACACCACGGCTACACAAACACCACGGCTACACAAACACCACGGCTACACAAACACCACGGCTACACAAACACCACGGCTACACAAACACCACGGCTACACAAACACCACGGCTGCACAAACACCACGGCTGCACAAACACCACGGCTACACAAACACCACGGCTACACAAACACCACGGCTACACAAACACCACGGCTACACAAACACCACGGCTACACAAACACCACGGCTGCACAAACACCACGGCTACACAAACACCACGGCTACACAAACACCACGGCTACACAAACACCACGGCTACACAAACACCACGGCTACACAAACACCACGGCTACACAAACACCACGGCTGCACCGCCAGCAAACCAAGAAACCAAAGAATCATAAAACATCATTATCATTTTGTGACCGTTTGCTATTTATTTTATTTTATAAATGAAGAAATTGTATAACCGGAAATAAGGTATGATTAGAGTTCCCTGTAAAAGCATGAAGACACAAAATAAAAATAAAATGTATATAAATGTGTGTGTGTGTGTGTGTGTGTGTGTGTGTGTGTGTGTGTGTGTGTGTGTGTGTGTGTGTGTGTGTGTGTGTGTGTGTGTGTGTGTGTGGTGTGTGTGTGTGTGTGTGTGTGTGTGTGTGTGTGTGTGTGTGTGTGTGTGTGTGTGTGTGTGTGTGTGTGTGTGTGTGTGTGTGTGTGTGTGTGTGTGTGTGTGTGTGTGTGTGTGTGTGTGTGTCATGAAGCTTAGTCATCAAACTGTGAAATGAGATAGGGGTTCTTTTTGTATGAATTCACGTGAATGTGTTATGGATTAAAACATGTGGGAACGTGTTGAGCATCGAGAGGCTTGCAGAGAAGGAGAGCAGGTAAACTCACTTCTGCTGAACATGATTGATGTGGATAATTGACCTCTGCTGGAGGAGTGACTTGTTGACCTGCTAACACTTCCCGACTGAGGGGGGGGTCCCAGTTAAACAACACTTTGCTTCAAAGGGGCCGTCAGTCACTCGTCTCTGTCCTGTGGGCCATCATTCCTCAGACCTTTTTACTTGACACAAATACAAATTTGAAACTTAAATGTGTCTTTTTTGAAAATGAATTCTCTCCACTATAAAAAGTGCGTGGTATAGTGGTGTGATGAAATAATGACCTTCACAGTAGAGCTGTTCTGTTCCATGGTGGTGGTTCCAATATGGCTTGTATATAGCTGAAGTAGCGACGAGATGTCTAGGTGTTGAACAAAATGTTTGTATTCAAGGTTATGTTTACCCACTTAGCCTCTGAATAGCTTCATATTGATTTTGTTACCACAGATTCTAAATAAACCAGGCTGTTAACACTCAAATAATGCACTTAGTTTATAATCAACTCTGCACACGCTACAGGTGAAATCCTGACATGAAGAGTTCAATTATGATTACATTATGAAACACAAGATGGCCTCAGTGACAGGTATTTGGAATCAGTCATGCACAACCGAAGCTGTGTCAGTGTTCAGCACTGCTCTCTCACGGAACAGTGGGGGGGGGGTGCTTCTCCTTGGAGGCTGTGGGCGACACAGAATAAAGGAATGAAGGGACAAAGCTGGACCTCGGATGCTTCAGATCTCTGAAACGTACTGATGCACTGTGGGCGTCAGCATGGAGCATCAACACAATATGAAATAGCAGTAAACATGTTAACTGTACTTTTGATTAGACACAGACACACTGACACTGATTAACCCCCCCCCCTGCTTACAGGCTAAATGATGATGGGAACGTGAGTGATAAGTAACTCCTCAGTGGCCAATTAACAGATCCAATGCAGGGGGGGGTATTCTTCTACTCACACAAGTACACATTTGTATGATTCCACACACACAGTTTACTTTCACGTGTGTGTGTGTGTGTGTGTGTGTGTGTGTGTGTGTGTGTGTGTGTGTGTGTGTGTGTGTGTGTGTGTGTGTGTGTGTGTGTGTGTGTGTGTGTGTGTGTGCGTGCGTGCGTGCGTGCGTGCGTGTGTGTGTGTGTGTGTGGCACTACTACCTCTCTCTCTCTGTGGATAAATAAAAAGACCAGGGCGGAGTATAAAACGTACCCAGGATTCCCTGTTGGGACAGTTCTTCCTCTATAGAAATCAGCCGGTTGTATTTAGTCATCCTCTCTGCTCCGCTCAGACCTCCCAGTTTGACAAAGTCCAGACCCAGACCCACAGCCTGGGGGAGAGGGGGGGGGGGGAATGGTGCTGAGGAAAAGAGGGTGATGCCACCAAAGGGAGGAGACAGAAACCTGGAGCTACACTGAGGGGGCTGCTGTGTTTACACACTCAATGAAAGTGAACACTGGTAGGAATAAGTTGGGAGGGGTGGGCATGACGACTAAAGGCTAGCGCTGGATAACAAAGGTCCCCACACATCGGGCCCATGGTGTTAGAAGTATGGATGTATATATAGACAGAGGACTAGGGCTTTACCCGATAATAAAACAGTTCTAATTTAATATATCCACCAAACATTGTAAATAACTTCTGTATTTAGTTTGGTCTTTAAGATGTCAGAAAATATTTTAAAATGTCCATTACAATCTGTCAGAGCCATGAGTGTGGAGGAATATGACTTACTATATCTGATAAAGAGTCCTCACTGCATGGCTCGCTGCATGTTGTCATCATCATCATCACTGACCCTGGAACACCAACAGGAAACACACTCATCGTCACCACTGATCTATCTATCCATCCATCCATCTATCCATCCATCTATCCATCCATCTATCTATCCATCCATCCATCTATCTATCTATAAAACTATCCATCCATCTACCTACCTATCTATCCATCCATCCATCCATCCATCTATCTATCCATCCATCCATCTATCCACCTATCTATCTATCCATCCATCTACCTATCCATCCATCCATCTATCTATCTATCCATCCATCCATCTATCCATCCATCTATCCATCTATCCACCTATCTATCTATCCATCCATCTACCTATCTATCCATCTATCTATCCATCCATCTATCTATCCATCCATCTATCCATCTACCTACCTATCCATCCATCTATCTATCTGTCTATCCATCCATCCATCTACCTACCTATCTATATCTATCCATCCATCCATCTACCTACCTATCTATCCATCCATCCATGTATCTATCCATCTATCCATCCATCCATATATCCATCTATCTATCTATCCATCCATCCATCCACCTATCTATCTATCCATCCATCCATATATCCATCTATCTATCCATCCATCCATCCATCTATCTATCCATCCATCCATCCATCTACCTACCTATCTATCCATCCATCCATCTATCTATCTATCCATCCATCCATCTATCCACCTATCTATCTATCCATCCATCTACCTATCTATCTATCCATCCATCCATCCACCTATCCATCTACCTATCTATCTATCTATCCATCCATCCATCCATCTATCCACCTATCCATCTACCTATCTATCCATCTATCTATCCATCTATCTATCCATCCATCTACCTACACTGAACAAAAATATAAATGCAACACTTTTGTTTTTGCTCCCATTTTTCATGAGATGAACTCAAAGATCTAAAACATTTTCTTTATACACAAAATAACCATTTCTCTCAAATATTGTTCACAAATCTGAAAGAATCTGTGATAGTGAGCACTTCTCCTTTGCCGAGATAATCCATCCCACCTCACAGGTGTGGCATATCAAGATGCTGATTAGACAGCATGGTTATTGCACAGGTGTGCCTTAGGCTGGCCACAATAAAAGGCCACTCTGAAACGTGCAGTTTTATCACACAGCACAATGCCAGATGTCGCAAGTTTTGAGGGAGCGTGCAATTGGCATGCTGACAGCAGGAATGTCCACCAGAGCTGTTGAATTGAATGTTCATTTCTCTACCATAAGCCGTCTCCAAAGGCGTTTCAACAGGGGTGGCGGGTACTGTAGGCTAGGCAAATATTTGTTTCACTGCATCCTGGTAAAATAAAAATATAATGTATAATGTTTGTGTCTTTGACATTAGCGCTGCTATGCAGCCACCAGTAAACTGTACTACGAAGCCAGTTCAACATACCCTGGATATGTTTGAGTTATGTTAACTAATCCTAACAAACGAGATCTCGCTAAGCGGTCCTACGGCGCTGGTTATCAACTCTCAGTAAATCAACCCAGGGTTTCTCTCTCCGGCTGAGAGCGCGTTCAAGGGGCGGGGCTAGCAACATTTGACCAATCACAAACATGGACAAGCGTACTGACAGCGCAGCGTCATACTTCATTGATGAAAATGAAACTATAATAATAGACAAATATGAAGAAGTTAAACTTTAAACATCCATGACTAAAACACTTTATCCAGGATAAAAGCCACGTAGTTGCACATGCAATGCAGAACAGCTGGTTAAAAAATATACTATAAATAAACTACCGAGTGTTTTAATGCGTAGGCCTATACATTAACAGGTTTATGATATCACTGCCTCATCTAAGACATGAGTGATGACTAATAATAATTAAATAATTAACATAATTACATTTGAGTTGAGTGTTTCATAAACTTAATGTGTTGCTTAAAGGTGGGGTAGGTAATTTTGGAGAAACCAGCTCGAGTGCGCTAGAATTAGAAAATACACAGCCAGAACAAATCTGCCACTTCCTTCCAGAGCCCCTCCTCCAACACACAGGAACGCGCACATGACCAATGAGGGCACGAGATAAGTGTGTGCACAGATGGAAGGCTGACAGGCAGGTAGGCCATCCAGTTACTTTAGCCGGGCCGGCTCAGATGATTGGTCGTGCTTTTTACACTACGGCTTCCACAGGTGACATTTTTGTATGGAGTTTTTGTCAACCACTTCAGATATTCATTGCTATCGGGATGTTCAGAGCATTCCATGGAATATAACAAGTGTATCTCGAGCCGGTTTCTCAAACGTACCTACCCCACCTTTAAAATAATACTTCTGCATACAGGCTATGTGACACTGCAAGTGTTGCACGGCCAGATACGGCTCAAGAAGCTGACTCAGATAAGGAAATATATGATATATTATGATATTATATGATCGATGATGTGATATGAATGATAAGTGCGACACGTCGGCGTCTCCCCTGCATACGGCAGTTGTTCTGCATTTCCTTTATCCTGTAATATGACTTGATAGATTTAAACTTCGCACACTGAGCTCTGATTGGTCAGCAGGCGGTGCTTTCACTGAGAGTTGATCTCTTTTCTATAGACGCCGGACGCGTGCAGCGTCAGGTAAAAAAAGTTATTTAGCCTTCCCAAACCTGAGCCTCACGCGCCGCCTATGCGTTTCAGAGAATTTGGCAGTACATCCAACCGGCCTCACAACCGCAGACCACGTGTAACCACACCAGCCCAAGACCTCCACATCCAGCATGTTCACCTCCAAGATCGTCTGAGACCAGCCACTCGGACAGCTGCTGCAACAATGGGTTTGCATAAACAAAGAATTTCTGCACAAACTGTCAGAAACCGTCTCAGGGAAGCTCATCTGCATGCTCGTCGTCCTCATCGGGGTCTCCACCTGACTCCGGTTCGTCGTCGTAACCGACTTGAGTGGGAAAATGCTCACATTCGATGGCGTCTGGCACGTTGGAGAGGTGTTCTCTTCACGGATGAATCCCGGTTTTCACTGTTCAGGGCAGATGGCAGACAGCGCGTGTGGCGTCGTGTGGGTGAGCGGTTTTCTGATGTCAATGTTGTGAATCGAGTGGCCCATGGTGGTGGTGGGGTTATGGTATGGGCAGGCGTATGTTATGGACGACGAACACAGGTGCATTTTATTGATGGCATTGTGAATGCACAGAGATACCGTGACGAGATCCTGAGGCCCATTGTTGTGCCATTCATCCACGACCATCACCTCATTTTGCAGCATGATAATGCACGGCCCCATGTTGAAAACATCCCAGTTCTTGCATGGCCAGCATGCTCACCGGACATGTCACCCATTGAGCATGTTTGGGATGCTCTGGATCGGCGTATACGACAGCGTGTTCCAGTTCCTGCCAATATCCAGCAGCTTGGCAGCCATTGAAGAGGAGTGGACCAACATTCCACAGGCCACAATCAACAACCTGATCAACAAGGAGATGTGTTGCACTGCGTGAGGCAAATGGTGGTCACACCAGATACTGACTGGTTTTCGGACCCCCCCAGACACCCCCAATAAAGCAAAACTGCACGTTTCAGAGTGGCCTTTTATTGTGGCCAGCCTAAGGCACACCTGTGCAATAATCATGCTGTCTAATCAGCATCTTGATATGCCACACCTGTGAGGTGGGATGGATTATCTCGGCAAAGGAGAAGTGCTCACTATCACAGATTCTTTCAGATTTGTGAACAATATTTGAGAGAAATGGTTATTTTGTGTATATAGAAAATGTTTTAGATCTTTGAGTTCATCTCATGAAAAAAGTGTTGCATTTATATTTTTGTTCAGTGTATCTACCTATCTATCCATCCATCCATCTATCTATCCATCCATCCATCTACCTATCTATATATCCATCCATCTATCCATCTATCTATCTATCTATCTATCATCCATCTACCTACCTATCTATCCATCCATCCATCTATCTATCATCCATCTACCTTCCTATCTATCCATCTATCTATCCATCCATCTATCTATCTATCTATATATCTATCTATCCATCTATATATCCATCCATCTACCTATCTATCTATCTATCCATCTATCTATCTATCCATCCATCTATATATCCATCCATCTACCTATCTATCTATCCATCCATCCATCTATCTATCCATCCATCCATCTATCTATCCATCCATCTACCTATCTATCTATCTATTCATCCATCCATCCATCTATCTATCCATCTATCCATCCATCCATCTATCCATCCATCCATCTATCCATCCATCTATCTATATATCCATCTATCTATCCATCCATCTATCTATCCATCTATCCATCTATCTATCCATCCATCTATCCATCCATCCATCCATCTATCTATCTATCTATCTATCTATCCATCCATCTATCTATCTAGTTTAAGAGAAAGTTCATGTCCTCAGTCCTGCTGATTACTAACTGACTCTACTGCTGCTGTTGAAGCTTTTTAGTCAAATTGAAAGCTTATATACAGTAAAGAAAAAAGTAAAAAAGGTAAGGAATACTGTTTCTTTGTTGTATTCAACACACTCTCACTCCCTAAGCGTCCAGGAGCGACGTTTGGTCAGTGTCCGTGGCGTCCAATTCTGACACTCCTAGGCTTCTTCAGCGTCATAAAGGGACGCAAATAGCTTTCAACTGATTGCAATGTATTCCCATCTGCGTCGGGATTTGACGCTCATGGAAGCACGGCATTCGTTTATGCCGGCTGCCCTTAAAGGCAATGTGAGCGTCCATTCCCATTGGGTAACGGAGAATTGTACACCCGGAAGTAAG
This sequence comes from Pseudochaenichthys georgianus, assembly GCF_902827115.2. NCBI lineage: Eukaryota > Metazoa > Chordata > Actinopteri > Perciformes > Channichthyidae > Pseudochaenichthys > Pseudochaenichthys georgianus. Next base: position 1,833,962 of record NC_047517.1, read on the forward strand.
TACTCCTCTTACTGTCGATTGATTTCACAGTGATATCTGCACTACTCATCGACTAAAAAACACCAGATTATCCTTGTTAATTACACAACATTGATTGGTTTAAATTGTGTGCAATGCTTTTGTATTTTTCCCCTTCGATTCAGAGAAACAAATATTTTTTCTGAGTAAAGGATGGCAGAAGACACTACACTACCCAGAATCCCCAGCTATCGTTTGGACTACACCATGTGCTCTGTTTGACAAACCCTGGCGTCTATGTCACGTGATCTTCAAATTTCTCCCTGCAGAAAAAGAAAACATGGCCGAACTTCGTTTTATTCTCGGTGGAAAATGCCTATTTTAAAGTTAGTTTGGCCATTAAAATGCGTTTTGATGTCATTTGATGCGAGAAATATTAGTTGTTATTTCAGATTATGTGTGCAGTGGATGTACATGATCTTTAGTTTGCTAGTTATTACGAAGATTACTTCAGGAAATCGCGACGTTTTCATTGTTACCAAGGTGGTTGCTAGGGACGCTGCTATCGATATTATTTCTGTTATGTTGTGTAACTGTTTAATGGTGTTATCTTTATTGCTACCCCCTTCCCCGTCAATGTATAGTGTTGGTCCACAGCGCAAACATATTAGTTTAACAAAATCCGCATCTAAAGATAGCCTACGTTATTTCCCCCCTGTGCAATTCCAGTCTCACATCTCACAGCACATCGTCATTAACAAATACCGGAAACAGACCGAAAACATTAAAAATAATAATACTTTATTCCGAGTGTGCTTGCTTTTCTCTTTGAAAGTCATCACATAACGGCATTGTAATACACGGTTCGGCTGCATTACATATTACAGATCTGCCGTAGTTCTGTATTTATAGAGGCCCCTAATGAAGAAGACTTCTAGACAAACATGAGGAACTGGAAAACGTGACGTGGATCATAAAGATATCCGCCATTAAACAACATCTTACATTTCTTTTCACACAATACGTCTCCTTGCAGTATCAACACTAATTCGGCTCACTTTTATATTTGATCCAATTGGTAGATAGGCTGTATTTACACCATAAAGGTGCACAGCTGATATAAAGGGACACCTGGTGGTTAAAGCATGTTATTGAATTTCATTATTTTTATTATTAGATATTAATACGATCCCTATAAAGTATATTCATTACTCGTTATTCTCTACTAATAGTTAATTAAAGACTGTATATAAGGACTATTTTGCACATCCCTTTCAAGATTTCAAGATGTTCTAAGGTTTATTGACATATCATATAGGCCTACACAACTGTGGTGTAGTTCTGCACTGAATGAAAAACTTGGGTTGCAGGTTCCTCAATAGTGCATTACAAAGACATCTATCAATATTTGTGCATACCTCCAGCAATGTTAACTATGTTGAAGCACTTATTTTAACTGATATTATACATAATGTATTATACTCTTATAAGATGTATGTAGATATTTCATCTCCGGCCTTGTCAGGTATTGAACAATCAATAAATAAAGAACACAGAATTGTTGAATATAAAACACAGAATTTGTGTGATTATACTAAATGATTTTCAAATAAACACCACTGCAATATTTAACTGTTACACATGCTGATGTAACGCAAATGTTTCCAACTTGGGATCAATAAAGTATATCTTATCTTAAGATGATCGATGGCTACTGCCATATTTGCACAATGTGCCTCTGAACCTTGACAAGTGCATGTTTCAGGCTTATCAATTAATGTAATGTAATGTTATCAATTAACAACAGGGGTCACAAACATAAGACCAGCTGTTAAATAAAGCTCTTCTGACCTTAGCTGGCATGTGGGTATATATATTAATACTGCCCATTATGGGCACAAGCAATTTTCACCCATTTATTAATTATATGTTTAAATGTGAGTGTTTCCTGTCCCCTAAACCTCCAGGGATGTACACAGTTTAATACTGGCAACTTCTTATTATGGGAAATACGAAAACGTCTTTTAAAACTACAACTCCCAGTAGAGACGTGCCATAGAGAACATGTTGCGAAACAGAATAGCCAGCATGTGTAGTTCTGGGGACGGGGTGGGGGAGGGGGGACGCGGTGGACCCGTTCAAATGTGGTTCCATCCCATTTCAAGTGCTGTTCGAGAATCGGCTTAACCCTCCGAGCACACTCTCCAATCACAGAGCTTGAGGACTATCACAGGGTGATAGTCACATGGTGTAGTCCAAACGATAGCTGGGGATTCTGGGTAGTGTAGTGTCTTCTGCCATCCTTTACTCAGAACAAAGATTTGTTTCTCCGAATCGAAGGGGAAAAATACAAAAGCATTGCACACAATTTAAACCAATCAATGTTGTGTAATTAACAAGGATAATCTGGTGTTTTTTAGTCGATGAGTAGAGCAGATATCACGGTAAAATCAATCGACAGTAAAGGGGAATACTTACTTTCCGGGTGTACAATTATCCGTTATCCAATGGGAATGGACGCTCACATTGCCTTTTAAGGCCAGCCGACACAAACGAATGCCGTGCTTCCATGAGCGTCAAATCCCGACGCAGATGGGAATACATTGAAATCAGTTGAAAGCTATTTGCGTCCCTTTATGACGCTGAAGGAGCCTGGGAGCGTCACAATGGACGCCACGGGACACTGACCAAAACGTCACTTATTGGACGCTTACGGCCCGTCTACACTACAGCGTCGACAGCGTCGAAAACTCCAATCTGCCCATTCACTTTCAATGGGTGACGTCACGTAGCCTCGCTTTTTCGCCGAACTGAATTGTGGGTAGCAGAGCGGTCCTTCTCAGGCGTCTCCGGCGTCAGAAGTTGAACAATGTTCAACTTCTGACGCCGGAGTAGCCAGCGCCAGCCAATCAAATCCCGTTCGGAAAATCTGACAGCTCAAGCCGTAGCCAATCAAACCCGCGTCTAAGCTGGGAGAGATATCCCGCTGTTCATTTCTATATTTCATAAAAAGTTGGAGGATAAACTAACTATCGCCGTAGCAAATCACCCCGGTTTGTATGACCAGACCCTCTTCACCTACCGGGATACAAACCGGGAGGAACCAGCATGGAGGGAGGTGGCAGAGACAGTGGGTGAAACTGGTAGGGTTTCCGCCTGTTGGGGAGTTTATATATATATTGCTCCATAAAATCCCCAGGGGTTTTGCTCTGTATGTCGGGGGGCGGGAGATTCATGTGATTGGTTGTTGGTCGTGTTGCTTGAATAAAATCCCCAAGCTCCAGACACGCCCAGCTCCAAGCTATTTTTGAATCTGTAGTGTGGACGCTCCGTTAGGGAGTGAGAGTGTGTTGTTGTATTCCTAAACGGTACTTTAATAACTAACCGCTGGAGATCTGTCCCCCCCCCTCCCCTCAGTGGACGTGTTACCTTGTGCTCTGATGTGATGCAGATCAAGTCACTGACTGTTGTTTCCTGAGTGTGCTTTAAGACGTGACCTCTGACTCCAGGAAGGGGTGGGGCCTTTGCCTTGTAGGTGATGTCAGAGAGCAGCAAACATGAGTCTCCAATCACATTGCTCAGCTTCTCCCACTGCTCTCTGTCCTACACACACACCACACACACACACACACACACACACACACACACACACACACACACACACCACACACACACACACACACACACACACACACACACACACACACACACACACACCACACACACACACACACACACACACCACACACACACACCACACACACACACACCGTATCAACAACATTGTCTGTAAATTATAAACACAATTGTACATACACATCAACTCGGAAATGATAATGTTTAAGATGACTTAGATTTACTTCTCGTCTGAGCGGATCGATGAGGGCCACCACGGCTGGGTATTTGCTGACGAGGGTTTGGTACATGTCAACTAATTCATCCGGAGTCTTCAAAACTCCTGTTGCAATTTCATACTTCCCTTTAGTCTGAGGAGAGGAGGACAAACAGCTGCAGGATGTCTCTGTCAGTGGTGCTTAAACAGTATTGCAGGGTTGGGAGGGTTACTTTTGAAAATGTAATCCGCTACAAAGACTAGTTACCTGTACAAATATGTAACAGTCACCTAGTCTGAGTATCAAAATAAAGAGTTATGTAATCTGATTACTTCTCGTTTCTTTTGGATTACCTCAATATCAAAAAGTAAGAGTAATCTGATTACATATTTTGTTATGTAACTGCAAGGGAATATAGTTACCTGTTTTTGTAACCCGATTACATTATTCCATTACTGCCCCAGCTGAGTATTAGCATGTGAGCTGAGTGCACATATAAGGACGTGGCCACATTGTCTCACATACCCCTTTCACACCAACGTGGTTCCCGTTCTTGCTCCGTGCTAGAGCTTTTCTGGTTCGAAACCGGTTTTTCATGTCATCCCCCGTTTTGTTCACACCGCCCAGAGCCCGACTGGTGACGTCGCTGATTTTCTTCCCAACGGCGTTGGTTTTAATCATACGAAGCCAGATTAAATTAAATAGCTACTTCTCAACCCTTGTACTTTTCGTGTGCTGTGGTTCATTGTTTATTAAGTGTTTCAGATTCATTTACCGACCTCTGCAGTTTGACATCACAACGCTGTTATGATTTGAAGTTTCTCTGGTGTAAAATGGGTGATGTTAGCATAGCAACCGAAGCTAAACTGACTATCTTGACTACTTGTTGCTATCCTATTGTGGCATAAGCTGGCACATTTTACCGGCGTATTGTTCATTATGATTCTACTTGTTGTGATAGTCGGACATGAGTCATGACAACCTGTGCAGCTCATGTATTGATTCCATCCGATAGCTGCTATAATACGGCTCCGCTGCGGTGTGAACAGGAAGAAACAGTGCTTTTGAGGCTCTAGCTCCGAACCGGCCCTGGAACCGCGTTGGTGTGAAAGGGGCAACAGAGAGCCAGCAGCAGGTTCACTTACATAGTCCATGAGCTCCGGCGCAGCACAGTTCAGAGCTAACTGGACCTCTGTTCCCAGGGCCAGACCAGAGTTGGAGCAGGCTTCAGTGATCAGATCCAGAGGCTGCTCGGGCCGCTCGTAGCTCACAGCCAGCACTCCACTGTCACACAGCACTGCCTGAGCCTCGGAGCAAACACACAGTTCACCTCGTCAGCACCATGTATTCATTAGGCTCAGCTGCATGTGAATCACAGTAGAATAGTGTTCTTACATACATGGGAATGAAACAGTTGTCATTGCAAGGTTACATGTGTTGGAAGACGACCCCTCTTCACTGTTCACGGTATGATTGTTGAGACTACGGGTCATTGGAAATGCTAATTGTGAAAAAAGATAATTGTGTATGCGCTACAAATGCTGCATGACAGAAAGGTTGAATATTGAATGCTTAGCATTCTGAAAGAGTTCCAGGCCTGCACATGAGTTAGTTTGAAGGTGAGCAAGGACAATGGAAAAGAATCTTTTTATCTACGTAGCGTTAAGGAACGCTCATTGAAAGGCCTTGAACTCTGCTCCGTGTACATGGTGTGCTCTTCTATCCATCCCATCCATCCATCTATCCATCCATCCTATCTACCATCTATCCACTACCTATCTATCCATCTATCTATCCATCCATCTACCTACACTGAACAAAATATAATGCAACACTTTGTTTTTGCTCCCATTTTTCATGAGATGAACTCAAAGATCTAAAACATTTTCTTTATACACAAAATAACCATTTCTCTCAATATTGTTCACAAATCTGAAAGAATCTGTGATAGTGAGCACTTCTCCTTTGCCGAGATAATCCATCCCACCTCACAGGTGTGGCATATCAAGATGCTGATTAGACAGCATGGTTATTGCACAGGTGTGCCTTAGGCTGGCCACAATAAAAGGCCACTCTGAACGTGCAGTTTTATCACACAGCACAATGCCAGATGTCGCAAGTTTTGAGGGAGCGTGCAATTGGCATGCTGACAGCAGGAATGTCCACCAGAGCTGTTGAATTGAATGTTCATTTCTCTACCATAAGCCGTCTCCAAAGGCGTTTCAACAGGGGTGGCGGGTACTGTAGGCTAGGCAAATATTTGTTTCACTGCATCCTGGTAAAATAAAAATATAATGTATAATGTTTGTGTCTTTGACATTAGCGCTGCTATGCAGCCACCAGTAAACTGTACTACGAAGCCAGTTCAACATACCCTGGATATGTTTGAGTTATGTTAACTAATCCTAACAAACGAGATCTCGCTAAGCGGTCCTACGGCGCTGGTTATCAACTCTCAGTAAATCAACCCAGGGTTTCTCTCTCCGGCTGAGAGCGCGTTCAAGGGGCGGGGCTAGCAACATTTGACCAATCACAAACATGGACAAGCGTAGTACTGACAGCGCAGCGTCATACTTCATTGATGAAAATGAAACTATAATAATAGACAAATATGAAGAAGTTAAACTTTAAAACATCCATGACTAAAACACTTTAATCCAGGATAAAAGCCACGTAGTTGCACATGCATGCAAACAGCTGGTTAAAAAATATACTATAAATAAACTACCGATGTTTTAATGCGTAGGCCTATACATTAAAGTTTATCCTCTGTATCCTCCTCTCTGATGCTGATTATTAAATAATTAACATAATTACATTTGAGTTGAGTGTTTCATAAACTTAATGTGTTGCTTAAAGGTGGGGTAGGTAATTTTGGAGAAACCAGCTCGAGTGCGCTAGAATTAGAAAACACCCAGCCAACAAATCTGCCACTTCCTTCCAGAGCCCCTCCTCCAACACACAGAACGCGCACATGACCAATGAGGGCACGAGATAAGTGTGTGCACAGATGGAAGGCTGACAGGCAGGTAGGCCATCCAGTTACTTTAGCCGGGCCGGCTCAGATGATTGGTCGTGCTTTTTACACTACGGCTTCCACAGGTGACATTTTTGTATGGAGTTTTGTCAACCACTTCAGATATTCATTGCTATCGGGATGTTCAGAGCATTCCATGGAATATAACAAGTGTATCTCGAGCCGGTTTTTCTCAAACGTACCTACCTCCCCTTTAAAATAATACTTCTGCATACAGGCTATGTGACACTGCAAGTGTTGCAAACGGCCAGATACGGCTCAAGAAGCTGACTCAGATAAGGAAATATATGATATATTATGATATTATATGATCGATGATGTGATATGAATGATAAGTGCGACACGTCGGCGTCTCCCCTGCATACGGCAGTTGTTCTGCATTTCCTTTATCCTGTAATATGACTTGATAGATTTAAACTTCGCACACTGAGCTCTGATTGGTCAGCAGGCGGTGCTTTCACTGAGAGTTGATCTCTTTCTATAGACGCCGGACGCGTGCAGCGTCAGGTAAAAAAAGTTATTTAGCCTTCCCAAACCTGAGCCTCACCGCCGCCTATGCGTTTCAGAGAATTTGGCAGTACATCCAACCGGCCTCACAACCGCAGACCACGTGTAACCACACCAGCCCAAGACCTCCACATCCAGCATGTTCACCTCCAAGATCGTCTGAGACCAGCCACTCGACAGCTGCTGCAACAATGGGTTTGCATAAACAAAGAATTTCTGCACAAACTGTCAGAAACCGTCTCAGGGAAGCTCATCTGCATGCTCGTCGTCCTCATCGGGGTCTCCACCTGACTCCGGTTCTCGTCGTAACCGACTTGAGTGGGAAATGCTCACATTCGATGGCGTCTGGCACGTTGGAGAGGTGTTCTCTTCACGGATGAATCCCGGTTTTCACTGTTCAGGGCAGATGGCAGACAGCGCGTGTGGCGTCGTGTGGGTGAGCGGTTTTCTGATGTCAATGTTGTGAATCGAGTGGCCCATGGTGGTGGTGGGGTTATGGTATGGGCAGGCGTATGTTATGGACGACGAACACAGGTGCATTTTATTGATGGCATTGTGAATGCACAGAGATACCGTGACGAGATCCTGAGGCCCATTGTTGTGCCATTCATCCACGACCATCACCTCATTTTGCAGCATGATAATGCACGGCCCCATGTTGAAAACATCCCAGTTCTTGCATGGCCAGCATGCTCACCGGACATGTCACCCATTGAGCATGTTTGGGATGCTCTGGATCGGCGTATACGACAGCGTGTTCCAGTTCCTGCCAATATCCAGCAGCTTGGCAGCCATTGAAGAGGAGTGGACCAACATTCCACAGGCCACAATCAACACCTGATCAACAAGGAGATGTGTTGCACTGCGTGAGGCAAATGTGGTCACACCAGATACTGACTGGTTTTCGGACCCCCCCAGACACCCCCAATAAAGCAAAACTGCACGTTTCAGAGTGGCCTTTTATTGTGGCCAGCCTAAGGCACACCTGTGCAATAATCATGCTGTCTAATCAGCATCTTGATATGCCACACCTGTGAGGTGGGGTGGATTATCTCGGCAAAGGAGAAGTGCTCACTATCACAGATTCTTTCAGATTTGTGAACAATATTTGAGAGAAATGGTTATTTTGTGTATATAGAAAATGTTTTAGATCTTTGAGTTCATCTCATGAAAAAAGTGTTGCATTTATATTTTTGTTCAGTGTATCTACCTATCTATCCATCCATCCATCTATCTATCCATCCATCCATCTACCTATCTATATATCCATCCATCTATCCATCTATCTATCTATCTATCTATCATCCATCTACCTACCTATCTATCCATCCATCCATCTATCTATCATCCATCTACCTTCCTATCTATCCATCTATCTATCCATCCATCTATCTATCTATCTATATATCTATCTATCCATCTATATATCCATCCATCTACCTATCTATCTATCTATCCATCTATCTATCTATCCATCCATCTATATATCCATCCATCTACCTATCTATCCATCCATCCATCTATCTATCCATCCATCCATCTATCTATCCATCCATCTACCTATCTATCTATCTATTCATCCATCCATCCATCTATCTATCCATCTATCCATCCATCCATCTATCCATCCATCCATCTATCCATCCATCTATCTATATATCCATCTATCTATCCATCCATCTATCTATCCATCTATCCATCTATCTATCCATCCATCTATCCATCCATCCATCCATCTATCTATCTATCTATCTATCTACCATCCATCTATCTATCTAGTTTAAGAGAAAGTTCATGTCCTCAGTCCTGCTGATTACTAACTGACTCTACTGCTGCTGTTGAAGCTTTTTAGGTCAAATTGAAAGCTTATATACAGTAAAGAAAAAAAGTAAAAAAGGTAAGGAATACTGTTTCTTTGTTGTATTCAACACACTCTCATCTCCCTAAGCGTCCAGGAGCGACGTTTGGTTCAGTGTCCGTGGCGTCCAATTCTGACACTCCTAGGCTTCTTCAGCGTCATAAAGGGGACGCAAATAGCTTCTTCAACTGATTGCAATGTATTCCCATCTGCGTCGGATTTGACGCTCATGGAAGCACGGCATTCCGTTTATGCCGGCTGCCCTTAAAGGCAATGTGAGCGTCCATTCCCATTGGGTAACGGAGAATTGTACACCCGGAAGTAAGTACGTTCCCTCTTACTGTCGATTGATTTCACAGTGATATCTGCACTACTCATCGACTAAAAAACACCAGATTATCCTTGTTAATTACACAACATTGATTGGTTTAAATTGTGTGCAATGCTTTTGTATTTTTCCCCTTCGATTCAGAGAAACAAATATTTTTTCTGAGTAAAGGATGGCAGAAGACACTACACTACCCAGAATCCCCAGCTATCGTTTGGACTACACCATGTGCTCTGTTTGACAAACCCTGGCGTCTATGTCACGTGATCTTCAAATTTCTCCCTGCAGAAAAAGAAAACATGGCCGAACTTCGTTTTATTCTCGGTGGAAAATGCCTATTTTAAAGTTAGTTTGGCCATTAAATGCGTTTTGATGTCATTTGATGCGAGAAATATTAGTTGTTATTTCAGATTATGTGTGCAGTGGATGTACATGATCTTTAGTTTGCTAGTTATTACGAAGATTACTTCAGGAAATCGCGACGTTTTCATTGTTACCAAGGTGGTTGCTAGGGACGCTGCTATCGATATTATTTCTGTTATGTTGTGTTAACTGTTTAATGGTGTTTATCTTTATTGCTACCCCCTTCCCCGTCAATGTATAGTGTTGGTCCACAGCGCAAACATATTAGTTTAACAAAATCCGCATCTAAAGATAGCCTACGTTATTTCCCCCCTGTGCAATTCCAGTCTCACATCTCACAGCACATCGTCATTAACAAATACCGGAAACAGACCGAAAACATTAAAAATAATAATACTTTATTCCGAGTGTGCTTGCTTTTCTCTTTGAAAGTCATCACATAACGGCATTGTAATACACGGTTCGGCTGCATTACATATTACAGATCTGCCGTAGTTCTGTATTTATAGAGCCCTAATGAGAAGACTTCTAGACAAACATGAGGAACTGGAAACGTGACGTGGATCATAAAGATATCCGCCATTAAACAACATCTTACATTTCTTTTCACACAATACGTCTCCTTGCAGTATCAACACTAATTCGGCTCACTTTTATATTTGATCCAATTGGTAGATAGGCTGTATTTACACCATAAAGGTGCACAGCTGATATAAAGGGACACCTGGTGGTTAAAGCATGTTATTGAATTTCATTATTTTTATTATTAGATATTAATACGATCCCTATAAAGTATATTCATTACTCGTTATTCTCTACTAATAGTTAATTAAAGACTGTATATAATGACTATTTTGCACATCCCTTTCAAGATTTCAAGATGTTCTAAGGTTTATTGACATATCATATAGGCCTACACAACTGTGGTGTAGTTCTGCACTGAATGAAAAACTTGGGTTGCAGGTTCCTCAACAGTGCATTACAAGACATCTATCAATATTTGTGCATACCTCCAGCAATGTTAACTATGTTGAAGCACTTATTTTAACTGATATTATACATAATGTATTATACTCTTATAAGATGTATGTAGATATTTCATCTCCGGCCTTGTCAGGTATTGAACAATCAATAAATAAAGAACACAGAATTGTTGAATATAAAACACAGAATTTGTGTGATTATACTAAATGATTTTCAAATAAACACCACTGCATATTTAACTGTTACACATGCTGATGTAACGCAAATGTTCCAACTTGGGATCAATAAAGTATATCTTATCTTAAGCTGATCGATGGCTACTGCCATATTTGCACAATGTGCCTCTGAACCTTGACAAGTGCATGTTTCAGGCTTATCAATTAATGTAATGTAATGTTATCAATTAACAACAGGGGTCACAAACATAAGACCAGCTGTTAAATAAAGCTCTTCTGACCTTAGCTGGCGTGTGGGTATATATATTAATACTGCCCATTATGGGCACAAGCAATTTTCACCCATTTATTAATTATATGTTTTAAATGTGAGTGTTTCCTGTCCCCTAAACCTCCAGGGATGTACACAGTTTAATACTGGCAACTTATTATTATGGGAAATACGAAAACGTCTTTTAAAACTACAACTCCCAGTAGAGACGTGCCATAGAGAACATGTTGCGAAACAGAATAGCCAGCATGTGTAGTTCTGGGGACGGGGTGGGGGAGGGGGGGACGCGGTGGACCCGTTCAAATGTGGTTCCATCCCATTTCAAGTGCTGTTCGAGAATCGGCTTAACCCTCCGAGCACACTCTCCAATCACAGAGCTTGAGGACTATCACAGGGTGATAGTCACATGGTGTAGTCCAAACGATAGCTGGGGATTCTGGGTAGTGTAGTGTCTTCTGCCATCCTTTACTCAGAACAAATATTTGTTTCTCCGAATCGAAGGGGAAAAATACAAAAGCATTGCACACAATTTAAACCAATCAATGTTGTGTAATTAACAAGGATAATCTGGTGTTTTTTAGTCGATGAGTAGAGCAGATATCACTGTAAAATCAATCGACAGTAAGGGGAATACTTACTTCCGGGTGTACAATTATCCGTTATCCAATGGGAATGGACGCTCACATTGCCTTTTAAGGCCAGCCGACACAAACGAATGCCGTGCTTCCATGAGCGTCAAATCCCGACGCAGATGGGAATACATTGAAATCAGTTGAAAGCTATTTGCGTCCCTTTATGACGCTGAAGGAGCCTGGGAGCGTCACAATTGGACGCCACGGACACTGACCAAACGTCACTATTGGACGCTTACGGCCCGTCTACACTACAGCGTCGACAGCGTCGAAAACTCCAATCTGCCCATTCACTTTCAATGGGGTGACGTCACGTAGCCTCGCTTTTTCGCCGAACTGAATTGTGGGTAGCAGAGCGGTCCTTCTCAGGCGTCTCCGGCGTCAGAAGTTGAACAATGTTCAACTTCTGACGCCGGAGTAGCCAGCGCCAGCCAATCAAATCCCGTTTCGGAAAATCTGACAGCTCAAGCCGTAGCCAATCAAACCGCGTCTAAGCTGGGAGAGATATCCCGCTGTTCATTTCTATATTTCATAAAAAGTTGGAGGATAAACTAACTATCGCCGTAGCAAATCACCCGGTTTTGTATGACCAGACCCTCTTCACCTACCGGGATACAAACCGGAGGAACCAGGCATGGAGGGAGGTGGCAGAGACAGTGGGTGAAACTGGTAGGGTTTCGCCTGTTTGGGGAGTTTATATATATATTGCTCGCATAAAATCCCCAGGGGTTTTGCTCTGTATGTCGGGGGCGGGAGATTCATGTGATTGGTTGTTGGTCGTGTTGCTTGAATAAAATCCCCAAGCTCCAGACACGCCCAGCTCCAAGCTATTTTTGAATCTGTAGTGTGGACGCTCCGTTAGGGAGTGAGAGTGTGTTGTTGTATTCCTAAACGGTACTTTAATAACTAACCGCTGAGATCTGTCCCCCCCCTCCCCTCAGTGGACGTGTTACCTTTGTGCTCTGATGTGATGCAGATCAAGTCACTGACTGTTGTTTCCTGAGTGTGCTTTAAGACGTGACCTCTGACTCCAGGAAGGGGTGGGGCCTTTGCCTTGTAGGTGATGTCAGAGAGCAGCAAACATGAGTCTCCAATCACATTGCTCAGCTTCTCCCACTGCTCTCTGTCCTACACACACACACACACACACACACACACACACACACACACACACACACACACACACACACACACACACACACACACACACACACACACACACACACACACACACACACACACACACACACACACACACACACACACACACACACACACACACACACACACACACACACACACCGTATCAACAACATTGTCTGTAAATTATAAACACAATTGTACATACACATCAACTCGGAAATGATAATGTTTAAGATGACTTAGATTTACTTCTCGTCTGAGCGGATCGATGAGGGCCACCACGGCTGGGTATTTGCTGACGAGGGTTTGGTACATGTCAACTAATTCATCCGGAGTCTTCAAAACTCCTGTTGCAATTTCATACTTCCCTTTAGTCTGAGGAGAGGAGGACAAACAGCTGCAGGATGTCTCTGTCAGTGGTGCTTAAACAGTATTGCAGGGTTGGGAGGGTTACTTTTGAAAATGTAATCCGCTACAAAGACTAGTTACCTGTACAAATATGTAACAGTCACCTAGTCTGAGTATCAAAATAAAGAGTTATGTAATCTGATTACTTCTCGTTTCTTTTGGATTACCTCAATATCAAAAAGTAAGAGTAATCTGATTACATATTTTGTTATGTAACTGCAAGGGAATATAGTTACCTGTTTTTGTAACCCGATTACATTATTCCATTACTGCCCCAGCCTGAGTATTAGCATGTGAGCTGAGTGCACATATAAGGACGTGGCCACATTGTCTCACATACCCCTTTCACACCAACGTGGTTCCCGTTCTTGCTCCGTGCTAGAGCTTTTCTGGTTCGAAACCGGTTTTTCATGTCATCCCCCGTTTTGTTCACACCGCCCAGAGCCCGACTGGTGACGTCGCTGATTTTCTTCCCAACGGCGTTGGTTTTAATCATACGAAGCCAGATTAAATTAAATAGCTACTTCTCAACCCTTGTACTTTTCGTGTGCTGTGGTTCATTGTTTATTAAGTGTTTCAGATTCATTTACCGACCTCTGCAGTTTGACATCACAACGCTGTTATGATTTGAAGTTTCTCTGGTGTAAAATGGGTGATGTTAGCATAGCAACCGAAGCTAAACTGACTATCTTGACTACTTGTTGCTATCCTATTGTGGCATAAGCTGGCACATTTTACCGGCGTATTGTTCATTATGATTCTACTTGTTGTGATAGTCGGACATGAGTCATGACAACCTGTGCAGCTCATGTATTGATTCCATCCGATAGCTGCTATAATACGGCTCCGCTGCGGTGTGAACAGGAAGAAACAGTGCTTTTGAGGCTCTAGCTCCGAACCGGCCCTGGAACCGCGTTGGTGTGAAAGGGGCAACAGAGAGCCAGCAGCAGGTTCACTTACATAGTCCATGAGCTCCGGCGCAGCACAGTTCAGAGCTAACTGGACCTCTGTTCCCAGGGCCAGACCAGAGTTGGAGCAGGCTTCAGTGATCAGATCCAGAGGCTGCTCGGGCCGCTCGTAGCTCACAGCCAGCACTCCACTGTCACACAGCACTGCCTGAGCCTCGGAGCAAACACACAGTTCACCTCGTCAGCACCATGTATTCATTAGGCTCAGCTGCATGTGAATCACAGTAGAATAGTGTTCTTACATACATGGGAATGAAACAGTTGTCATTGCAAGGTTACATGTGTTGGAAGACGACCCCTCTTCACTGTTCACGGTATGATTGTTGAGACTACGGGTCATTGGAAAATGCTAATTGTGAAAAAAGATAATTGTGTATGCGCTACAAATGCTGCATGACAGAAAAGGTTGAATATTGAATGCTTAGCATTCTGAAAGAGTTCCAGGCCTGCCACATGAGTTAGTTTGAAGGTGAGCAAGGACAATGGAAAAGAATCTTTTATCTACGTAGCGTTAAGGAACGCTCATTGAAAGGCCTTGAACTCTGCCTCGTGTACATGGTGTGCTCTCATAGAGCATGTTAACTCACTTCTATTCTGACAGCACGGCAGGACAAAACACGCTCCCCTCACCTCAGGCTTTGTTGACGTGTTCATTATTCTCATCATCTCCTTCTGTAGCTCAAGGGTCTTTGTGATGATCTGTGGAACAAGTTCACATGCAGTGAAACTGAAGATGGAACAACGAAGGTGTCGTTCCAATAATGTAACATGTAGCATGAACACAGGAAGCTAAATCAATTGCCCAAAGAGCACTATCCTTTGATACATGACCAGGTACCTACTGCTGACAGGTATAACATGTCACTTC